>NC_091828.1:30190357-30496071 GCF_038994185.2 Dermacentor albipictus | reverse complement strand
GGCGCGTTCCTGACCACCGCCCGCTCTGCTACCACTGCGGAGAAGAGTTGTCACGTCTACCGACGATGCCCATACTGGGAGATGGGACTGCGAGGTTTCGCCGTCAACGCTCCGCGGCCGCAGCAAGATGAACGCCCTCGCGATATCGCCGACTACCTCGCCACTACTCGACGACCGTCGCGTTCGCCATCACCAGGCCGCTACCTGTCGCCGCAGCGCCGACCATACACTGGCCCAGCCCGGGGCCGGTCAGCGAGCCCATATCAGGAAAACTAAAAGCAGCAACCGATTGAGGTGCGGTTGCTGTTCGTCGAACTGACGAAGATCCTCCGCCACCGACGAAGACGCCGAAGAAACTACCTCGACGACATAACGACACGCCGCCGTCCCGACGAAATCAGGAAGCCAAGACTACACCGATGAAAGACGACTTGACGACGCGACGTTCCAGCTTCAGGTCAACGCGACGCAGCCGTGATCCGACGCCAAGACCCAACTGCAACGCCAGACAAAGAACCACCGACCTCGACGTACTTCTCGACGGCCACGCAGTCACTGCCTTAGTCGACACAGGGGCCGATTACTCTGTAATGAGCGGACACATCGCCGCCCAGTTGAAGAAGGTTAAGACTGCATGGGAGGGCCCCCCAATTCGGACCGTTGGAGGACACCTCATTACGCCGACTGGAATCTGCACGGCAAGAATTACCGTTCATGACCGGACTTACCCTGCTACCTTCGTTGTCCTCCAACAGTGTTCAGGAGACGTCGTTCTCGGCATGGACTTCCTGAATCAACATGGCGCAGTCATCGACCTGAAGTCGAAATCGATAATGCTGTCACAAGATCAAGCGATACCGCCGGAGAGCTGTTGTAGTCACCACGCCTTGAGTGTGCTCGAAGATCAAGTGAGCATCCCGCCACGCTCCAGCATTATTATTTCCGTCGGCACCGAAAGACCCGTTGACGTAGAAGGCGTCATCGAAGGTGACCAACGTCTACTGCTCGACCGTGAAATTTGCGTCGCAAGAGGGATCGCTCGACTGCACGGAAGAAACACGAAGCTGTTGCTGACAAACTTCAGCCAGGAGTTCAAGCACATCAACAAGGGTACGACGATCGCATACATCGAGGAAATTCAGGAAACCAGCGATGCGTTTGTCTTCTCGGATTCTGTCGCATCTACCCCGACGACCGTAGTTCCCGAGCCAGACTTCGACATAAATCCAAGTCTCCCCTTGATTTAGAAGCAACAGCTCAGAAGTCTGCTTCGACGATACAAAGACTGCTTTTCGACGTCATCGAGGATTCGACAAGCCCCAGTCGCAAAGCATCGCATAATAACCGAAGAGTGCGCTCGACCACTCCGCCAGAGCCCTTACCGAGTTCCGACGCGAGAACGCGAAGCTATAAGACACCAATTCGACGAAATGCTGCGCGACGACGTCATCCAGCCGTCGAAAATCCCGTGGGCGTCTCCAGTTGTTTTAGTGAAGAAAAAGGACGGAACCCTACGCTTAACAAAATCACGAAGAAAGACGTATACCCCCTCCCACGGATAGACGACGCATTGGATCGGCTCTGCAATGCTAAATACTTCTCAACAATGGACCTCAAGTCTGGCTACTGGCAAATACAAGTCGGCGAAAGGGATCGCGAAAAGACCGCATCCATCACGCCAGACGGCCTCTACGAGTTCAAGGTTATGCCATTCGGACTGTGCTCGGCGCCTGCAACGTTCCAGCGCGTCATGGACACAGTATTAGCAGGATTGAAGAGGCAGACCTGCCTCGTTTACTTGGCTGACATCGTCGTCTTCGCCGGAAATTTCTACGATCACATAAAGGGGCTTGCGACAGTACTAGAAGCCATCAAGTCGTCAGGACTTACTCTTAAGCCGGAAATATGCCGCTTCGCTTACGATGAGCTTCTGTTCCTAGGGCACGTAATCAGCAAATCTGGTGTCCGTCCAGACCCGCAAAAGACAGCTGCAATCGCACAGTTCCCGCAACCCATCAACAAGAAGGCAGTGCGTAAATTCGCTGGCATGTGTGCCTACTATAGGCGCTTTGTCAAGGACTTTTCACGCATCGCCGAGCCGTTGACTCGTCTAACTAAATGCGCCCCTCTCTACGGCGTGCGCTGCAAGTTGTAACTCTAAGCGGGCTCTTCTCAGCGCTCAAAACAAGATGCACGTGGCTGCCGCCCGAATGCGTAGGGCCGTGAACCCCCCGCTCCGTACGCGCAACACGTGGTCAACATTGCTAGCAGCTGCGTCTCTAACCAGCAGGGGACTCGGCAGCCGGCGCCACAACGTCGCGTATACCACCGTCCCACTCGAGCTTTGTCCGCGTGGCCCTATTATGACCATCAGCGGAATGTCAACACAGCGCGCGTAAGAGCATGTTCTCCGAATCCGCTTGCCGCCTTCGCACCGCCCCCACCCCCCCCCCCCCCCACCCCCGGCGCGTGCCTCGGCTCGTCACCCGACACCACGCGGGCCGTCCGACCCCTCAAAAACAGAAACGGTTGCTGCCCGACGTGCTGGGGGGTGGACGTATCCCCATTCACAAAACACACGGGCAACTCGCGGCACTGCAACAGTATGTACAAACAATCATGCAGCCCTACACCGTCCATTCTGCCTGTTCAAGAGATGAGCGGCATAACACGTTCCCCCTAAAGAGTATACTGGGCTGATTTTCGCTCAGTGACACAATAAATCACGGCCGCGATTACCTAATGAACATTCTAATCACACCCTAGCCTAATTACATCACAACAACAAACACTTTCAAATAACAAAGCAGGAAGAGAGTAAAAAGAACTACTCAATACATGTTATGAAACAATTAAGCACACGATTGCAGTTCCAAACTATAAGAGCACTCTAGTGTCTCTCTGTCTTGAATCGGCACTCACAAAGTCCGCAATATACAGCGCCAGGTGAGCAGGAACATTCACACCCATCCAGTTGGCATGGCGCGATAGTATTACGCTGGCTTCCATGAGCTGTTGTGAAGCCTGGGCAAAGCATCCGCGTTACCATTACTGACACCTTTCCGATGTCGCACTGGCACGTGATATCGCTGTAAAGCCAGCACCCATCTTGTCAATTTCGCCCCGTGTGGAGTCGAAGTTGTAAGGTACGACAATGGATTGTGGTCGGAAACAACGCTTATCATAGCGCCAAAAAGCGAGTAGTCAAACTTCTTTAAGGCCCATGTAATAGGAAACGCTTCCCTCTCAATTGTCGACTATCGCGTCTGAGTCGGCGTGAAGCGGTGGCTGGCAAAGGCAATAGGCCTCTCCTTTCCCTCGGCTGTCATTTGCGCCAAACAAGTGCCCGCCGCCGTAGCTCATGGGTCCGGAGTGCTGAGCGCACGGCCTCGCACAGGGACTGTTTCAGTGTCTCAAATGCCGTCTGAGCTTCCTCCGGCCAGGGTACCGCTTTCTTTGTTAACCGCGTGAGCGGGCTCACCACCTCTGCACATTCTCTGACGCACTCGCGATAGTAGCCGCACAGTCCTAGCAGGCTGCGTAGCTCCTTTTTAGTGCTTGGGGGCGCCACATTCTTAATTGCAGGTTTTTTCTCTTGGTGTTCTGGGGTTGGGAATCTTGGAGCGCAACCTAATTTCTCGTGCATAGACTGTGTGAGCTGTGATCTGAAATTAGTTCCCTGGTCGGAACAGATCATTTCCGGAACGTCAGTGCGACTGAAGATTTCAATCAACGCGTCGCAAGTTGCCTTAGCTGTCAAAGAGCGCAGTGGGACAACCTCTGGCCACCCTGTGCAAATGTTCACTAAGCATAGCGCGTACCTATGGCCTTTCGCTGACGGTGTGTCTAAGGATCCGGACGGTGTGTCTAAGGGTCCAATGATGTCTGCATTGACAATTTGAAAAGGGTGATTTCGCCTAGTGGGAGGAGTTACAGGTACTCTGTCCATGCGACGCCTGTCAGAGCGAATTTGACAATCCTGACATGAATGACAATGCTCTAATACCTCCTTCTCCATTCCAGGCCAAAAAAATATACCTAATACGCACTTTAGTTTCCCTTGGCCCTAGGTGCCCTCCGCATAGTGACTCGTGAGCTAAACGCATCACCTCACTGCGCTTGTCTTTGGGAACAACTAGTTGTCTCACTTGGGTGGCCACTATTGAATCCCAGTGGTGTAAGAGTACACAAGAGACGAACATGCCGGATTTCCCACTCCGAGCATCTTCCCAGCCTTTCTTTAAGGTAGCGTCAGCTAGCTGCACTCTGCGGAACTCTCCCCTCTGACTTATTGACGCACCCCTTTCTTCATCAATTAGCTCAACGTCTCCAGAAACACCTTCCTCCTCCAAAGTAACGTTGCAGGCCACTACCTCGGCTTTCTCATTTAATCGCTCTATCCTCTGAGCAGGCTGGGCCGGTGCTACAATGGATTCCAGAGAGCTGCTGGCCCTCAACAAATGTTCCCAATCCTCCTTGGTCAACAAACAATCTGTGCCCTCGACGAGCTCATTAGTCAACGCGCAGAGTAGGTCAACATTCTGAGGTTCCGCTGCCATTTGCGGGCTATTTAACTTTACCGGCAACATTGCTAGCTTTGCCACAATAGTTTTCCACCCCGCCGTGGTTGCTCAGTGGCTATGGTGTTGGGCTGCTGAGCACGAGGTCGCGGGATCGAATCCCGGCCCCGGCGGCCGCATTTCGATGGGGGCGAAATGCGAAAACACCCGTGTGCTTAGATTTAGGTGCACGTTAAAGAACCCCAGGTGGTCAAAATTTCCGGAGTCCTCCACTACGGCGTGCCTCATAATCAGAAAGTGGTTTTGGCACGTAAAACACCAAATATTATTATTACAATAGTTTTCCCAAATGCAGACACCAATCGTATCGTGCCTGAAGGCTCCACAATACTTTGTGGAAGCAGACTCTCGCTTATGACAGTTATTTCACTCCCCGTATCTAGAATCGCATCTGTGGATGCGTTTCCGCATGAGATCGGGATCAACTGCAGGTTAGTCATGCCTTCACCTTTGGGCTTCAAGGCCTCTACCTTTGCAGTAAGGACTCCATCAGGTATTCCACTTCCCGTCTCGTCGGCTATCGCCACCCTTTGTGCCTTCTGTCTTGGCTCGGTAGCCTTCTTTGGCTGGTTTCCCTTGTCACTAGACTTCGGGCAATCCTTATCGAAATGGCCTGAGCTGTGACATACGTGGCACTTGAGGGCGCTTTTTGCTACTCGCGTCGGCTTTTGCCCCATCTCTGCCACTGATGGCTTTGAGGCGTATCCTTTGCCTTTCGCTTGTTCCAAAGTTTGTAGTACTTTAGCAATCTCAGGTGGCTTAAGCCATCCGTCGCCTTCTCGTAGCCTCACGTATTCAAGACCCTCTATACTAAGGCCCGCTTTCATACGATCCGCTACCATGAGTTCTGCCATAACTTCTACGCTGTCGGCCCCTCTTACTTGAAGGTAGTAGGAGAAATACGTTTTCACTCGCGACGCGAACTGTGACCATGTCTCCTCGTTCCGCTTCCCTGCTCTCTCAAACCTCTGCAGATACTCCGCGGGAGAAAGCTTCAGTTCCATCAACACTGCCTGTTTAACTGACTCGTAATCTGTACTCTCTTCCTGGCTGAGGTTACGCAGTAGGTAGGGAACGCGCTCAGTTAGAGCTGGCGTGACTAAATTCACGCGACTCTCATACGGTACCCTGTAAGTAGCAAAGTCTTTCTACCTCCTCAAACCATAAGGGTACATCCGCGTCACACGGCAGGCGGCAGCCTTTCAGCACTTTTGCGCATTGCTCGACGGAGTCGAAGCCCATTCGCCTCCGATCGCCCCGCTCCGAACCAGTGCTGGACGACGTGCCATTGAGACGTTCAGCATTCGTCCTTGCCTGCAACAGCCTTATGTACTCAATCTGAAGTTGTATACAAGTAGTCTGAGCATTGAGCCTTTGAATTTCAACTTCAAGCGTTCTTGCATCATTCGGAATTTGCAAAGGCTGAGATGCCTGCTGGGACAATTACTGGCTATGACTGGTTGCTCTCACTTCATTTGACTTATCGGAATTTAGCATATCGTCATTTGATAACTCCTGATTCCGATCCATTTCCGCCACAGTCGCACCCTCAACTCCATTAGACTCCATTGTTTCTGCGCCCCCGCGTGTCCTCACCATGTGCTCTACACATCAACTGACATGCCAACTTGAGAAAGACGCAAGAAATCCTGCTCACCCTTTGCTGAATTCACAGTCGTTTCCGGATCTGCTCCGC
This sequence comes from Dermacentor albipictus, assembly GCF_038994185.2. Lineage (NCBI taxonomy): Eukaryota > Metazoa > Arthropoda > Arachnida > Ixodida > Ixodidae > Dermacentor > Dermacentor albipictus. The sequence goes on along the minus strand of NC_091828.1, from coordinate 30,489,795 downwards.
GGTGCCGGGCTTGGCTGCTGTGGGATCTTCTCGAAGGTGCAGGAGGTGGTCGTTGGATGACTTGATCTTCTCACCTCTGGTGCAGCATTCGATGTGGTAGAGCTCGCCGATCCAGTCGACTGCGCCAGTTGTTATTGATGTTCTTTTCTCCTTGAAGTCGACCAAAGTCTCTTCAAGGTGATTATCGGCGTTGATGAAGCAAGAGGCAGGTTGGAGGTTACAAAACTTGAAGATATATTGCAACGGAAATATTTAAACAGTCAAATACAGAGTTAGCAAAAGAACACTGATACAAAACACACAAGTAAACAACGCCTTACTCTTCTACTTTTTCCTAAGTTAGGGCCTAGGACAACTGTCACTACATACGACCAACCGAGTCTCACTGTTGTACCACTAAGTGGTTACGGCCCAGGCTAGCGTTGCATCGTACGGAGTCTTACTGTTCTATCAGGTTTATTGATTACAGCCTAGACTGAGGTACAAGTACCTCGTCTCGATTGTTATAGGAGAAAGAGACAAAAAAAGGGCGGTAGGGTCGTTAGCCCATCCCACGCAAGCAGTTGCCAATGAGAGTTCACAGTTTCTTAAGCCACAACCCAAAGGGATGGGCTTACTCTCAAAAGTAAATGTATTGGAAAATAACCCTGTTTTCCTTCTTCCCATAGCTTCGTTTCCCTCTTCTATTTACACGTGGTCGGTGACGGCCTCGGCAAGCACGCCAGGCACGCACGATTTATTGAGGCCATCTCGCACCTCAGCGGCGTTTCTAGCCAGCAAGGGGCTCGGGCGCTGGTGTCCCAACACCGCGTACCGCAGTCCCCCTCAAGGTTTTTCCTCGCAGAAAAATAATGACCACTGGCGGCATCCGGACTCGGTGTTCTTAAAACTACGTTCTCCGAACGCGGCCTCCGCATGCGCACCGCGCCCCTCTCTACGACGCGCGCTGCAAGTTGCAACACGACACCAAGCGGGCTCTCCTCAGCGCTCAAAACAAGATGCACGTGGCTGCCACCCGAATGCGTAGGGCCGTGAACCCCCTCGCTCCGTACGCGCAACACGTGGTCAACATTGCTAGCAGCTGCGTCTCTAACCAGCAGGGGACTCGGCAGCCGGCGCCACAACGTCGCGTATACCACCGTCCCACTCGAGCTTTGTCCGCGTGGCCCTATTATGACCATCAGCGGAATGTAAACACAGCGCGCGTAAGAGCATGTTCTCCGAATCCGTTTGCCGCCTCCGCACCGCCCCCCCCCCCCCCCCCCCCCCCCCCCCCGGCGCGCGCCTCCGCTCGTCACCCGACACCACGCGGGCCGTCCGACCCCTCAAAAACAGCAACGGTTGCTGCCCGACGCGCTGGCGGATGGACGCATCCCCATTCACAAAACACACGGGCAACTCGCGGCACTGCAAAAGCATATACAAAACAATCATGCAGCCGTACACCATCCATTCTGCCTGTTCGAGAGATGAGTGGCCTAACACCAGGCGTACTCGGTAATACCTTGCAAAACCTAGGACAGATTGTACCTGCTTTTTGTCGGCAGTGGCAGAGCATTCAATTTTTGCTACTGTACGATTCACAGGCCTAATTGCGCATTTGCCTTTTTCATGACGAAGAAATGGAATTGAACTAAATTCTACCTGTGTTTTCGAAGGCTTGATTGGCAAACTGTTGTCTTGAAATAGGAAAAGAAAGATTGTGAAGTGTGTTCAGATGCTCCTGGCATGAGTCATTGGACACTAAAACGTCATCAAAGTAATGGAGTACGTTCGGTATAGCATCTACTACATTGCGAATAAGTCTCGTGAAGACTGCAGGTGCTGTGTTCGGGTCGCAAGTCATTACCTAAATTAGTATAGACCTGATGGTGTGCAGAATGGTGACATGGGGATTCGCCAATTCCCTTTGGCAAATTCTATTTATGGCAAGTATGTCTATTCGGACGCCTTCCCAGACATGGTGCCTTTCGTGTCGAATCGGGGCATTTTTCACAGTAGTGTTGTATTTTGTTGTCACTTGACAAAAATCGACTCAATGTTGGATTGTGTTGTCTGGCTTTTCAACCACAATGATTGGTGACGACTATTGTAGCAAGGACCACGTGTTGGGGCCACAGGTTCGGCTTCAATTGCGTGCCTGCCTTCTGGCATCCACGGCATCTGCCTTCACTGGCAGGTGCCGTGGCTGCCGGCAAATCAGCGCATGCACAGGCCGTCTCTCCTCCGCTTCTTCTCCTTCCTCCTCGCGCGCTATTCTTCTATCTCACTTTGCACTCGGCATTCGGTCGGTTACGAGTGAAGTCCCTAGATCGGCTTTTGCCAAGTAGCCACAAGTTCTTCCTCACCTAACACGTTTTCCCTTGCGACTCGCGTCGGTCGCCATGTTCTTCCTAACGCGCTGAACGGTATGCATTTGCTGTCACGGCTTTGCTATGAGCGGCCGTAAAGAAACATAGCAAATTAGTTAGGTACTGACAAGAATAAAAACGTGCCAGTAATGCGTTCCAGCTGTTATTTACATGCTGTTTAGTGGTAGACTGTGCGAGCGGTGAAAATGTGTAGTCGTAGTGCGGCTGCCTAGTCCGCGAGAGAACAGTTCGCGCGCGCATGTTTGTATATGCCAAGTGTTGTCGCAGATGTTTCGATAAGTCACTCGTACGTAGTACAATTCAAGACTGTGCCTGCAGCATTGTATATGAAATGTGTTATTGCAGATGTTTTCAATGGTCACTCCCCGGTGGTGCAATTCAGAACTGTGCCTGAACACTCGCGTGCAAGCGGTGCACACTTATTATCGTACTTAGTAAACAGTGCCCATAAGTCTTCCCTGTCCTTGCTCGCGATCCTCAGTCCCCACCCTTGCCATCTTCTCCCTACACCTTTTATTCCTGCCGACCGCAGCTTGTGTTCGCAAAACCTCCTATAGCAACTGCCGCGGCCAGCAGCGTCTTTTCCTTTCGTGCTGTGCTGTAATAAAACCTCTACCGAATCTCCGGCATGTTACTATTTAAATATTGAACAATAGCTCAACTAAGTGATAAGTGGTTACGGGTCATTCACTCTCAGGAATGAACCCGCAATCACAGCGAAATTTGCCATTCATAGCCAAATGTAGTTAGCGCTATTCAGACAGATGCCAGGCTTTTCGAAACGTGCATTGTGCCCGCAGTTGCGCTATCTGTGACTTTAATATGCGTAAATAATTGTCTTCACGCGAACAATGAAACATTGCAGCCGCAGGCAGCAAGAAGCGTCCAAAAACGTACGCTGACGTTTAGCAAACAGCGATAGATACACAGAAGTCACCTTCGCTGAAAATCTGTAGCAAGCAAGAAAACAAGCATGCGAGTGCCATCAAACTCAGCAGCTGGACTGGCCCAAGAAGAACATTGCGAATGGAAGCAGCTCCCAACCCGAAGTGGGCGCTGTCCAATAAAGTGCGTCGGCGGCGCCGCAAGCGCGGTAGGTACTGAGGTTTTAAATCTCATAAAGGGACTTTAGTCACGAGGTATACTGCTGAAGACGCTCAACGTAAAAAGGGGTGCCTAAAGGTTGAACCACACGGGGCTAATCGAGCGCGCCAGGCTACGCGCACGCGACTGCGAGGCTGCGCACGCCTGTCCTACGGCTCAAGGGAGGAGAGACGCGCAGGCCGCGAGCGTCATGAGTTCTTAATCTTGAGCGTCATTTTAAGCGTACGCCCCGGAAGCTGCAGCTAGTGCAGCGACGTCACGTGGCCCACATGCAAACGTCCGGCGCATCGGAAACATGTTGCAGAAGTTGAAGAATTGTATGGAGGCGGCGGGTGTCGCTGTTGGTTCCGTTACGCTACAGCACAGAGGCTACCAGCAATGAAGCGCTGATCACCTGCGTTGAGGAGCGACTAGCACTTCGGCAAAGGAAAACACAAGCATAATAAAAACAAGGGCATGACGAGGTGCCTGTGGACCAAGGTGGCGAGGATCGTCGTGCCCATCGCTGCCGTGTCAGGTGAGTGCCCGGAATTTTATGCTGGCGTCATACAGGAGCAATTTCAACCGCGATCGTGCGCGATCGGGATCGGGTTTTGTGATCACGATTGCCTGTACTACGCGATCTGAGTAGAGCCGGTCGCGATCCATCAATTTGATCGCGCTCGATCGTTATCGAAAGCCTATGTGGAACCGGTATCGGTGCCTCTCATAGCATCCTACCCCCCGATGTCTAAAACGAGTTTAACTGAGCAGACGATATTATTACAGCACTGCGGAGGAGATGGAAGCCCTTGTACTATAAATTTCGGCGCCTTTTCAAGACGCTATCGGAAGAAAAGCAGAGCGGCGCCGGAGCAGTCAGCGTTCAAGACGTCATCATCTGGCCATTTGTCAACCATGCGCGATGTAATGGGGTATAGACCGTAAGTAATTTTGAAGTTTCCATCATAAGCGGCGTGTTAAAAATGAAACACAGGATCCTAGTGCGTTCACTTTACCACGTTGACCTGCAGTGCCGTATGTTGATAGTATAGCTCGTAATGTGTTGCATTTGGGGAGAGTCGAAATCGCGCTTACATGAGTAAATCGGTGCACAGTATTTATTATATTCAGCTCTCTTTAATCTGAGATAAAAAAAATTGTGCGTCATCGCTGTTCCGATTTTCGCATATTCCGTTAAATGTGACCTGTTCAGTACAGGGATAGCTTTGCATATTTATTTATTTAGGTACCCAGAAAGCCAGTTTGGCTTTCTTGGTACAATAGAGAAAGGTTCAAAATAACAACTTAAGTAGCACGTAAAAACCTAGTATAATAAAACACAAGACAGAAGTGGATAGAATACGGCATGCAATCTAGCACGATGAATAAAAAGAAAAGGACTTGTCTGGTGCACACAAAAAGAGAAAATCATGATTATAGTCATGTTATAGTGAAACTTTCTTGATCTTCAAAAACATTTGACACCATACAATTCCAACTGTGATTTCAGAAATTATCGAGGTATGGAGTGCGTGGAGTCGCACTGCAACACTTCAAAAGTTACCTTGAAGAGCGCTATCAATTCGTGCAAATTAATAACACAATGTCTAAAAAGATGAAGTTAAACCAAGGAGTCCCCCAAGGGCCCATATTGGGGCCACTATTGTTCCTTGCTTATATAAATTATACTGTAGAAATTTCTGATTCCCATGAACTTATTATGTACGCTGACGATGCAAACGTTTTGTTTTTAACAGACAATTCATTATCACTTGAAGTCAGTGTAAATAATTATTTAGGGCATCTTTCAGAAAGGTTAAGGCAAAATAAGCTACGCTTAAGTGCCGAAAAAACAACCTATATGATATTCCGACCTATAAACAAGCCTATAAGTAAAATACGTGTCACATTTGAAGGAAAATGTATTACACAGGTTAGGGAACAAAAAATTCTTGGTGTGTGGTTTCAGGAGGAATTAAACTGGAATACACATGTAAATCACCTGATTACCGCATTAGCGCGAATGGTTGGTTGTTTGCACAAAACAGTACACTTAATCGCATTAAGGTTAAAACTAAATATGTACTAAGCACTCTTTCATTCTAAGGTAACTTATGGGATATTAGTCTGGGGAACAACATCGCAAACAAATTGCCATAGACTTGTTACTATGAAGAAGAAAATATTGCGCTGTTTCGAAAAGTACAGGGGAAAATTACAAGACCTGCCAACTGCTCCACTGTTCATAAAACATTCCATGCTCAGGGTTGATCAGTTGTACTATTTTAAATTGCTCCAAGTAATTCAACAAAACAAATTATATGAACAAAGCCGCATAGAAAAACCATACTACTATTTACGAGAACAAAGGATACGAGTACCTAAAGTAAGAACTAATTACGGAAAACAAAGTGCTGCGTACCAGACACATCATATTTTGAATATCCTAGCAGATAGATAGAACTTTAAAAGTAGTAGTGCTGCATTTAAAAAACAAGCAAAGAACTTAATAATTACCATATGTATACAGTATCAACATTACCTTGTGGATTTTCATGCCTCGACCGATGCTTAAATCATTCAAGAATTACTATTCTGAGTGTTTCCATGTATAATGTAATTTCATTGTATCCTCATGCATTCTAAGTTTCAAATTTCTTGGAATTTATTTTCTGTAGCTATAAACTATGGCACGCGCGCGACCTCTTCTGTATGTATATTTAGAGATGTTATGTCAATTTTTCTATTGTTTATGCGATTCGTTATGTGTACTCTTGCAAGTAGCTAGTTGTCCATTTTTCTGAAACGGATGTACTGCAATGCTTTTTTTTTACTCTGCTGAACTCGACGCACGTGAGGTGCCACGAACTGCGGAGGGACAGGGACCATTGTCAGGCTTGATTGCAATTAGCCCCTGCCCCTGCAGTGAGCTTTGTATATTGCTTACTGTAAATAAAAACACTTACTTACTTACTTACTTACTTACTTACTTACTTACTTACTTACTTACTTACTTACTTACTTACTTACTTACTTACTTACTTACTTACTTACATACCACAAGGCGCATATGTAGTCTTAGATGCGAGTCATTTCCTTTGTTTCTATGCACTGGCCCTAGGAGGCAAGATGCAATTAAATGGGCAGTATTGAGCCAAATATTCAACGTAGCAACATTCACGTCTTTCTTGGGCCCTCCAACGAACCGGTTTAGTTTTGTGTTTCGTTGCTTGCAAGTACTGTGCGAATCCGTGCTCCACACCAAACCCTCAAATTTGAGCTAGCTCGCTGAAGGATTAATTCAGTGCCTTAATGCTGTGCCCAATGTACTGATTGCATAGTCAGCTCTGTAATTGACGAGGCTGGTTTTTGTGTTTGCTCCGCGGTGTCCTTACTTATCAGCCTGCGCTTATTCTTCTCACCCCATGCGCTGTGGTTATCGGTTCAGGCGAAGCTTCAACAATGTTTATGGAGAACGCTGTTTCTGCTTAGCAAACATTTCCAAGGAAAAACTAGAGGATCCGGTTAGACACATTTTCACTGCGGAAAAAATGATTACTGCAATTCAGCGTGCAAACCACCATTTTATTGCGTAATTATATCCGGTACTCGCACTATGTCTAATACTGGTCACTCGTGCAAGACTGCAGCTAGCAGTCAGCTGGGATGACAATGGTTCAATGACTGCATTATAATCAGTGTGAGGAATTCAGCAAGGGCTATATGGCAAGCAAGGCAGCAGCAGTGGTGGGAATGTTGAAAGATTATGCAAAGAAAGCTTCATTTTAAGAATCCTTCTGGAAGAGTTTGCTCGGTAAAATCAACTTCACTGCGCCAAGACGTCCTTTACAAGACCGACGACAAAGACGTATATACGTAACTTTGCTTTTCTATTAGATTCTCTGTCCTCCCTCTTCCTAAATATAAAGAACAACTGCACTGACTGCTACATACACAGCTTTGCACTATGTTTACACATAAATTCAATTAAGAAAAATAGTTAAGTATGGCATAAAGTTTAAATATAAATTAAAGCAAAACAAAGTTACAACCCAAGAAGATTTTAAGTAAGAAATTGTACCAACAGGAAAACGCCTTAGCTTAAAGGAAGAAAACAATACTATTGCTCGGTCTTTACAAGTGCAAGTGTAGGTCTTTCAAATTTACTAAGTGGTTGTACTGCTTAAATGTCGTGAAATTCTTGATGTTAATAATCATTTTGAATCATTTTGAATCTTGGCAATATAGAAACCGCCCTCAAGTAACCTGTTTGTTTCTGAAGGAGCTCGAGCTTAATTTACAAAGCACGAGGTTAGACCCTAACATATGCCTAGCATGCGATTTGAATATAGATATTCTTAATCCCGCTGTACCCTCCGCATGTTATTACTTGGATATCTCTGCAAAACATGGCCTTGAAAGTATTATTCACATTCCAACTATGGAAGAATTACATCTTAAATTTTGTAAAGTCTTGTATTGATCACTTCAACATCCGCCCGGAGTCTTCTTCAGTTCCCGATACAGTGGTACAACAGACAGTTGCCGAACATTACATCGTAGCTTGTCAGTTACGCTTTCTTTCTCTGTTGTCGTCATGTTCTTGCCCCGACATTTGCCATTCTCTTGCTGATATAGCTTTTTTTGTATAAGCTGGTCGCCTTGATCGACTGGTCAGGTCTGCTTGAAACTACCAATAGGTTCGAGCTATACAATAAATTTTCACGGTCGATGGACATTATTTCTAAATCCAGTGAAAGGACAGTTTACGTTCACCAACGCCACTCCAACCAGCCCTGGATGAACAGCGTGATATTATCCGCTATCATAGAAAAAAACCTGCTTTGGCAACGGTGTAGACATTCGCCCAGTGACTGCGTTCTGCGTACACAGTTCAAAACTTCACGAAATAACGTAAATGCCCTTATTCGTCCCGCCAAACTATCGTATAAGAGAAACCGTTTTTATCAGTCTCGTAGAAACCCTAAGACGACTTGGTCTCTGCTAAACGAGGTGAGTTGATTAACTTCAAATTCTACTAAAGATATTCAGAATCATTTTCATTCAGATTTATCACAGTTGCTGACAATTTTAACTAATTTTCCGCTCAGTTTCTTGGGGTTCCTAAGCAATCCTGTTACACTGGTAGCACTACTACCTCGGTAATGGTATCCGCCTTCATTCCCACTATCACGGAAGAAGAGCTTAACTCGTTATTAGGCATATTTCGGTGGCACCAATCACCCGTTATCGATCAAATTCGCGTGTTTGATCTTCACAGAAATTTCGGCGCTCTGAAGAATGTCTTGCTAGAAATCGTAAACGGGATTATTACAAGCGGAAGTATCCCTTCGCGGTTACGGCCGTAGTTCGCCCACATTGAAAAGGTGGTGATGCTATGTGTGTGCATTATTATAGCCCCATTTCTGTCTCGCGTAGTTTAGCAAAAGTTCTAGAAAAATATATATTCTTTGTCATTAACAGCTTTAGTAACAAAGAGGGGGGGGGGGGGTCTCCAACTGTCAATACGGTTTTATTAAAAAAAGGGCCACTCAGGTCTTATTAGAAGCACTGAATAACCCCTTATTTTCTTCGCGTTAAAGTTGTCTCGTATGTTGTGCGCTTTTCTTGTTTGACATGGTATGCCAATTGATTTTACTAGGTAAACAATAAAATTTAGGTTTTTGATGTCTGTTTTTCCGCTTGTTCCACAATTCACTTACCGATCACTCCCAGTTTGTTTCCGTTTCGAACATCTGCAGTTCCCGCGTTTTTCTCGTTCATTCTACGTTTGGATTGAAGATTGCATACTTTCTCCATTACTTTTGAATGTATACATTAAGGACATGTGCAATGTGCCATTGCACGTGTCCATAAGAAAGACAACTCCCACCGAGCATGCCATGATCTGCCCCGTGTGTTTGACGTGGCACGTGGCCATGGAACTCTGTTCAGGTCTATTAACGGGATTGCAAATCTAGTTTTGCTGTTTTTTGTTGAAAGGACGACTTGGACACCATATTTCATGGCTGTCTTTTTAACCCATGCCCCATCTGATGTACATAAGGGATGGCCGCAAACTTCTTTGGCGTTCCGATCTGCTTGTGAGGTGCTTCCCCTTTCTTTATTTTCTTCACTAGCCCCTCGACAATAGATTTTGGAAAAACGGTCTTGTCTATACGATTAAGCTGTTGCGAAAAGCTGATTGGCCAGGCGGTGGCATGACTTTCTAAGTGCAGAACCTAAACACGTCGTAGCGATGCCTCGTTTAACTAATTTTGAGTGGGCAGACCCGTAGTTCGAAATTGGTTTCCTTGTCCTGGGTTACCAACAAATACGTTGTGCTCTTAATCGTAACTGTCAATCCAAAAAGTGAATGCCAATATTAATGGCCAGTTCGTGAGTAAATATGAGACTCATTCCTTTTAAAAGGCTGCGAAAATAACGTCAATATCTTCAGATCTTGTTTGAGAGGGGATAAATACCAAGTAGTCTACATGAAACCTAAAACACCCAATCATTGTTTTTGCCAAGATGCTCTCGAGCGGCCGGTCTACGCTTCCGAGAAACGCTTATTTGTATTTGTACTGCATTGTATCGTATGTTGTATCCACATTAATTTGTATTCGTAGCAATGTTATGAAGGCAACTGCTGAATTTTTTTCTTGTATATTGCTGCATGCAAGGACTAGGAACATTACGCAAATTTGTTGTAGGTCCAACCTGGTGGTTACTGCCCCGGCCTCCTGCCAGCACCCCGTCCTGATTACACCCACTACAGAGTTGGCAGGCTTAGTAGTGATGCCAAACAAGCCGATAGCAGAAGGCAAGATGCAGGTAAGTACATGTAATCTAGCAGCGTCTTCTGACTGAAGCGGTTCGTAGACACTGAGCAATGAAGCAATGAACTCGGAAGTAGCTTAGACTCCTCGTTATCGCTGCGGGAATCCTCAAGTCTACGCGTTTTCGTTTAGCCGCCAGGAGGCAATGTGGATACGAAGAAGCACGACGCAAATTTCAATACTGGTAGGAGACCACGTGTACAATATTTTTCATGCTAAACAGAAAAAGTACTTCGATAAAGCTTTACCAATTTAAAAACAGTACGAAGTACTCTGAAATGTGTTATTTGTCATAAATTTATTAGGATTGCCTCCATGGTAAGTATGCCGATAAACATACGCTAAAACTGAGTTTCATGCCAGTCGACCCTCGTCTCTGTGCACTACTGCATAATGTATTTTCTGAAATCATGTTTGCAGATAGTAGAAGTCCTGAGCACTTGGATTAGATAAATTTAGTTTTTCCTGCAAGCCAGTTCTCTGAAAATAGAACTCATAGGTCATTTTGCCTATATTTAACGTCCCATAATAAATTGAACAACATATAATAATGAAGGAATAGATTCTTGGGAGTAAGGCCTCTATTCATTCTTCTGCGAAAAATTTTTTGTGCTCTCATAATGATGAAACCCGTCATTTGGCTGCACCTCACATGACGCATAGTTTGGTGCCTTACATCAAAATTCACATAGTGCTTACGCTAGCAAACAACAATTTTGGCAAGAAGTATTTCGTGAAATGAACATTTCTCCTATATTGAAGGACTTCCAATTTTTTTCGAAATAGAAATCCGAAGGGGCCAGGTTGGCACAACTGGCATGGAATAGCCTACTTACACAAACGGGGCATACGGCGGGCCTAGTAATGCTAACTTGACATTATCTTAAGGCGGAATTAGAGATACAAACGAAAGAAAATGACAAGCACATCATCTTTTAAGCAGTTATTCACATTTGTTTACAGTTTTTGCACATTTATTTACATCTGCTATGTGTATACAGTAAGCATCAAATTTTTACTATCGGGAAGAATATTTTGGTGCTTATAGGCATGCACTTGCTTTTCTTTAAGTTGCCTCGAAACTTCACCCACGGCGCGTAACAGCTCTTCTCAGGCCTCTCGGAAAGAATGGATACCCAGGCTCCACGTGTCGAGGTCCAATGAGTCTGGAGTTCCAGGCAACGTGCTGTGCCATCTTTGGTGATCCCTCTACATGTTTCAACTACTTCGTAGCTGTACCTCGGCTTCCATCTATCCAAACAGCATCACCATCTGTGACCACTTATGGAAGCATTTGTGAATATTGGGTTGAAGTGTTCTCTGGGCCTGACATTCTATTGGTCTCTCAGGATTCTTTGCAAGTATTCCGATTATTAAAATTCATATGTGTTTCTACTGCCTATTTTTAATACTTCGTTTCTTTTGGAATTCTCACCGTGAACTCTTGCTAAAATACATATCTGTCTTTATGCCCAGTAACTATGCAAAAAGATTAAGAAATTGCAAATAATTTTGAGATATATTGTAATTTAAAGAAAATAGCAGCATTCCACCTATCTTCAAGAAAATATATGCCGAGTTTCGTTAGTATAGGACAGCTATAATCTACAAGGTTATGCTCATGGAATTTTGAAAAAAAAATATTGAAGTTTACTAATCTTTACTTCCATAATAGCACTAATTTTACGTGCTGTTTGGATGTATATCGGCACGTTACAGTTACAAAAATCTAAGCAAGCTGAAGTAGAATTTCTTTATGAAATTTAATACGCAAGCATGTGCCCGAAAACTGTTAAATTGTATTATTGATTACCAAACAGTGGCTTTCATGAAGCATTTTGTAATGCATAGAATATGTAATCTAAGCTGGAATGTTGCTCTTATTGTACTTCAATATTTGGATCTCGTTTTTGCATCCTTGTTGCACTTTGTTATATGTACCCTATTTTCTTATGAGGTTAAATCCTAAGTACTATATAAATATAAGTCTTTGAGAACAGCGAAAAAAATGTAGCTTAAGAACCTTTTGATATAAGAGACTTGTGCTGTGGTGAATTGAGATTTTGCATGAGTGACGTACTATTTAGCGTGCCATCACACTTGTGAGTGTCATGCATATGCAGCTTCAAGGTACATGTTGGATGCTTCTTTAAGACTGTTTTGCTTGGTTGTCCATTGATTCCAGCTCAATTGTAAAAAGAACTGTCTCGTGTTCATGGTGATTTTCAGCTCACTGATACATCGTACACTTCATCATCATCAGGCTTTTATGTCCATTGCAGAACGAAGGCCCCTCCTTGCGATCTCCAATTACCCCTGTCCGGCGCCAACCAATTCCGGCTAGCGCCTGAGAATTTCTTAATTTCATCACCCCACCTAGTCTTCTGCCATCGCCGTCTGGGCTTCCCTTCTCTTGGCACCCATTCTGTAACCCTAATGGTCTACTGGTTATCTAACCTACGTATTACATGACCTACCCAGCTCAATTTCTTTCTCTTAATGTCAATTAGAATATTGGTTATCGCTCTTTGCTCTCTGATCCACACTACTATCTTCCTGTCTCTTGACGTTATGCCTAACATTCTTTGTCCCACAGCCTTTTGCCCGATCCTTTACTTGTTTTTGAGCTTCTTTGTCAGTCTCCGAATTTTTGCCTATAAATCAGCACCGGTAGAATGCACTGATCAACAAAGGATGACGAAATATTCGCTCTTTGCTGCTAAACTCCCATGTGGCTAAAGTTAAAGGTCAGCGAGAGCATAAAGATACAAAAGAAAGATAAGTTGGTCATTTTCCCGTATAACAAAGGTTCGCTTACGATTTTCAAAATGTCACATATCCTGCTATTGTGTGAGAGCTGCTTTAGGTAACAAATGAATTGCATAACATCTGCACTAGAATACATATCAAATCAAAAAGTCACTCTAGATAGGAGCGGCAGTGGAACGTTAAGGACATAAAGTGCTTTATTTACGCACCAGCAATGTGGTTTATCATCTGCTCCTGTTGTGCGGTAAACACATAGGTTCGGTAGACAAGCCTTTGTACCATTGTACCAAAAAGACCATTGCGGCTGATAATCATCAAGACTAAGACAAAAGAATTTCATTTATGAAGACTACTAGAACAGATTCTGCGTGACTACTGTGTGTGGAGTTAAGTACCACTTTGTATTGAGTACCGATAGTCTCGGGACTCTCTACCGAAAAAGCGTTCGGGTGTCTCCCCCAAAGTGTGTCGTAAACGTGACGACTCCAGACGTTTCGAAAAAAGTAAGGGATACGCTTTTTCTTCCTTAGTGTGTACATTAAAAAAGTATTGAATAGAGGCACATAACGCAATAAACTCAATGCTATAACGGTCTACTGTCTAAAAATACTGCTTTCATTACTCTTAACTAGATGGCGAGCCAATAAGGTTTGGGGCTTTGTCTACTCGCACCTAGATGGCGCGGTTTAGTTTTGCACTTTGCTGCGCAACCTTGTTTTACGCTAAACTAAAGCTCTATCGAGTACCCTCGGCAAACGTTCTGCGTTCGCAACAAGCTAACGCAAGCATTTTAAGCTGCACTAAAACTGTCTACTATCGAAACCCTCTCCACTTACGCGTGGTCCTCGATCCTCGATAGCCAAGTAGACAAGAAAAGCAGTCAATGTAGGCAAAGTTATCCCTCTGTGAAAACAAGCAGCACCTTCATTAAAGGAGGAGAGCGTTTGATTGGCCTGGCTACACAGCGCTGTGGATCAACGTTCATTGCTTGCTTTGGCGCTTACATAAATTATGCGTCAAGAGAGGGGAATAAAATCACAATGGCATAGTTTAGGGTATACGGTCCAAGATAGCGTTTATCTGTAGTTCAAGTTCTTTGATTCGAAATAAACCTACAGTGCTTCCACGTCTCAGCTAAACGATTTTGGAAAGTGAGTAGTTCCTCCTTGCATGCATGAACGTCAGAAAAATGGATCCTGCTATTTTATGTGCAGATAGGCGTGACTTTGTTTTCAAATTCATTTGTTTTAATGCGAAAGCATTATATGCCCAATTACGTGAAAATCTGTTTACGTAGTCGACGTGACCGAAGCCGCCGTGCACGCCGGTGACACGTGAACATGTGGTTGCTATTCCCTTGTTGTGCATTGCGTGTCAATATTTTACAACTACTTTGATTGTGTGTAACTGTAGCGGTTTCTTTTTTTCAAAGCTGTCGTTTTTCTATGTTTATAAAGTAAAAGGGCCATTAAGAAAGATGGTAAGGCACATGAAGAAAATGCACAATCATTATTATTTCAAGGAATTTGATAAGGTTGAATTCACACTATTCATTTTCTTGTTCTTCCTCTTCTGGAGACTCTTGGAGAAGCCAAGCCCGCGCCTTTTGCCGCACTGGTTCAGCTCGTGCCCACCGCCTGGAGACGACTTCGGGGCCAGTCGCCTCACACTATAGGCCTGCCGCCGCTTGTGTCCCTGCTCCGCCTTCTCTTTCGGCACTTGGCTTCTCTATCACGAAACGAGCCTCGTACGTACAAGCCCACGGGCACGTTGCAAGTGCTAGGCGGCGCCCTGTCTTCCTACCCCTAGCGCCATCTGACGAATAGCTGCGCGAATGTGGTAGGATTACTCTCGGCGTCAGCAGCCCGCGCTGCGTGTTTGGCACCCTGTCAAACGGTAGCGAAGGCGCGAAACAGCGTGCCGATATTAATTTTAACCGGGTTTCGGGAATTACAAGATCTTCATCGTTTTTTTCGTGAAAAGAATTTAGAGAAAGGAAGTCGTCTATTTGAAGTGGGGCACGCCTATGACGTGAGGGAAGTGTTGAACTCGCACTGATAGGAAGTGACTGCTAGGTTTATTCCGCAAACGAAAAATAATGCACCAGCGAGATGCGTGAAGCTCAGCGTAAGTTACTTCGTTATCTACGGTGTGGACGCATGAAATTATACGCGACATTGATTCTTGAAGATCGGCGACAGCAGACAAATCCTAGCGGGCAGCTGCGATTGCCGTGCTGGCATCGCAGGGAAGTGCAAGGACGCCGCGGTAGTTTCCCTGTACATACAGGACGGCAAATACGAAACCAAAACATCTCATCCAAGAACGTGGGGCGTATGAACGACTCGTAAGACCTACCAGAGGTATTCTAACGTTGCTCTCCCCAAACACAAAAAACGGGATGAACTTACCAATTGTGTTAGAATACGCTGGGAAAATATTTTCGCCCAAGTTACTGGACGTGAGATACTTTTATGTTGCGATTTTTCAGTGCGTGCAAAGGAGGTTCCAATAAACCACGTTGTCGAAAATTTTGGTGATCTCAACTACCGCTTCGTCGATATGCTGGGCGCAGAAGGGTGTATGCCAGCTCAGCCGGCTCAACCCCTCCTCAATTCTCTCAGCAAGCCATAGCGCTGTTTGAATGGGAGAGGACTGGGAAACAGTTCGACAGCTGTACTGCGGTACAGTGTGGGAACAAACTACTTTGTTTGTTGCATATCCTGGTACGCAATGCAGGCAGTGGCGTAGCAATGGGGGGGAGTGTCATATACGTCTGGAGACACACGGAAATTGTTGATATCCTCGCCGTCCTCGAATAAAACCGGGGGGGGGGGGGGACAGAAGACCTATGGGCCCCGGGTGCTAGACGACGTAGCTACGCCACTGACTGCAGTTATCCCGTTGCTGCCATCATTGCTCTAAAAGCAAGGAATACAGCGTTATAACGCACTTGGCATAACGCCGGAACATAAAACAGCTTATGCCGTCGGACGAGCGCTATCCAGTGTTGACGCCGTTCTGCTTCATACAGTCGGCTTGGAAACCTGTAAAACTTTGTTGGTGTACGTGCTGTTGCAGCCCACTGCCCACTCAACAGATCGGGCTGCACTTCGGCATTGCTCAGAAAAGGCAACAGCTACGCGCGAAACAGTGCACATACAGGCTTTCCGAACGCAAGCGGGCCGGTCGTATCATGCCGGTTCCGCGCTCGCGGCCGCGAGGGGCGCCCTAGTAGGCGCGGGAACTACGTTCGCAACCTGCCTACACAGAACCCGTAGCAACACGAGACGTTCCTTTGAGGGATCGCCAGCCATTTGTCCGCAGGCGCGGTAAAGCCTGTTTCACATGCAAGCGAAAATGCTCCGAATCCTGCCGCCGTGCTAAGAGCGGGCGCGAGAGAGAAAATCTGGGGTCTTTTGCTCCTTGAATAATGACTCTACCTAAGCACTACGGAGGAGGTGTCTTTAGCGCGTGCTGTAGGCGTTTGTCCCTAGGCATGCCGCCACTGAGGAGTGGAGTCGAGCTTACGCTCGGACGCTTGCTGCTGCCGTGGTAAAATAGGTGAAGCAGCGGGCACTGACGCCTGATAGGCGACCGTTGTGTCGGACAGATTGTCTCGCACCTGCTGCGCTCGTGCAAAGTCAGTCGTGCCGGATCATAGCTTTCTGGCGCCTTGCGGTGAAGTACCTTGTAAATAACATCACAGATATTTGTATGGGAGCAGGAGCGACCGTAGTAGGGCCCGGGTCGAATATACTGAAATTCTATAAGGCAGCGCGCTTTAACAACCGCGTTTGAACGCAAGGGACTGAAAGGCCGCCGGTGATGATGACTGACTCAGTACCGGCGCCGCAGGCGCGAGAAAGGTTTTCCGACGTACCTTCAGTGGCAAAGTTTTGGCTGGTGTTGCAGATTACGGAGGTCGCGGTAGTGCTGAACTTAGCTTCACGAGTTGGCGGCTGGACGTAATTATATTTTTTCAATCGTGTTTTTTTTTCTAATTGTAACAACGTGTCATTATTTCGTATTATTGACGGTGCCTTCAGGTCACGAAAGCGGCAACGGGGACACCAAAGATAGAACCCGGACTATTCTGTGGGTGTTGGCTCGCCGAGGCCTGCGCCTGTCGTGTATAAGTAGTCGCGCATAGCCAATTGTTTATGCAAACGCACCCTGGTACGCTTCGGCCTCCGCAGCCCCAATACACGGGCCATCCGGCTTCCAGCTTTGACCCCCCGCTGCCCCTTGGGTGCCCTGGAGATCCTGCGCGTCCTACTTTATTAAACCTCAGGCGCTCTCCTGAGGCCTCCGTTTGCCACTTACATGTGCCCTCCTGGAGCAGTGCTTGTAAAGAACGCAATCTATCGTCGCGACGAAAAAAAGCGACCCGCGACTTATGCAACAGCAGTAAGAACCTTGCGCCTTTGCACAGAGCGATGACCAAATGGGGTATCCGTCCGGGGCCCACTGCCTCAACGCACGGGCAGACAGCGGTGGAGCGTAAACGAACTCGACCGCACTCCATAATTCCGGCATGTCCAAGGGACAAATGCTACAACACGCGCTTAGAAATCTCCTCCGTAGTTCCTATGCAGAGTCTTATTAACGCGACAGCGTTAAGGAGCACGTGTCGCAGAAATGCTGGTGTCGTCGGCGTTGGTCTCGGCGTCGGCGGCGTTGGCCATGAGCGATAAATTCCGGGAGGCACTTCATGAATAAAAAAACAACTGCAAGATGGGCTGGGTCGGAATGGCACCAAGGTCTCCGGAGTGTGAGACGGAGACGGTACCACTCACCCACTAGTTCGGTTCTTTAAAGCGGTACAAACCCCCTCTAGTGAATGTGGTGTTGCCTTAGAAACGAGCCGTAGAAAGGTATACTGCGGTGTATATCGGTAATTATGAACATGTAACTTACAGAAGTCGCAGTTACACGAGTAGCGAAGTGCGTTTCCGCTACATTTCTTCTGCGCTTTCCGCATACGCAGAGCGACCTTGCGGCAAACACAGAAGACCCTCTCTTCTCAGTGTACGGCGCTGCCCCGACAGCTGGCGCGCCACGCGCGCATTGGGTAAAGCCTCTCAATCTCCCCATGTAGCGCCATTCACGTCATGTTCGCGAAGTGGCGCGAGCGTCACCTTCGTCGGGAGCGTCGTGCCGACAAACGTGCGGCTTTTCAAACAGCTGCGCGCCGTGCGTGCTCGTCTGCCCCCGACCACTTCAATGCGACTGTTGCGGCGTTTTCGGCCACGCCGGCGCCACCTGTTTCCGTGACGCCCGCTGCCTCCGCTGTGGTGATTCGCATGCCATAGGAAACTGCCCCGCAGAGAAGCCCCGCTGCCTGAATTGCGGCGGCCGTCACCCGTCGACCGAACCGAGCTGTCCCGAGTGGCAACGCGAGAGAAAGGTGGCCGTTTTGCTGTCATCGTCTCAGCAGCCCTTTTCGCGCAAAAAAGCGCTTGAGCTAGCCGGCGCCGCACCAACCGAGCCGCGTACAGCCGCTCCGTCCAAGTCTGCTCGCTCCCTGCGGGGCCGATCTTATACAGTGACGCCCTGCGCGGCTGAGCACCCAGACAGCCGCAGCTGAGCCGTCACGCGGCCCTCCAACCGACGCGAACAGCGACTCCAGAGACGCACTAATAGCCGCTCTTGCTGCTGCACTCCGTGCCCTGCTCGTCCAGTGCCCAGCCATCGACGGCAACGTCCCTCAAATGTGTGACGCGGCTCTCGCCGCGCAAGAAGCACTGCTTCATCACGACTAGGCGCATTGCCGCGCCACATAAGCGAAGGCCACCAACTTGCCCGCGCACGCAGTTTACACTCTAAGAACAGTTTACACCCTTTGGCTTGCCCCTTCTGCCACACAAAAATAATCGTCATCTGCCTTGATGCGTTTCCTTTCTTTATCGCTGCGAGCCCGGAACTTTCCAGTAACGAACGGCACGCGCGTTATCAGCATAAAACAGTTTACACCCTTTGGAGTGCCCCTTCTGATAACGCGCGTGCCGTTCGTCACTGGAAAGTTCCGGGCTTGCAGCGATAAAGAAAGGAAACGCATCAAGGCAGATGACGATTATTTTTGTGTGGCAGAAGGGGCAAGCCAAAGGGTGTAAACTGTTCTTAGAGTGTAGGCCGCCGCCGCCGCATCTTTTTCGCCCTTCTTTCAATTCTCTCTCCCTCTTGTGCAGCGCGGTTGAGGTGTCCTCATCTGAGAAACAATTACTGCGCTGCACTTTACCCCATTTTTTCCTTCCCAAACCAAGAATCTCTCTCTCTCTCACACCCCTCCTCCTCTGCTCGGCGCGGCCTCGACAGTGGCGCCGCTGGTGGTGGGCCTGCCGTAGCAGACAACGGCTAACACGCTTCAGGAGGAAATCCGCAGAAATGTTAGTTCGAGCCGTGCGGAGCAGTTTTTTCAATTGATATATTTCTTCGTCAGTCAGTAACTGGCCTTTAGAATTTCGTGTTGGAATTGCGGAAGAAATAGAGAAAAGGACCAATATTCAAGGCGTATTTAAGGCGTAAAGCGCGCGACGTTGAGAGTTCGTGTTGCTGAAACACGACGCTAGCACGCGGTGCACTCAAACACGCGCGTAATTACCAAAGTTTCAGGTGTTGACAGCGTGAAAGTATGTGTACGTGGTTTCGTAGGTTCATTTACGTACCTGCAGGATACTTTTGTTCGGCCGGCGCGTGCGAGATTGCTGACCGCACACAGCCGGAATGGCTGCGTGCGGTCAGCAACGCAATCCGTTAGTCTGCCTGCCGTACTTTCGTCGCGCAGGCCTAACAATGGAGGTCGGCGCGCGCTGGAAAGAAAAGAAATTATACAAAAACGCGGCGCCTGCTTCAACGTGACAAAAATTGGCCATTGAGGGAGCGGAGGAGGCTGCAGCGACAGGGGGCGTGGAGGAGGACGCGCCAGGGTGAGCGGGGTGGCGGAAAGATCTAAGAATGGCGCTACTTTTCAAAAATTTAGGGGTTTTAGCATAGGGGTTGCGCGGGGACCGGTGCGACGCCCGTCGTAGCCCGGACTCTCCCCTGACGACCATCGCCGTGCTCCTTCACGGGTTGCAGAATCAAGCGTCCTTTTTTTCTTTAGATTACTATCTATATATCTCTCTGCCCGTGCCGATCACGATGTTTGGCTTGCATACATTGTTTCCCCCTCCGAGACACCGAGTTATTTGGTTCCTTCCACTTGCTCAGGCGCACGTTTCGTTGCCGCGTTGAACGCTGCGTTGCTCGACGCTCACCGCGCGATTGGTGGGTGCAAAGTCCGATGCGGGGCGCCTCGTAAGTGATCGCGGCGCCGTAATGCATTGTCTTACACCCCTTGGCGTGTCGACGGGAACGCTGTCGCGTTCCGCTCTTGAAGGCGAAGCTTAAGCGTCCTCCAATTATTCAACGAGCAAAATCCCCCAGATTTTCTCTCTCGCGCCCGCTCTTACTCGCGCCTGCGCGCAAACTGCTGGTGCGTCCAGCACAAACTGCTGCAGGCGCCACCAATAATGCGAAATAATGACACGTTGTTACAATTTGTATACAGCACGATTGAATAAATATAATTACGTACGACTGACTTAGCATGAGAGCCGCAGGTGCGACACAGTCTGTCCGACACAGAGGTTGCGAAATCTGACATTTGACCCCAGTCAGCAATGCCGGCGCGCCTAGAAACACCTACAACACGCGCTAAGATGCCTCCTCCCTAGTGCCTAGGCAGTCATATATTCAAGGAGCAAGCGTCTCCAGATTTTCTCTCTCGCGCTTATATACGCATAGTGCGCGCCGATTGATGCGCCACTGGTGGCGGCTTTGCGCAGAGCACACGGGAGAGGAGCCAGCCGCACGCCGTAGTTTGTTGTGGCGTTGATAGTGCTTCTCTGTCTTATTCACGTTTTCAGAGCAAAATAGGCAACACCCTTCGCATGTGTGGGAGTGTCAAACCTTCAAGGAATGTCGAAGAAGAATTGTCAAATACCGGTGAAAACGTGCCGGCTATGCGGTTCTAATCATTCCCCGCAAAGCCTCATCAGCGGGAGCAACGGTAGCAATGGATCGTCGCTCCGACGGGATATTTCTTGTCTCATCCTTTCCTTTGTCGCGTCGGTGTTTTTTTTTCCGACATGATCATAGTTAGACGCGCAAGCGACGAAGTCCGTCTGCAGTGCAGCATGCGGTTTAGAGGTATTTAGCTAATAGAGACGTTTAGCTTGTACGCTAATCCGGTAAACGGGAGCGGTTTGGGCGGGTTACCGGATGGTCGGGGCGTAAACGTGAGCGATGAAGCCGCCTGGTGTTGTAGAGCTCAACCAGACGAACGCATAGCTAAAACTGCAGTAACTCACCATATCCTGCTTCGCTACTCGTGCCAATTTTTGGCAGCGGCGTAATTGTGAACACGATTACGCCACTGTCGAATATTTACCCCAGCAGCTAAGCAGAATACAGTAATTAGCTCTGTGGTTGTGTGGTTGAGCTTTGCGCCACCAGCTGGCGCCACCGATCGGGCCGCTCACCTTTACGCCCCCGCTAAACCGGAAAACCGCCCGCGCTTTCCCGGATACCGGACACGCTAAACGTCCCTAATAGAGAGGTTTAGCTTGTCCGGAAAGCCGCCCCGTGGGCGTATTACCGGATTCCCGGTTACCGTTTTACCGGGTTGCCGGATGAGAGCGAGCAATCGAGTTTTAGCATGCTTTCCGTACGCCCGCACGCCCCCAACGCCCGCGTAGCTACGTTCCTAGCTCAGATTTACTGCCAATAACTGACACTCAATGAGCCATGCTAAGTCGTGTTTTTTTTATGCGAAGCATATTACGAGGGCTCAACCCAGCTCCTCAGGCGCGGCGGTGACCATGAAATCACGTGACACCGTGACGTCACGACAGAGGAGAAGTGGCTTTGGCTCAACTCTTGCAAGACGGGCTGGGTGGGAATCGAACCAGGGTCTCCGGAGTGTGGGACGGAGACGCTACCACTGAGCCACGAGTACAACGCTTCAAAGCGGTACAAAAGCGCCTCTAGTGAATGCGGTGTTGCCTTAGAAACGCGCTGTTTCTAAGGCGTGCGTCTCTTGCTCAGGCGCACATTTCGTTGCCGCGCCGAACGCTGCTTTGCTCGACGCTCACCGCGTCCAATGCGGGGCGCGTAGTCGCTGCCCTGTAGCCCATTGTCTTACACCCCTTGGCGGGTCGACGGGAACGCTGTCGCGTTCCACTCTTGAAGGCGAAGAAGTAATGCATGAGTTGTTTCTTCGTCTAGCCGAACCAAATATAGCCAAGCAACAGCAGTTCACCAGGCTAAACAGTGGTTCAACAACTAAAATAAAGGCTAGTATGCTTCGCATCCTGGGCTTAACCTTACCTAAGCCACAGCCATTTTTCTTTATGAAGTAAGTAATTTGCCTGCTTTATTATTTGAACGAAGCAATAAACAAACATTTGTCTTGCGTTTGCTACGCGCCAAAGTAGCCAACATGAAGCCATGCCAAGACAAGCCTGAGCCACGTCTAGACGCTGATCGCTTCTTTGTGACTTACCCACGCTATAAGCAAGCACCCTCAGTAATTTGCCTTTGAATTGTGCACACAGTTGTGTCTGCGTTCATCAGCGATGCCGTATAGCGTGCTTCACGACGAACTGCTGCTGGGATCTCTGCACTGGGACGAATTAGAAGATGTGCACTTGCTCCCAGTGGAACCACGGCGGGATCTTCGGAAGCATGGCCTGCTTAATTTGGATGCCATGGACAGCACGTTGTTCTACCGGTCGTTCAGGTTCGAGAAATCGGACCTGGACGATCTTCTGACCGACCTCCTGATTCCAGAAGTGGTAGAGAGCGCTCAACGGGTTCGAGTTCCTGGCCGCGAGGCGCTGTGCATGACGCTGCGGCTTCTCGCCTATCCGAACCGCTTGTGTGATCTGGAGGTGTTCTTCAGCCGCCACAGTTCGGTGATATCGAGTGTGGTGTCTAAAGTTTTATCTCACATTCAGCACTACTTTGGACACCTCCTAGCGGACCTCACGGCGCACAGGTGGCTCAACCTACAAAACCTGGAGCTGTTTTCCCAGGTAAGAGCACGCTTTCAGCAGAAGTGTAAAATACACATCCATCCTGTTTCCCCACCCCCACTTTCCTTTGTGCGTACTTTTTCTTTTCATTTAAGGGAAACCACCTTTGGTCTTCCTTCGACATTCCCGCGGGGATAGCTGTGAGCGTGCAGAATACACATGAGCAGCAGGCTAGAGGGGCAAAGGCGACGCCAGGAAGCATGCCCTGTTTGGAGTCTCTTCAGTTAAAGGGGAAAAAAAATATGCATGTTCAGTTAAGCCAGCGACGCATTTTTTTTTTTTACTCTCTGAAAACTGGTAACGAAACGACCTAATCAACAGCATTGGAAAATGGAACGCGGTAGCTTCTCGAAGCAAGCAACTCGGGGACATATGGCTGAAGGCTTTAGGGTTTGACGAATTCGCTGTCGACGAGCAGAAGTATGCCTGCATACATCGCGAGTCGACGTCGTCGTGCCAATGCACAATGCGGCTTTTCCACATGCCATATAGAACTAGAAAAATTACAGCTTCATAAAGTATGCCATGTTCTTTCTCAGCAAAGGAACCTGATAGCTTATAGATGTAAAGGAAAGCCTTGTTCTAAATTTCGCTGTAGTAATCCCAAAGAACATTGCACTACAGCTTTTGCCTCCATACAGGATTTAACCAGCCGTATGAGACCGCTGCAGGTGAACAGTGTGCGTCTTATGCTTGTCCTGTCACCGTTTCTAACACGTGTCGTACTATGGCGTGAACATGCACACCACGTAATCAGTGTGGTCGTCACTTTCAACTATGTAGTAATGAAATGAGTGAACAGCCTCTTTGGTCATGGCAGTTTGCAAGGCGAAACTACAAATGTATGAATGCTTCAAAGCAAGTGAATGTGGGTGTCATCTGGAGGTGCTTTATGGAATTTCAGAATTCGACGCAACTCTCATTTCATCGGAAATGAGAGCTGTGAGAGTATTAATTTTAAGATGCGCACTGGGCAGTGCTAACTTAATGGACGGCAAGGAAATTGTATTTAAGAAAAGCCGAATGTCCTGGCTGCCGAATTTTATGGACGAGGCCATTGGTCTAAACATTGTGCGCTGACACTTGAACACACCTTTGCCTAAATTCAGAGCTAGTGGTGGTAACGATCATTGTTTTCACAAAGAGTACTTAAATGTTAAACCTCACACAGTATGTTCCATACTTTTCCATTACACAGCCTTTGCTCACAACCAGACCGTTACATCAAGGTGACACTAATGTGCAAGGTGCAGTCCAGCACATAAACAGTTGTGCCACGATGCAGTGCGCTGTGTGAGGTAGTGACAGTACACAACTTCCCACTGGATACAAATTGTGCAGGACAAACCGTAATAAAACATCTCACTGTGTATTCTTTCTACTTCGTAGAAAGAATTTTGCAACCAAGATAATGTTTAATATAATTTCAACACCGTCATACTTCACAAAACTGTGAACATAAAAATTCGGCACTAATTAATGGTCAGGCAGTGCCAGAATTAAAGGAAGCTTTGCTTCAACTGATTGCCATAGCATGTGGGATATGCATGCTTTTTCACCTATGTTGTGTGCTTGTATGGGTTTGTGTTTAAGAGAGCGAGGGAGAACCTTGCTTTATTCTGTTGTAGTGGTGCTAGAGTTTTAAGTAATGTCAAAAGTGCAGGCAGTGAGGTATGCTTGTTGCATCTTGAGCAGCAGTGCTGGCTGAGCAATGAAGTCTAATTCATGCTGTAAGGCATATGTACACTCTTTAGGTGTGTGCACATGACAAGGAATGTAGTCACGAGCGCTCCCAGCTAATGTACCTTCATGTTGCGCTTGTGCATACCGGTCAAAGCATCATCCGGTGAGAAACCGGTACATTGCACTAGCAAAAAAAAAGAATGAAAGGAAATGGTCTTGTTGCCATGGTAACTGGTACATAGTCCGCTCTGTTATCATGCACAGGACCAACGTGGATATTTCTGCCTGGTCAGTGGTAGGGTGTTATTCATTACTTGTGGAAAACAAAATAATGAGCCAAGAAGATATTCACGTGTTTAAATGCAACAAACTTTTAGTTGTGAGTCAGCGCTCGTGTTTGTCTATTCTTCATCCGTGTTCTTTAGTGCACGCTGTGTAATAGTTATGAAGAAGTGTGTCGTTTCATTACCTTCTAAAATAGTTCTTTTTGTACTTCGCACGTAACCATGTGCAGATGACGAAGATTTGGCAAAAGAACAGTCAAGTAAATTTGTTGCACACAAGTGCATGCATGAAACGGCGCCACAACAGCGGACATTTCTACTATACAAGAATTGCCACCTCTGACGTGACACACGTACGGTCAGAGATACATCTTCTGGCACGATTTCGAAACAGGGACATAATTAGCTCTTCCTGCATGGCACAATCTCCGCACCTAAAGAGTGTATCTTACGCTGTAGTCTAATCCTATTATGATCTTTTTCTCAATACGTTAAGAGTTTCTTGCTATAGATAGCTGTTTATCGCTGTTTCTTTTTCTTTTTTGATCAGGCCGTTCACAGGAAAGGCGCTCCACTGAAGAACTGTTGGGGTTTCGTTGATGGCACAGCGCGACGAATTTGCAGGCCATCAGTTGGACAGCAGGATCACTTCTCTGGCCACAAACGGCATCACGTGCAAAAATATCAAGCCGTGATGTGCCCCAATGGCTTGGTATGCCAAATGGATGGACCATTTCATGGTCGGCGCCACGATGCTGGTGCGTGAGGTCGCCTCTAAATGCTTCTCTAATGCGCCATGGCGATTAGCTTCAATAACTCAAATACCTAATCTAGTATGGTAATATTCAATGTTATAATTGCTACCAAGCTGCCTATGCATGTCCTGCCCTGGCGTGTTCCATATTTTCAGAACCACTTTACACTTACAGGACGACTTCCACCAAATATCAAACTATACATGTTTGTGTTGTTTGATTTTCTTGCTTACTTAGGTATGTCTGACCGAGAATTAAAGAGGTCGTGAACCACCCCTCGCGCATTGTGAAAAAAACACATTCAGCGGATAGCATACACTCCTCTGAACACTTCAGCTAAATTTTTCAGTCATGGACGACGCATGAAGTTCACA
This sequence comes from Dermacentor albipictus, assembly GCF_038994185.2. NCBI lineage: Eukaryota > Metazoa > Arthropoda > Arachnida > Ixodida > Ixodidae > Dermacentor > Dermacentor albipictus. Next base: position 30,463,551 of record NC_091828.1, on the reverse strand, counting down.
AGGTTGCAAGGTTACCTTTTTCACAAACAAATTGTTTTCGAAGAAAGGCCTTCTGCTCAACCATTTCAAAGCTACCAGCACCTTGCATGCTTAATGGTGAAAATGTATACCCTAATAAGGTCCCTTAACTTTTCTTTAGCTCACGCACCGCTTCTGTTTGTGCAAAACAAGTGCATTTGCATGAGTCTTTTTCTTCTACTCTCACAAGATCTGTAACTTTATTTCAGGAATTTTGAAGAAGACGGCCCTCTACCAGAACCTGGAGAAAGTCGCCCAAGGCCATGAATATGTTATCTATGGCGACCCAGCCTATCCACTCCGGCCCCTGCTCCTTAAGCCTTTTGGAGGTGCATCATTGCAGCCCTACGAGGCTCATTTCAACAAGCGCATGAGCACTGTGCGGCAGGCTGTGGAATGGGGGTTTGGCGAGGTGGCAGCGGACTTCGCATTCGTTGATTTCCACAAAAATCAAAAAATGACTCAGCAGAGGGTGGGGCGAATGTATAAAGTTGCAACATTGCTCTCCAACTGCCGTACTTGCATGTATGGCAGTCAAGTGTCTACATACTTTGGCATTGCACCACCCTCTTTCAGAGAATATCTGGTACCTTCCGAATAAGTTGCCCGAGATAGTGTATTACAGGTTCGATTGCGCAACATTTTGACGGCACACACAGAAGAGAAACACTCTACAGAGCGCTACTTGCACCTGTCATTTTATTCCCTTGTCAATGGAATAAATGGGGCAAGATACTGGGGGGAGGTGGGGTAGCGACTAAAAACAAATAAACAAAAAAATTTTACAAACATGGCCCTCTACCAATGCCAAGCCGGCTTTGTCATGTGATAATTTTTTCTGCAGTCAACATCCCAATAAACGAACCAGGATACAAAATTTCAGATTAGCGCGTGAGGAAATCTATTTCCTTTGCACTAAGGGAGGCTGATGGCATGCTCACGCACATACTTCCCAAACGCACAATCTCAGCAGCTTTGATTATCTCTTGCGTCATTTGGCTGCCATCTTTGCTCACAATCTCGCATTTCTTAAAGAATGGCCGACATCTGCAATCTCTACAATGTATCCCAAGGTGTCTGGCGACTGGTTTTGAACGAAAGATTAAAAGAGCATGATTATAACTTTTCAAAAGCAATAGCCGGACACCTTGGGATACATTGTAGAGATGGCAGATGTTGGCCATTCTTTAAGAAATGCAAGATTGTGAGCAAAGATGGCAGCCAAATGACGCAAGAGATAATCAAAGCCGCTGAGATTGCGCGTTTGGGAAGTATGTGCGTGAGCATGCCATCAGCCTCCCCTAGTGGAAAGGAAATAGATTTCCTGACTCACTAATCTGGAATTTTGTATCCTGGTTCCTTTATTGGGATGTTGACTGCAGAAAAAATTACCAGATGACAAAGCCGGCTTGGCATTGGTAGATGACCATGTTTGTAATTTTCTTTTTGTTTTTAGTCGCTACGCCCCATCCCCCCAGTATCTTCCTGCATTTATTCCATTGACACGGGAATAAAACAATAGTTACAAGTAGCGCTCTGTAGTGTGTGTCATCCTTTGCGCTGATGGTCTGTTTGCTTTATGTGGAGCGGTCCTGCAAAGTCTAGTCTAGTTAACACCTTGAGTCATAGAGAGCTAAGACAGGTTGTGAAGTCAAGGCTTTCTTAATTTGTTGAAAAGCCTGCTTTTGAGTGGCATCCCAAATGAAATGCGAGTTGGGTTTATGCAAGCGCTCCATCAGCGGGTGTGTGGTGTCACAGAAGTTTGGAATGAACCAATACGAAGTCGGTCCTCCTCTGGAAGTGCTTGAGCTCTATCATTTCATGTAATTTTAGCGATAGCTTCCATCTCCACGGAGTTGTTGCGCCGTCTGTGATCGCTCCCAGGAAGCTTGTACTTTCCGGAGATGTGCTTAAAGGGACACTAAAGGTTACCAGAAAGTCAAGTTAAAGTGGTAGAGCAATGTTCTAGAACGTCTAAGGCATCGCTATAATGGCGAACAGAGCTTTAGTAACCGAGAAATTGAGGTAAATGCATGACACGATTTGAGACTCTCAGCGACATTCCGGTACTAGCCCGATGACGAAAGCACTCCTCATAATTTGTGTTACTAATACTCAACTACTCGTATTAAAAATATTTCATTCGATTATAAGACGGAAGAAAATGCTACTTGTCTACGTCTATTCGATTCTAAGAAAAAATAACATTTTGATGGCCTTCAGTAGTATGGGTGGTCGAAAGGTTTCGTTGTCGCTCGACTCTGTGCCGGGCACGCTTTGGAGTTTCAGTAGTTTTGTTATCGCGTCATGCTGTGCGGGTTCTGCTGGCTCGCGAAACTTTCATTTGGAACAAGCAGCGAGAATGCCACGTCCATGTGATGTCGTGGGTAGCCCTCGTTGCTTTCCCGCTCTGGAGAGCCGGTGTCGAGGCCGCCGTCGTAGTACGCAATGACGCCGGCAGCGCGAGCCCTCAGCAGCAGGTCTCGCTCGTCTGTGCTCAAATCGCTGAAGTTGAGCCCAGCATCGCGAGACTATCTGTCGTTGTCAGGGTCCATCGCGACGAGCGTCGAAGTTTGCATCATAGAATGAAGTACCAGCTTATGGTGGCGCATTTCTCCTTCCGCCAGCCACCGTACTCCCGCTTTCACTCTGCTGTCGGCTCTGTCTTGGCTCTGTTTCTGGCCGCGCATTTGCGTTTTGCGCAGAAAAGCCGTAGCGCCGTCTGCGGACACGACGCCGTTCTACTTACCGACGGCGCAACGTCACTAAGAGACCATGATGTCAGTACTCCTCCATCGGAGGGTGGGCAATTTGAACTGCGCTAGAGGTACGCGGACGCTTCAGAACGTATTTTCTCTTAAAATAAGTCTCTCCTTGGAATGAAACAAGCGTTTCGAGGTTTCTGGGATAGTATTTCAACAGTCCACGTTGACTTAATAGTAACCTTTAGTGTCCCTTTAATTGTAGATGATGAAGCATGCGTGATGATCAGCATACAGTGGTGAAATGTCCCTTTTTGCAGCACTTTTGATGCTGGACTCTTATTTGGTGTGTGTTCCTTGTCTACCGCACCAGTGACAGGAATGCTACTCTGAGGTTGCTCAACTGTTTTGCGTTTCCTGTCGACACGTCGCGTTGGCCGAGTTGTATGCAGAGATCGATGGTTTCCAATGAGCCGGCAGCATGAATGTGCGGTTGCTGCTTAAGGACTTCCTCAAACTGCTTGCCACAAAGTACTGCATTCTTCAATGTGAGGTCTTGTTCAAGCTGTAGTTGTGTCACGTTCCGATAGCATTTTAACCAGCTTACTAAGGCAAGTGAGAGCTGTATCACAGTTATCTCTGAATAAATGCTTGCCCTCTTCCCACAGTAGCGCGACAATACATTTGCCATTAGATTTGCTGTTAGTCTCGTCAAATCCCTTTAGAGACTTGTAACTGATTGAGTCGCTTTGCTGAGCGCTACCCATTGCTTTGAGTCAGTCACCAAAAGGACTGCAAAATCTAACTTTTCGTGATCAGAAAGACTTGCCACTTACAGTGCACAGACCGTCAAGTTTGTATTGCGTTCGATGAATGCTTTGCTTTGACTTGGTCCTTGGAGTGTCCATCCAAAGGTGGAATTTGCTGCGATTAATCCTCGGATATCTGTGCTCCATTCAAGTTCTCCAGTCAATACCTTCCAGAGATGTTCTGACCCGATGACGAAACAAAGTCCGGATTTGGCATTTGCTTCAAAGAAACGCCGCTTATCTGCAAGAAATTTGCCTTTAAGTCTTAGTTGTCCCGCAAAGTTGTTGTCGATGGATGGTGCAGAAACGTAGTGGCATAAGGCACCATGATTGCTTGCACTGTGCAGACTTAGGCATTGTACTAGTTATGCAAAGCAACTTTCTCGATTCTACGCCTTTTTTTGATGGAGTGCTGAAACGCACGGACCTGTGTTGAAAGCGATTCTTGTCTCACCAACAACCTTCGGTTGTAACCTTTTTGCGAGACTAAGTGAGCTTTACATGACAAGATCTTGACTGGTGAACTCGTGACATACATCTGAAGCAACAATTGTCCTAAACTAGCTGTTCCTTTTTCTCAGCCAGAGAGAGCTTAGCATCACAGGTTCGTGTGGAATGGTTCTTTGATTAGCAGAAGAAATGCACTTCTCACCGAAGGCGCATTATGCAAAAGTGGTGCTGCGGTCTCGTGACTTTTCGATGTATGTACACCTTTCGAACGCATGCCGCTTATGTGAAGCACTTCACCTGGCTTTCTAATTCTACCCTGGGAAAGTTGAGCAGCTCTTTCAACTTGGCTGCTACCATTTGTCACGAAACATTTCCCAGAGGGTTGGCAATGCTAACTCCCCTTAGAGCCTCTCTGCACTTCTCTTGCACAAGATCAAGTACATGTTACATGACAAGGCGTTCCACATGACATCTGCCAGCATTTCCGAAAAACTAGGGCTGGTAGGTTCGATGCAGTAAGGCAATGAATATGCAGTTACGTGGCATCATACAACTTCTGGAGACCTTACATCGTGTTCCCGACATGACATGCGGAAAGTTTCTTGGGTTGACAAATGACACTGTTCAGTCTTCTTTTGTTCACCGAACCTTTACGTAAGAAACTCGACGGCATCCACATAACATTCTATGGTCAGTAAATCAGCAATCGACGCTGCTGCCTTATCTACAAGCTAATTTCACAAGTAGTGGAACTTGGTCTTGTGCAATAGTGTCGCACTGCGTTGGACAGTTTTCTTCAGACTGTTCCCAAAGTTCTGCTAATTGGGGAAGGTCTCCTCTAAAAATGGAATGCTAAGCTCAAAAGCAGTCAAATATCCTAAATGCGACAATGCCATGTTAGTTGCGGCCAGATAAGGTTGAGCAGAAACTGCACTGCGGGTCACATTCAAGTCGTTCCAAAGTGGCGGTCTGGCAGAGCAATTCAGCCAGCATACCATGACCTGATTGTCGTAATCTGCTGCAGTGCTGTATTCTGCCTCAAGCTCGTTGTCAGGATTGTGCCCTTGAATACTGGCTTTAAGACTTTAATTTCAAGATTGCTGCAACTCAGGCAGTCAAGAATACGTGTGAGATTGGCAATGTCAGTGTTGCAGTTGTTGAGTAGCACTTTGATCCCCCTGCAGCTTCTTGCTGTTCTGGGCATGTCATGCTGCCCGCTTGTTCTTTAGATGGTCCATCAGTGAAACTCTTGAGCTGTGAGTACACAGGCATCCGGCTTCCTTGGTGATGCTTGGGAGCGTTCGTCGGTCTCTTGATCCTCTCACCCGCAGCATGAAGTGGTCGAGTATAAGGTCCCTTGAATCGTGTGAAGGAACATAGTGTTGTGCATGGGGTATTCGGCCTCGAAAATATAAGGAAACTGAGCTGACACAAGAAGTCAGACACTGAGCCATTTTCCTTTGCGTTTACAACGCCCTTTTTTTTACCCACATGTTTAGTTGGTGCACAATTATTCTTTTTCTACAAAAATAGAACAGTGATATAATTAGAGAGGTTTAGCTTGTCTGGTATTCGGGTAAACGCAGGTGGACGGAGTGTTGGCGAGGAGGCAGAAACGGGCGCGCCCTGCATGGTGTAGCCACCTGGTAGCGCAGAGCTCGAACAGATGAAAATGGCTAATATTGCAACAACCAAGTGTATTTAATATTGTTGCGGGTGTAAATTTTTGGCAGCAACACGGTTATACCAGTGCCCAAAATTTACACCAGCAGCGAAGTGGAATACACTTGGTTAAGGCAATATTAGCTGTTTCGTCTGTTTGAGCTCTGCACCGTCCAGGCCGCTCACGTTTACGCCTCCGCCCTACTGCATTTACCCAAATACCGGACAAGCTAAACCTCTCTATTCTCACATTGTGCGAACTTTTTCTTTTGGGACTCAAATTTATGAAATTCCTAGCTTCCATATTGAATTTACCACAGCAGTAAATTGTGCGCACATAAACAAGGAATGTGTTTCGTTCCCCACTTTTGAATTAGTTGCAAATTTCAGTCACTACAACATAATATTCCTTTATTCTGACTGGGTATGATCACACAATAGTTTTCACAAATGAATGACTGCTGCAGTATATTTGTGAATTTGAAAACGTAACGTGCCTGCCATTGTTGCATTGCTCGCATGTTAAATGATGCGAATTTCCTTAATTGACCCTTTTCATGGCAGTCCCGTGGCCGCTGCCATGTTTTGATCATGTGGCGACGCATCTATTGCTTGCCTCAACTGCGTCCGTTGCCTCCGCGTTTACAGTGGGTGTGTATGACACTGGTGTGGCTTAGCAAACCTCTTTTTTGGAAGGTGTCATAGATGGTGATTGGGTGGATGACACGAAGCTTTGACTCCAGTTTCGGAGAACATGTAAAAGTGCTTTGGAAGTTGATTATGTTATGTCCAAACAGCGTATATGGTGCTTGTGTTAAAAGCAAGGCTAAATACATATTCCAAGCTATCCAAACTTTCCGTTCATGAATTGAATCAGGATTACTGTTTTGCTCTTCGTTCTTTATATGGCAAATGTTTGAAGCAGCGACTTGTCACATTTCTGACGCAAATTTCTTTGGTGCGGTCACCATCTGATTATTTCTGCCTAAACACTTGTGGGTGTGCTCACTTCCGATAAATTTGTTCTTGCTGCGCGCGAGGCTTGAAACGTGGCTGTTTTGTAGATTGTAATGTCTTGTAGCAAAGGTGTCTTATTGCTAGCAGCTCGCTTACTCTTGTGGATCGTCACAAAGCATTCGGCTTCGACCATTCGTGTGTTATAATTGCAGTCCCTTATTTATTGTTCGTGTATGGCATGCATATTCAAGTGTGCGCCCATTCACTTATTAACACGTTGGCAATAGAGGGTGTAAGATTGCGTGCCAGTTGGGGTAGATGTTTGTAGATACCGTGCAGGAACGTACTATGACACGAAGCGGCACTACTCTCTTTGTCTGTGTTTAGCGAGCGATACTGACTCTTGCCAACATCCCAGGGCTGAAGCACTTTCTTTGAAGGTTAGCGATACAACGCTGGTGGATGAGCAAATTTCTGTATCCCCAAAGAAAGCCGTACATCTTGAAGGGCCAGTAACATGTGCGGACAATTGCAACAACAGTCCACTAATTTCGCTGCACAGATTCATTCCATTCCTTAGTATGCCAGCCACCACTTTTACAGCCAAATACTGCACGTCTTCAATCCACATGATTGGAGCACAGTGCACTAGCGAAAACTCAGTTCTATTTCCAACAGCTGATTGTACAGAAGCAAGGTGGAAGCGGTAATGGTTTCATATTCGTGTGCTGTCTCTGAGGAGACGTGCGGTGCGCCATCTCATTTCTCTACAACAAACTGCTCCATGAAAAGTGTCAGTACGTTCGTTTATCATACATATTGTGACACGCTGACGAAGATGATGATGTCAGCTTGGTCGGAAGACGACGATGCTGTGGACATCGCGTGCTGTCTACCGTCTTGTCAGCCGCTACGATTATTGTAAATATCCCGTAAATATATGTCTCACTGTTTTTAACCCCGTAATGTTTTTGGTGGAGGTTGCGGGATCATTATCAAGACGGATTTATGCAGCGGGCGCTCCTTGGCTGCATCTACAATGCCAGCACAAGGCGAGGATGCTTCGGGCCCGTTGGCACCCATGCCCACAGTCATTCTAGCACAACCCCGTGACCCAGGAACCTCTTCTGGCACCGATGACAGTGATGTTAAAGACTGGCTTCACCTAATGAGCGGGTGAGCTCCAGCAACCACTGGGATCAAACCATCATGCTCGCTAATTTGATATTTTACCTCACGGGCACGGCACGCGTCTGGTTTCAGGCCCACAAGGAGGAACTTACCAGGTGGGACATTTGTAAACAGAAGCTGAAAGATTTGTTTGGCAAGCCTGCTGGATGTCAGCGCGCCGCCCAAAAAGACCTCGCTTCGCGTGTCTAGACGTGCAGTGAATCCTACTTCACGTGCATCCAGGACGTGGTCGCTCTGTGCTGCAAAGTGGATACGAAGATGTCCGAACCTGATAAAGTTGCACATGTCATTAAGGGCATAGCAGATGATGCCTTCCACCTCCTTGTTTTCAAGAATTCTTCCACTGTGCAAGCCGTTATTACCGAATGCCGGCGGTTTGAAGAAGCCAAGAGTCGCCATATTGCCCAGCCATTTCCCTACCTTCCCAACACGGCTGCTACGTCCACCTGCGAAGACCTCCGCAGTCCATCCACGTCTGATCGCGCTGATGACGTCCTACATGTCATCCGACGTGAAATAGAAGCCGCATCTCCTGTCACAACCCCAACCTATGGCCCCGAGAATTGCCAAGCGACCTTCTCACTGATACAGTCCATCGTGTGCCAGGAATTGGCAAACATTGTCTTGACCAACGTCTGCTCAGTTAATCGACCTGACTACACTCCGTCCAGCACTGTCGTACGCACCCGCAGCCTGAATGCCCGCCCCTATTTGTACGGCTGCCAATTCACAGTCATCACTGATAACCACACTCTGTGTTGGCTTTCGTCCCTGAAAGATGCTCCAGGCGCCTTGGCTGCTGGGCTCTGCGCCTTCAAGAATACTACTCAGTTGTATACAAGACCGGCCGGTTACATCAATATGCGGACTGCTTGTCGCGCCATCCTGTCAACCCTCCTGACGTTTCTGCAGCTGGCATACCTGTCACCGTTCTCTCTCTGGCTGCTTTTCGCGATATTGGAGCCGAACAACGTCGGGACGCCTCCTTACAAGACCTTATTCAACGGCTCACTTCAACGACGCCCGATCCTTCCTTTCGCATGTTTGAACTCCGAGATGGTATATTGTACCACACTCTAACATGCACCCGGACCGCCCTGCCCGACTCTCCGTTGTGCCCGAGCATCTGCGTCAGACTGTTCTCGCCTAGTTTCATGATGTCCTGACTGCCGGTCACCTGGGCGTGTCACGGACCTATGACCGCGTTCGTCGGTGCTTCTATTGGCCTGGTCTATACCATGACGTCTACCATTATGTTGCTGCGTGTGACCTTTGTCAACGACGAAAAAAAGCCGACCACACTCTGCTGGTTGCCTTCAACCACTTGACGTACCATCAGAACCATTCTTCCGTGTCGGTGTTCATCTTGTAGGCCCTGTTCCTACGTCTGATTCGGGAAACAAGTAGATTGCTGTAGCAACAGACTACGCCACCCGATATGAAATCACATGGGCTCTTCCGACAAGCTGTGCAACCGATGTCACCGACTTCCTCCTAGAGAATGTTGTCCTTCACCACGGCGCCCCTCGACAGCTCCTCACTTACCGCGGCTGCTACTTTCTTTCTAAAGTTGTCAACGACATTCTGCACTTGTGCGCGACTAAACACAAACTTGCTACTGCTTGCCATCCACAAACGAACGGTATAACCGAGCGCCTTAACCGCACCCTTACTGACATGCTGTCCATGTATGTATCCGCTGACCATCGCGACTGGGACGTTGCGCTGCCGTTCGTTACCTTCACCTATAATTCGTCACGCCATGATACCGCCGGCTTCTGTCCATTCTTCCTCTTGTTTGGCCGCGACCCTACGCTATCTTTCGACACCATCCTGCCTGCTAGCCTGAATTCCACGTCCGATTACGTCCGTGAAGCCATACTCAAAGCTCAAGAAGCACGCCATATTGCCCGACATCGACTTGTAGAGTTGCAGGACAATCAGCGGCGCTTATATGACGCCCGCCATCGTGACATCGATTACACACCGGGCACCCTGGTTCTCCTTTGGTCGCCGTCGCGATGCATTGGCCTCTCTGAGAAGTTACTTTCACGCTAATCTGGCCCTTACCGTGTCTTGCATGAAGTAACTGATGTCACGTACAAAATCACCCCTCTTGAGCCAACCGTGGCTCAGCATCGCTCCGACGTGCTCCATGTCACGCGTCTTAAGTTGTATCACTCGCCCGCCTCCTAACCAGCACCGAGCCGGTGCTTTTGTCGCCGGGGGTCATGCGACACGCTGACGTAGATGTCAGCTTGGTCGGAAGACGATGCTCTGGACTTCGCGCTGTCTACAATCTTCTCTGCTGCTACGATTATCGTAAATATCCTGTAAATATACGTCTGACTGCTTTTAACCCCGTAACAATATGTACAATTTTTTCTTTGTTGTTTGTGTATGATGTACTTCGGCATGTATAGCATGAGACCCTTTGCGTGTTATGTTTTTTAGTGTTACTCTGTTTACTGTGTGGCTTTTCTTTGGACGTTTGTTTTGTGCATTGCCTGTGTTTATGGACCTAGTGAAGCTGCTAAAAAGCAGCTTTTGGTCCAGAAAACTTTGTCTCAAATGAAAATAAAGCTGAATTGAATTTATGTGAGTGAATGTCGGCAAGTTACTGAAACATTCATAATCTGCAACACAAAAGTAGCAAGAAAGTGCTGAATGTTCTATGTTGCTTGTATTGTGTCCACAGAAATTGATTAGAATTAAGGTTCACACGCGTGTTAACACAGAGAAGGCTGCATAGTAACATGTTGATCTGTAGAGGAAAATATAACGACTGATTCCAACATGACTTTCGCTAATGAGCTACTTCGTTCGTGCCCCACATGTTAGTACATCTGTGACATGCAAGGACTACAAGTTAGTGTTTTACATGTAGTTGTACAAACTCAAAATGAAGGGAAAAAACAGAACAAGAGATGGACTTCGCATATCATGAAAACAGCCTCCTGGCAACATGGCAGCACGACAACGGACAAGAATACTCAGACAGATATTTTAATAGAGATGTAATTAACAGTGAAAATATTGCACTTCAAACTGCAATGCAGTGTACACTTCACTGCCCTGCCTAAAGAATTGTACCATGATTTGCATGGACAAAGCACTGAACACATGGCACAATAAACAATTCTTAAATAAACAGAACAGTTTACAGAATAACAGAACAGAATAACAGTTGATGAACATAAAATTTAACATAAAATGTGACTATTCATTCTCATGGCTTGAAAAACATCACAGCAAAGATATTGTACTTCAACCTGTGCAACACATTGTGCACTTGACTGCCATAACATTCTAACGCAGTGCACCATGATCTGCGTGAACTGAGATTACGAAAAGAGGGGAAAAAAATAAGCAGGGAATGAAAAATTCATGCATCGTGCATTCCGAAGACTAGGCATCCTCAACAAGTGAGCAAAGAACTGAAAACTTGCGATGACTCATAAATAATCTTTAAATAAGCAGAATTACAATAGCGTGGTCGACGAGGAACACGTGAATTCAACATAAAATGTGGCTATTGATTCTCATGGCTTGAAAACATCACAGCAATGATATTGTACCTCAACCTGTGCAAGGTAGTGTACACTTTGCTGCCCTGTGCATGCATTCTCAAAGTTTGCATCATGATCTGTATGAATTGAGACTCAGAAAACAAAATTGAACAAGACATTGGGGCATCGTGCATTCTGAATACTAGGCATCCTTAACAACACGTGAGCATCCAACAAATTCATTCCGAAATTTATTTTCTATGAAAACCACCAAAAGCTAAGGTACACTGAGGCACTGAAGAGATAAGAAGGCAGAAAAGCAGCGCTTGTTTTGTGCTGCTAAGCTGAGAGCCTCATCTAATGCGTGGCAGTGGTATTACACTGCTGAGAATTCCTGACTGATTGCCCTGCGCAATGATAAGCACAAAGTTTTCGACTGCGATTTGACAAAATTGTTAAATGATAAACCGAGGAAATTTTGGAAGGTCGTCAACCCTATTGAATCATGTTGTCACTCTAACGAATTCGGAGAAACCACTGGAGATCTCGAATGTGATAACACCTTCAACATCGTTTTTAGCACATATTTGCATATGCCACCGGCCAGAACTCCGTCTACTAGGCCTGCTATCACAATATTTGATGATGAAATTTTATCTTTGTTATATAACACTAATCTTTCTTCATCGACAAGCGCCATTAATATTAATTGCAAGCTGTTAAAGGACACCAGACATACAATTACTACATATCTGTGTATTTTCTTTTATCATTCACTCTCTGTAGGTCACATGCCAAATGATTGGAAAGTGCAGTAGGTCGATCCTATCTTCAAATCTGGCAAAAGAAGACTGCCCACTAAAGTACTGCCCTATCTCGTTAGAAGTTAAAAAGGCCTTTGCAAGACATAAAACAGGGAAAAGCGGCAGAAGATGGACTACCAGTCGATTTAATCAATGATAAAGGAGACATAATGCTTGAAAAACTAGCGGCCCTTTATCTCACTGTCTATAGACTTCAAGGGTCCCAGAGAACTGGAGGAATGGCAATATTATACTAATCCACAAAACAAGACATTAAAGAATTGACACATTATAGGCTCATTAGCTTACTTCAGGTATTTTGTAATCGCCAAGATAATCTCCAATTGAATAAGGGCAACACTGGACTTCAGTCAACCAAGGGAACAGGCAGGTTCCATGAAAGGATACTCTACATTGGATCGTATCCATGTCATCAATTACGTTAAATCCGCAGAGCACAATCGGCTTCTCTATATGGCTTTCATAGATTAAGAAAAGGCATTTGATCCCATAGAGATACCAGCAGTCGTAGACGCATTACGTAATCAAGGAGTACAGACCGCTTATGTAAATATCTTGGAAAACATCTACCGAGATTCCACAGCTATCTTATCCTACACAAGTAGGAAGATACCTATAAAGAGTGGGGTCACACAAGGAGACACAATGTCCCCATTGCTATTTTCTGCATGCTTGGAAGAAGTATTCAAGCTATTAAAGTAGGAAGGCTTAGAAGCAAGGATCAATGGTAAATATCTCGTTAACCTTCGATTTGCAGATGACATTGTCCCGTTCAGGAACACTGGGGACGAGTTATAAGAAATGATTTAGGACCTCAACAGAGAAAGTATAAGAGTGGGGCAGAAGATTAATATGCAGAAGACAAAGATTATCATAAATAGTTGGGCAAGGGAACAAGAGTTCAGGATCGCCAGTCAGCCTCTCGAGTCTGTGAAGGAGTATGGTCACCTAGGCCAATTACTCAGTGGACACTGATCATGAGAAGGAAATTCATAGAAGAATAAAAATGGGCTGGAGCGCATTCAGCACGCATTGTCAGATACTGACTGGAAGCTTCCCATTATCATTAAATAGAAAGGTGTACAATCAGTGCATTCTGCCAGTGCTGACATATGAGGCAGAAACTTGAGACTGACAAAGAAGCTCAAAAACAAGTTAAGGACCGCACAAAGAGCTATGGAATGAAGAATGTTAGGTGTAACGTTAAGAGACAGGAAGATAGCAAACAGGTAGCCAATACTCTAATTGGCATTAAGAGAAAAAATGGAGCTGGGCAGGCCATATAATGAGTTGGTTAGGTGATCGGTGGACCATTAGGGTTACAGAATGGGCACCAAGAGAAAGAAAGCGCAGCCGAGGCCGGCAGAAGACTAGGTGGGGTGATGAAAAGAAATTCGCAGGTGATAGCTGGAATCTATTGGCACAGGACAGGGGTCATTGGAGATCACAGGAAGAAGCCTTTGTCCTGTATTGGACATCAAATAGGCTGATTGATGGTGGTGATTGTCATTAAGTGTCCCGTGCAAAATCATTCAGCATGTCATTTACTTTCATATCGTGGCGTTTCTCGATAAAAAGACTTTTCATTGATCCCAGCGTGGCTTTCAAAAGGGGATTCTTATGCGAGACACAACTGTCCATTTTCATTCATGATTTGCATGTTAACTTGACACCAACATACAAACTGATGCCATTTTCTTAGATTATGCAAAAGTGTCTGACAAAGTGGCGCATCAACGATTTCTGTTAAAACTAAACCAGTTAAAGCAGTGCACCATGATCTGTACGAACCGACTAACAAAAGAAAAAGAAAATAAATATTGAATAAAAATTGGGCCATCGTGCATTCTGAAGACAAGGCATCCTCTATGCATGAGGAAAACATTGAACACTTATCGCAACTCAATAAATCATCGCTAAATAAGCAGAATTAGTGTGGCTGATGAGGAACACATGAATTAAACACAAAACCCGAGCATTCATTCTCATGGCTTAAAAACTCCACAGCAAAGATACTACACTTCAACTTGTGCAAGGTAGTGTACCCTTCACTGTCCCGTCAGAGCATGCTAAAACAGTGCGCTAAATGTGAAAACACTGTGTACTTAAATTTAGGTGCACGTTAAAAAATCCCAGGTGGTGCAACTTTCCGGAGTCCCACACTACAGCGTGCCTCACTATCAAATATTGGTTCTGGCACGTAAAACCCCCTAATTTAATTGTTTTAAAATAGTGCACCATGATCTGTATGTACCGAGATTAAGAAAAGAAAGAAAAAGAGCAGTGAACAAGAAATAGGAGCGTCATGCATGTGAATTGAGAGTAAGAAAAGAAAGAAAAAAGAGCACTGAACAAGAAACCGGAGCATCAGGTACGATTAACACTATTTTTGTAGCTTTTCCGTTAAAGCTTTGATCAACTCCAGCTGGGCAGTCTGGTACACTTGGTTGCTCCGCCTTTCCTCAAGAAGTGCAGCCAGCTCAGTTTTTCGCAGCTCAAGCTCCTGCTCCCTCAGCCTCACGTTGTCGTCATGCTGGCGGATGTGGAGCTGCATTTTGTCGTCGTGCTGGCGTATCTGGAGGGCCAGTCTCTCCCGGTCAAGTTCATGACCAAGCATGCGCATTTGCATTTCCTGGTCTGACCGGGCCTCCAGATACGCCAGGGTGGCTTCATTATGCCCTCGTGTGCCTGCACAAATCAAACAAGGAACATAAGAAATGTTATGAAACGTTTCTGAACTTCATGCTTAGAAGCACAAGCAGTGCTTTTTTGAAGGCGACAAGTGCAGCATTGAGTACAAGGACACACACGTGTGTCTTGTACTCAGGGACACTACAGTAAAAGCTCTTTAATGCGACACCCGTTAATTTGGAAATTTGGGTAATTCGGATGGCTCTATTGGTCCCGGCCAAAGTGCATGGTAGTCTATGGGCCCAAACCTTCGTTAATTTGTAAGAATTCGGCCCCGCACCGCTTAATTCAGACAAATGCTGACGGTTGCCGCTACACAAAAGTGTGGTAAAGCAGCGCAGCGTCGCCGAATGTCAGTGCCTTCTTTCTTTGCTCCACTGCGCCTTCGATGCCATTTTTCCTTGTGTTGTCGAGTCGGCATCATCTCTTCTTGCGGAGTTGTCTCTTTTCGTTGTGACCATGTTTTGCATGCCACAAGCATCCTGTGCTACGGTGATGGCAACGCCGGCAAAGCGGGAGAAGTACGAAGCCAACAACTTGGCGACTAAGGTGGAAATTTTGCAGGCTTTGAAGAACGGCGAATTGCGACAGCAAATGATGACCAAGTACAACGTGAAGCAGAGCACGTTGGGAAGGTACGTGAAAATGAACAGATTCTTCAAGCCTTCGAAAGCGATGAGTTTCAAGCATCAAGAAAGCGGTTGCGAACCGCAGCTTTGCTCCAGTAGGTTACTGACTGCTGCAACGCGCATCTGTCAGTCTGGCAGGTCCTAAATGTCAGTCTGGACCTGCAGAGAATGCTACAATGGATTTTCATAGTAGCCGACGTGAAATTCGCTATTCTCAGGGCGGATTTTCTGCGCCACTTCGGACTGTTAGTCGACGTGCATAAGCGGAAGTTACAGGACCCTGTGTTACAAAGCGATGTAAAAGGCAAAGCTTCAAGACATACGCTGCTCAGCCCTATGCTGATCAAGCCGGCAGGCCCTCTTCGTTTCACTTCCATACTGAGCCAATTTTCTGACCAGACACACCAGCGCCAAGTGGGATCCCCAGTAATACACAATGTGTTTCACCACATCACCACTACTGGACCACTGGTTTACGCTCGACTATGTCGATTGTCGCCCGAGAAACTGGTGGTGGCACGACAGGAATTCGACCATATGTTGGGGTTGGGTATCATCCAACCATCTTCCAGTCCTTGGGCATCTCCCCTTCACATGTTCCCTAAGCAATCATCCGGTGACTGGTGTCCTTGCGGGTATTATCGAGCGCTGAACAGTGTCACAATGCCCGACAGGTACCCCGTGCCACATATTCACGACATACTGGCACCTGCACAACAGATGCATTGATGCCTCGTGTACAGTTCATTAAGGGGTTAACGTGCAACATTGTTCAAGGTACCATTAAAAACAAATAAATGGCCGTACTGAAAAAAATAATAGAACAGCCTGATCTGGGTGTAGAAAACCCCACCACCCTCTTTCTGTCGCATGCTAAATACAACTCCCCTTTCTGAATGCATCAGAAGCCACATCGGGCCAGTAACTACTGTTTCGCTCACCCAAAAATGTAAAGTAGAAGTTTTAGCGTGGTCGCAGAACGCAGAAACGCTTACTGAAACCATGTATTACAATCGGCCACTAGGCCAATTTTTATGAAATTTGTTGCACTTGAGAGAAAAAAAGTCTAGTGACTGTTGGAAGCGAAACTATGATTTAAGGCCTGAATCTTTTTTTCAAGAACTTAGTAAGTTTGTAACAAAATAAAAGCACGAAGTTTACAACTTTGTAGCCCTGCACCAAGAACAGATGCGCAGTTCTGTAAGCTATGCCCATTACAGCATTCAAAACAAATTCGACATCAACTTATATTGTGCGTGGATTTGCTACACTGTTTATAAGAGTATTGCGAAAGTCCTACTCACATGTTAGTGGTCTATTTCAGAAGCATGCATACTATGTCAACTATGTCCGCTTTAACTGTACAGTTAGATGCAATTCACAGAGTTATATAATTTTTCTTTACTGTGCTACATCGCCGTGAACTTCACAGTAACCTTTTCAGAAAATTTTGGATTTTGAGCCATTTTTATTTTTAAAATTGACAGCGTAAATAAAAAATTTACTACCAACAGTCATTAGATTTAGCCTTTTTCTTTGAGATGCAACAAATTTCATCAAATTCGGTGCAATGGTTGCTAATAAAAATGATATCTCATTTTCTGTCAATTTAGATTGAAGCTCCTGAGCTAAACCTTCCTCTTAAGGTCGCAAAAGTTAACTACGTGATGATTCTATGTTCCTTGCTTGCTGCATGGCTCGGTCCTGCTCTCCTTCCCATTTTTTTTAGTGACAGCTCCTTGCACAGCATGCAGAAAACCAAACAGTCATGTCATGGAACTGGCCCAATCCTCAATGCATTCACACTAATTTTCAGAATTGTACACTCATACATGAATAACACTTCACACTTGCTACAATGAAAGCAAAAGAAAGCACCACGCAGTTCGCACCCGGTGTAACACTGCAGAACCACAAGCTCAACCATGGTCGGAATATGCAACTATCTGCAAACAAGTGCCGAACTGCACAATGCACGAGCCTACGCTATGCACCAATCCAACTGACGAGTTTGCAGTGGCCACCGGAACCGAAGACTGTGGTAACAACAGTGCGCAAAACACACATGAGCGTAACACGAAGCCCTTCACTGCATTCCACTGCACCCTACTGCCAGACTTGGTCAGTAATGCAGACAAGCGCTTGTGACACCAGGTTCTTTGTGAAGAAAGTTATTTACCTCTCAGTGGTGTCCTTCGTACACGAGGGGTCGCTAGTACAGGGGCAGCAGGTGGCAATGGTCTGTTGCTGCTGCTGCTGTTGCCATGCACGGTCCCATGGCAGGTGCCCGTTGCATTTGCAGGAAGCTCTTAAAATGCAAAATTTAATTAAATTAACCTTAATATTGCCTGAGTGTGCATTTAGGAATTCTGTAACATCAGGCAGTACTGGCACTAACTGCAGTAAAGCCGTGCGGAAAATTGGCTTTTCACTTGAATTTCAGACATGCAGTATTCACTGGACTAATGCAGCTTTGCTGAATTGTACATACTACAAACAGTATGACCATATAGGTGTGACAATACTTTTATAGGCAAGGGGACAGTTATATGACATACACCAATAGTGTGTTTAAAAACTACCATTATTACCAATGTGGCCTCACTTGACGATTATTATTTATGCAAGTGCTGACAGAAAGCATTCGGAATGTGTTAAGCAGGCAGTTGGCAGCATCCAATCAGTTATATTATTGAAGCGTAAAATACTGGCCTTACTATTACTGGCTGCACTGCTAGTACCACAATGTACACAGCGTGTCTGTGGTGCCAGAGGGAAATGAATGAATGAATGTGTGGTTTTTATTGGCGCAAGGGCCAGGTATGGCCAAAGAGTGCCATGCCAGTGTTAGTGATTTCGCAGTGGAGTGATACATTCTATTAAGTTGATGTGACGTGGCTGTAAAGGGGCCTAAAAAATAGTCGCTCTAAAGGCTGTAAAATCTACATGTAGTAAGATTATGGCGATGGCTAACGACGTGTACTATCAGCCTTAAAGTACATTACGAAAATGATGATATACAAAGCATGTCAGAATCAAATACTGGCCACAGCACTATGGCCTCACCAGAGCCCTTGAGACACAAGGTCCTGGAGGCATGTTATGCAATGCTGCTATCACAGCGGCATCCTCTGAAGAGAGGGAGCACTACGAATGTACTGGACTAATAGCATGTAGGACAACACCATTGAATAAACTGAGGACTGCTTTGGCGTTAAAATGCGGTTCTTTGCCAAGAACCATAGCCGGGTGAAGCGGGATACATTAGCGCTATGGCAGAGGAAAATGTTTCTTTCTCAGCTTCGGCTTCCCGACACTCAAGTAAGATGTGGAGGACGATCACCCTCTCCCAGCATCTACCACAGGTTGAAGGTTCATTTCTAGAAAGTATAAAATTATGGGTCCCAAATGTGTGTCCTATTCTGAGATGACAGAATAGGAAATCTGTTCGTCGTGTTTTGTTGCAGAGGGCCAAGAACCTAATTGTGGCTTTATCACCTGCAGTTTATTATTTGTTTCTATGTTCCACATGCATTGCCAGTAGTTTCGCAGTTTCCTTCGTAAGAAAGGCTTCGGGTCTGTGACAGGGACAGCAGCGGTAGGATTAACAGCATGTGATGCAATTGATGTGGCCATCTGGTCCGCCAGAACGTTACCCTTGATTCCCCTATGGCTGTGTACACAGCATATAATGATATGGTGGTTAGCAAGATAAGCTTTACACAGCTCGGAATAGAGCTAAATAAGTACGGGATTTTTATGCATACAGATTGACAACAAGGCTTTCACGACACTTAGGGAGTCTGTATACACAACTGCTTGTATATACATACAAGCAGTTGTATATACAGTATATATATATACTGTATATACCTTATTTATGGTGCAAGAGGGAGTGAAACGAATAAGATAGTTACCTTGCAATGGCAAACGGGCGTCATTGCCATCTGTGCCCACTGGTGACCTCTGTGCGGGGTTTTCGCGTGTGCAGTCACTGGACTTGCCGGCTGCCCTTGAGGTGTAAAAAAATGGAGTATAAGATTTGCACATGAATCAGGTCATTGACAAATCTGCACAGTACAATCAAACTCTCTATGTGGCTTCCATAGATTCACGAATATAATTGATGTTATTTGTTTCTATGGTTTAGTGTTTTACCATTTTAATGTTATCTGCATGTTTAAGGGTCTAAAAAAATTGTTCCCCGATATTTAGTCCTAAATCTGCCACTCACATCAGCAGTTTTATGTTACTGACTGACAGCTGATAATTGCAGTGTCTGGCAATATTTTCTTACTTATGCAGGACTACCGTATTTATTTCAATATAGGTCACCCTTTATTTTCTGGAATGGCATGCAAAATGACCTATTGCCTCATACTCATTGCATCAAATTTTGATCTACATTCGTGAAAAAGCTAACAATATTCATGAGCTAATGGAGTTCCTTCGACGCGCAGGCCATAAAGTCAGTCTGGAGATTATCCAGACTAGCTTCAAGAAATGCTGCTATCCAACGAACTCGGAACACAGTATGAGCAAATGCACTGTTCTGTGGAAATCAGCAATGTGGGGGAAGTTTCATGAAAAGAAAGAATTGTGTTATCCATCTGAAAGTAGCCTACAGCGACTAGGAAACCCCCCCCCCCCTCCCCTTTTTTTTTCTTTAAAGAAAGCTGCACAGTTCCAAGAAAATTAATCCTGGCCTCGGGATTCAATCTTGGACTAATGCCTTTCCAGGAGAGTTCCTCCACTGACTGAGCTAACCAGAAGACAAGATGAGGAAGAATTAATTGAGAATTCAAAGCACCAGGATACTGATAGAGTAAACGAGTTCTGCAGAAACCCACGAAGTGGCGCCTATTATATGAGCACATTAACAATGTCTTCCTCAAGACAACAGGTAATAGATTACTTGAAGAATCGAGTACAAGCAGCACTATTTTACTGAGCTTTCATCATATGCACTGAGAATAAGGTACTTTTACATACGACAATATGGCTCAGGCGATGCAGGCCATCCGCTTGAGGCCCACCTGCCCGGGTCATCAGGCTCCTCTTCTGGCTCCGGTACGAATATGTGTACGTCGCTGTTCTCCCCTACAGATAGAAAAGAGCATAAAATTTAATGAAATTTAAAACAAAACCAGTAGCTTTGCTAACACTTAGGGCAGGTTCCTTGTACTGGTTCCTAACAGTTCAATCATATGGAGGCGCGTGTGGTGAAATGTTTGCCTAAAGAATTTGTGGGAGAAAACTGCACTTTCAAGAGGAAGCAGCAGCACAGTTCTACATGATTGACACATTTTAAAATGCAGTCCCATAAAAAATAGCAGGCTTGAGGCATTATTATTATGGTAATTACAGTAATTACTTGGCTCTCATGATTCAAAACTGCAGCTACACGGCTAAATAAGATGAACATGGTATGCATACTTGAATGCAATCTTTCAGGAAGCCATACAGCGACCAATCTTAGGTGTGAAATGAATAAAGATAGCAATACATATGGTAAGGCACAAGGGCATGAAGCATTGTATTTAGCAATCAAGTTAAGTGCTAACATCTCAACTCATGCACTTCACCCCCCCCCTCCCCCCAAAGAAGAATAAAAGAAAAAGTGAAGTAACAAGTCTCCTACCACAATCGGTAGACGAGGCAGTGAAGCTGTCCAAGGCAGCTGTCTTGCGGGTGCTGGGCTGGCGCTCCTTTGCCCGTGCGGCGCTCGCAGCAGCGTTTTTAGTGCCGCGGTGGCTCCGCACCACTGACCTTGGCGGGCGGTAGCTGCACTCGCGTGCCAGGTCTGCTACCTGCTGTAGCAGCCTGTGCACTACCTCATAAGCTTCCTCCGTCCCTGATCTAGTAAAGCAAACAGGCGCATTTAGAAAATTTGGCCGAAACGTGTTAGCTTAGGATATCGACGAGTAATAAACGTATGGAACACTTACTTTTTCCTGTTCTTTGTGTCATCCCGCAAGAACAGCGCCAGAAGCAGGTCGAGACGTTCCCTCACGCTGCGAACATTCCGAGCCACTTCTGTGAGGACACACAGCTTCTCTGTTATTTTCACCCACATTGCGGGATTGTCGAAGGGATTTCTGGCCAGGACTTCTTCTAATATGATGATGTCGTCGCTCGGCATGAAACGCCTGCGCGTGCGAACCACAGGAGGAACAGCCATTTTGTAGTTCTTTTTTTTTGGCTTGCCTTGACTTATCCTGACTTATCTTGACTCTTGGCTTATTTGGTCGTCGGTGTAGACGCGGTAATCTGGCCACCTGGATCGGAGCGGATGGTACCGGGATCCGGCAATCCGGTAACGCAATACGGTATCCGGTAAAGTCATGCGCATGCGCAGTTCGCACCCGGTAAAACGCCCCAACGCTAACGGGGCGGCTTTCCGGACAAGCTAAACCTCTCTAATGTTCGAAATGCCGTTTGCCGCTTATATTGTTTGCCGCTTCCCTACCGCGTTGCGCTATTTAGGCAGCACGACTGCACGAGCGCATTGTATTGTATGTTAAAGCTACTGAAGTTTGCAAGAACTGAACTTGTTCGTTTTATGTGGCCCGGTAAATCCTCGCCCCAGCTGCCGTGCAATTCATGTTTTTACATCTATTTTATACGTGGCTTCGCACATGTTTAGCTGCTGCTAGTTGCTTCATGCCTAACTGTTGTTGATTCTTTTGAGCTGCGAAGATTTCACCCTGCGTCGTTTGTAAAGGGTATAAGTCACACTGTGCCTTATCGGAATGATACCAAGCAAGTGATTCTTTAACAGCTTTATTCATTTCGCCCGAGGGCATCTTAGATATTGTGGTTTCTTGGGAAGTGTGTTTCGAAAATAGGTAGTTCAGGGCGAGAATTGCTAATAGTTGCTGCATATGGTATTTTTGTTCCATTTTTCACTGTAAAGTTCGCTTCCCGTTTGGGAATTCATGACACCTCGATGCTGTCTGAGTAGAGATAAGACGCCGAGTGATTTGTTTCACAGCGTAGTCCCTTCTTGCACGTGAATTTTATATTCAACTGAATTCTTTCTTATTATTCTTACGCCACAGAGGACTAAACCCGGCCTTGCCTCCAGCGCTCATCTACTTTGACTGGCGCATCTCTGCCTTTAAATATATCATGTGGCACCTCTCTCAAGTAAATTTTAAAAAAAAACTACTGAAACGTTTGTCAGATTTTAGCTTTGTGCGTTTCCAAGCAGCCACCTTGGGGAATTTAAAATTGCGAGAACTGCAGTGGGAACGGGAGTTCATCGGCGTATGCAGCAGAATTACATCGGCGGTACAGCACTAGCACGCGCTTTTATTAACACGTGCGTGTGGGGACTTCGTTGACTAGTGTACGCGTTTCGATCAATAAATTCGCAAGTACTCTTCTTGAGGCGACTCTGACTGCACCTATTCGGCGATGTGACATGTATTCATCGGCAGAAAAATCCCAACGGCATATGCAGACATCGCACCGTGCGGATTTATTTGATATAAGTCCGCACTAACGAAGGGTGCTTATTATTGAGGTACAGAAGCAGCAATACGGCAAGGGTAGAATTTAAAAAAAAAATGGCTGTGGCTTAGGTAAGGTTAAGCCCAGGATGCGAAGCATACTAGCCTTTATTTTAGTTGTTGAACCACTGTTTAGCCTGGTGAACTGCTGTTGCTTGGCTATATTTGGTTCGGCTAGACGAAGAAACAACTCATGCATTACTGCTTCGCCTTCAAGAGTGGAACGCGACAGCGTTCCCGTCGACCCGCCAAGGGTTGTAAGACAATGGGCTACAGGGCAGCGACTACGCGCCCCGCATTGGACGCGGTGAGCGTCGAGCAAAGCAGCGTTCGGCGCGGCAACGAAATGTGCGCCTGAGCAAGAGACGCACGCCTTAGAAACAGCTCGTTTCTAAGGCAACACCGCATTCACTAGAGGCGCTTTTGTACCGCTTTGAAGCATCGTACTCGTGGCTCAGTGGTAGCGTCTCCGTCCCACACTCCGGAGACCCTGGTTCGATTCCCACCCAGCCCGTCTTGCAAGAGTTGAGCCAAAGCCACTTCTCCTCTGTCGTGACGTCACGGTGTCACGTGGTTTCAAGGCGACACCGCCGCGCCTGAGGAGCTGAGTTGAGCTCTCGTAATATGCTTCGCATAAAAGACGATCGGGACATCGCATTACTCACCAAAATTTATCGGCTAGTTAACATGAGCTCCACCTCATGTAAATGGGGTTCATGGCGTTTGTCAGCGGGCCACACCTGGCACGTATGTGGACCATATTGTATCAAACACTGGTAACATCGTGTTCATACCCGCTCCCACAGAGGTCAGCGTCTTCCCTACAGCTGTCACCACAGAAGGAGCAGTCTGGCACCCGAACACAAGAGAAATCCCAGCCGCGAACTTCAGCCGTCTTTGCTGCAAAGGGTTGTCGTCTGCTACTGCTCCCGCGCGTATTTTTGGAAGCGCCCGCTAGGTGGCCATCAGTGGCGCCTCTATAGGCGGCGCAAGAGGCGTATAGTCCGGCGTTCTCGGCGCGCCAGGCCGCGGCAGGCAAAGTCGGATACGCTGCGCTAGCGACACCATGGGTGCAAGAAATTTGCTTCCTCTACAGTTCGGCGCGCGCGCGCAGCGCGAGGCTGGCGCCATCTCTGCGTCTGGGAGCGCAGCTTCACGGCCACGGCAAACAGCTGTTTCCATGGCGCATGCGAGTCTTGCATATACCCGCGCCGTTCGGGAGCACGCGCGCTTTTATTCGAAGCATACTAGCCGCACAACGACGCTCTTCCTTGCTGCACCGCACGCGGCCGCGTAGCTACCATATGACGTCATAACGGCTTCAAAAGTGGAGGCTCAACTCGTGCGCTCGCTTGCGGCCGCATAGCTACATAGCCGGGTCTCAGCTGGTGCGCTCGCCTGCGGTCGCACAGTTGGTACTGTGGCCTAACCCCCCGCTCCTCCCGCTAGGGCACTGACGTCACAACAGCTGCAAGCCGGGCTCAACTCTTGCGCTCGCCTGCGGTCGCACAGCCGGTGCTGCGGCCTAACTCCCGTTCCTCCCGCTAGGGCACTGGCGTCATAACAGCTGTATAAAAGAGCGGCGCGCTCTCGTCGAGGCCAGTTGTATAGCGCGATGGCGGGAAAGGGAAGGGCCGCTCGTCAGACCGCAAAGCGCAAGTTAGAAAGAGCCACGGAAACGGCCGAAGAACGAGAAGTTCGGCTTGCCAAGCGACGTGCACAGTACGCGGCTAAACAGCAGCGTTCCTCCACAGAGTCCGAGGTAAAGGATGAAGTTGCGAGGCATTGTAGGAAAAGCCAAGCAACAGCAGTTCACCAGGCTAAACAGTGGTTCAACAACTAAAATGAAGGCTAGTATGCTTCGCATCCTGGGCTTAACCTTAGCTAAGCCACAGCCATTTTTTCTCGTTCCGCGCGCTGTTTATGCGCCTAAAACGAAAAATTTTGCGGCATGGCGTTAACTTCTGCTGACAGCCAGAACATTGCACTCATATTGCTAGCACATGGGCTACGTCAGAAACGGAAGCGGACCATGTACATACGAGAGCTATTGGACAAGCGCCCTCAAATCGGCGGCTAGCACCAGCTAGTAAAGGAACTGTTCCAAGTGGACCCTGAGTACAACATTAAGTATTTCACGTAAGGGATAATGCTGTTCGTTTTATACGTAACTCTGCAGTCTTCGCAATGGGCCTTTCTTCGTGACCCGTGTTTATGTTAAAAAGTGCCATTATTAAAACAAGAGAAATGCTAAAAAATTCCTCTCAGCCGGTTTGCAGATGACTCAGTTGCGTTCTCCTCCCTGTCGCGATGGCCCGCATTTCGGTGGAGGCGAATTGAAAAAAAAAAGAAACGCACGTACGCCTGCGCTTGAATGCACGCATTGTAATTCATGTCGTGGAGATTATTGCGTCGCCCTCCACTACGGCTACCTTTATATTCAGAAGTGGAAATTTGGGGACGATAAATGTAATCAAGCATCATCTGACACAAAGCACTCTTGTTTTCGCAGAATGACAAAGGCGAAGTTCGGTCACTTGTTGAGACCACACTGCTTTCGTATAGCTTCCCACGCGTTGTTCTTCCACTCCGTGTCGCGGCAGTCCATGCGTCTCACATCATATGCACATGTATGGTTGTGAATCAGTTCATGCAGGCTCTCAATAAGTGCGTCCTCACTCGCGCTGTCATCACACACGGATGTTGAAAAAGACACAGCCGCACTGTGAGTACGAGCACCGCACGCCCCATTCTGCCCGCTGCCGCTACAGCGCGCAGTGCATTCTGCTCTAGCGGCAGCCGCGTGAAATAGAACACGCTGTATGTCAGCGCCGGCGGCGTTGAGTACGCCAAGCGTACGCCGTGACGCCGGACTGTAGACTGCGCGCTCTTCACCTACGTTGCTTAACCGCGCCGCGCGTAGCTGCGCGCGCGCGTTTACACCGGAGTATATATACTCGCGCCTGCGCACAAACGGCTGGCGATCCCTCAATTGAACCTCTCGTCGTAGAACCTGCCAGAAAGGGTCAACCTAGGTAAACCTGGAACCACTGAATGATTTAAAAGAAACGACATCTCCTCTGTCATCGTCCTATGCCGGTGCTCCTTCTTTCGGCTCCTCCCGGGCGCCGACGGTGGCGGCACCTCGGCCGGGTACAGCTAGCAGACGCTCCCAACGTTCGCCCCTTTGGTGCGCAGTGTACTGCGCACCTCAAGAATTCGGTTGTTGCGTTTATGACAGGAGAGCTTCATAAATGAGTTACTCCAATAACAGCCGGTATACACGTTGCACTGCTTTATCGAAGCTCCTTCCACTGCGATCCCTTCGATTTCGGTGTCAACGGTGGAGGTGGTGTTCTGAAGCAAGCTAACGGAGTGTTTCTTTCTTGAAGGGCGCCTTTTCATGCGCTTCATTTAAACTTTAACGCCGCCAAGAGAAATTGCAACAGCATGCTCTTTGTATGTGGATTTTTACCTTTTATTTTTTTAAACACAGGCGCGGGTTTAGGCTTTATAAGAACCTATGATTGGTGCACTACTCTCATAATCTTTCAAAGGCCTGCTTGCTCGTACTGCAAAAAGGCTTGGTAATACATCGGGTCCTATTTACTTGGTGCCGTAATTCCGAAAGATTTCGCTTTTACATTAATCTTCGGTGAAGTGATCCGAAGATGAATATGCTAAGATTCGGTATGGTACGACGTTTTAAGCAATGATACAAGGCGCGGAAGAAAATGCACGCCGTGACATTTCACAAGTAATTTCGCAAATCAGAACTATTGATATGTCAGCCCGCCGTGTGCGTGGTCATAACAATTTTATCAACATCGAACGTTCAAAATCGTCTGGGTCATTGCCCGCCCCTTCGTTAGAGGCTTCTTTTACCCAAACTTGTCCGTGCTAAAAGGTTTCAAGCCCCTTAGACTTGCCCGACATTTTTGAACCCACATAGAGGAGGAAGATAAAAAAGTACCTAGAGCTCACTGGTACTCGGCGCCTCTCGCTGTTATGCAATTTTTTACGTTTTTGCCATTTTCGTGAGAGTCATTTTATCAAGGATGAGCAAGATATTCCCACGACCACCTGAATAAGATCAGTCGTCTACTTCATCGCTCATTTTTGGACGACGTACCTTTGGAAGCTCGGACCAGCTCTATTCCTGCGAGAGCTCCACGCCAGAAGCCATGGACTCTGATAGCGAGTACACCGCAGTCATGGGCCGCCGTATGAAGAAGATGCACCGTATGTCGACTGAGGCGACATCATCAAATCAGAGTGAGCAGGAATCTTTCATGGTTTCTTATATGCCACTCTTGCCGTCACACAGCATGAACTCCCTCAGCAGGCAGTTTCTAACCGAATATTTTGAAAGTGTGGCCCCTGGGCAAATCAACGACGTCAGGATCAACGCTCGCAAAAACATCCCGCCAATAGATGGCAAAAATTCCTCATTACTGGAGAATTTAAAGACGATTTCACAGTGAAGCGCAATCCCCGTCCGCTCCTTTATTACTTACGGGAAGGAGACAACGACTGGAGTGATTTCCGACGTGGAGCTTGAAATCAAGCACGCAGACTTCAAGAGTCTTTTGAGGTCATCGGGGCGCATTCTTGAGATGCGCCGCTTGGGGCACTCCCGATGTATCAAGTTAATATTTGCTTCTTCGACATTACCAGCGTCTGTAAAAGTGGGCTACGTGATACGCGTGTACTACCATTCGTTCCGAGGCATATTCAGTGCCAGAAATGTCTGAAGATAGGACATGTGAGTCCTGTTAGTAGAAGCAAAGCCACCTGCTCGCGTTACGGCGGAGAACAGAATACCACCGACTGTGAGGCTTCCTTATTTAAATGTCCCAACTGTACTGGCTCTCAGGAAGTGACTTCGAACGAATGCCTGAATATGAAACAAGAAGTTCGTATTCTTCGAAAAACGGCAAGAGACCAATCTTCACGTAAAGAGGCTGCTCAATCTGTTCGCCAAAGTGATCAACGCTCGCAAATGAAGCGTCACAAAGCCATTTCAAAAGAAGTACATCGCGGGGCACAGGCGCCGCGACTACCTCTGACCATGCGTCCATCGAGGACGGCAATGGCGTTTACTGATAATTCAAGGTGGATGAGAGCGCGCGGCTAATATTCACCTCCACAAACTGATACATTGCAGAAGCGTACGCATTTGGGCTGGTTGGTTCATGATTACGAGCAATAAAAACAGCGCTAAACGACAGGACGAGTGAAGGGACTCAGACAACAGCGCTGTTGTCTGTGTCCCTTCACTCGTCCTGTCGTTTAGCGCTGTTTTTATTGCTCGTAAACTGATACAGACAGCGAATGGCCTTTGCTGCCCTCTAGGCCCACGACCATGCCAGCGGGCCGTGGTCACCTGCGCCATGAAGCCAAGAATTATAGGGCCAATGAAACCGGTGACACTACTGGCATGCAGGGAGATGAACACAATGAGAAGGAGAGCGTACAGAAAATGCTGAAGAACATGGTAGAGTCAATGCGCGTGATTCTCGGTGGTCTCGAGAATCCGGCTGCTAAAAGTGCATTGCAAGTGCTCGCCGTGCTGGAGCCGTTATCGCAGCTCTTTGCATGCTATAAAGCTTCTGTTTGGCGCTTGTGCTGATCACGCAGGGGAGGCCCACACACCGGCTTCGTCCTAGCGCCTTTATCTATGAGTTCACTTGAATTCGTGACTACAGACTTGATGCGTGACCTGATAGTTGCTTCGTGGATGAGATTTCTTAATGTTGATCATCAGAATGTTAAACTTGCTTTCACTTTTGCGCACCCCTCGTTCAATGTCATCATCATCCCTCATCACACCTCTATGTCCCCGTTCCCCCTCCCCATGTGCAGAGTAGCAGGCTAGAGCGCGTTAGCTTAGGCCGACCTCACTGCCTTCTTTCAATTAAATTAAATTACCTATTCTTGATCCCAATATAATTTCGGCTGTGTCTAGGGGATGTCTGCGTTCAGATTTATTATGCGCGCAGATATGGCGCACAGGAGATATTGCTGCCGTTACTGTTCCTATGCACAGTAACGGCACCAATGCGCGCTACATGAAAGCTAGACCTGCACCGCGAGTAGCATGAGCAGCGGGCTCTCAAAACATGAGAACCGCCGTTGTAGTCTCGAGTTCATATGCGGAGTCCAACTAAAAAAATAAGTTTACTAATGCGTGTCTCTTCAGTATGGAATACGCGTCAAGGAATGGCTGGTCGAACGAACATATGAAGCCCAACTTTCGTGTCTAAGCCTAGCAACGGTTTAAACTAAAACGAAACGAGTGCGCCAAGCAACGTGCGCAACATCATAATTTAGTCTGCCGAACAAGAAGCGCGAACCGCGAGGCTCAGAAAACATGAAGCACGGCTTTCGTAGCAGCGAGTGGGCGTTTACAACTACAACCGTGCCGAACGTTGTTTAGTGCGAAGGAAGGCTGCAGACGCTCGCGCTTCCCACCAAATGGGCAGAAAAAATATGAGTGACGTCTGATGAACTGCCACTTTCATCTGAAAGGCGCGGGCCCCGCGCATTTTCAAAGTTTGCCCGGCCGACCCTCTGCAGCCAAAATCTTTCGGCGAGCAGCGTTGCTTCTTGCGGATGGAATAACGAATAGTCTTTTCTCCCAGCCTCCTCGGTTGTTGCGCCCATAAGGACAACATAGGCTAAGCAACGCCGCAATATGTAAACGGCAGCAGCGGTAGCGAAACGCTGCCCCAAAAAAGTAACCCAAGCGTGATTTCGATACCCGGGAATGGCGCCGGCGTCTGCTACGGACCAAGAAAGCGCGCCTTCGCACCTGACCCCGGCGCTGCGACCAATAGGAGGGTCGTCTCTCTGGACGCGTGGCAGACCAGAGAGAAAGCGGCAAAGTTCAGAGGAAGTCGTTAATTTTTCATTGAGGGATTTTAGGTCAACCTAGTGCGCCTCACGAGACGCTTATTTGAGGGATCGCCAGCCGTTTATGCACAGGCGCAAGTAAGAGCAGGCGTGTGAGAGAAAATCTTTTGCTCCTTGAACATATCACTCTGCCTAGGCACTAGGGAGGAGCTTTCTCAGCGCGCCTTTGTCGCCTAGGCGTGCCGACATTTTTGGAGTGCGATCGGGTTTCTTTACGCTTCCCTGCTGACAGCCGGCGTGTTGAGGCATTGGGCACGGATGCCCCATTTGGTGATCGCTGTATCTGAAGGGGCAAGGTTTTGGCTGGTGTTGTATAAGTCGCGGGTCATTTTCTTTGTCGTGACGATAGATTGCATCTTTTACACGCACTGCTCCACGAAGGCACATGTAAGCAGCAAACGGATGCCTCAGGGGAGCACCTGAGGTTATAATAAAGCGGACGGCGCAGGATCTGGTCCAGGGCACTCAAGGCACCGTTTATAGATCCTTTCCAGTTCCACTTCTCCTCGCCGCGCCCGCAGCGAGTGTGCCGTCCGCCTCTGTACCCGCCACCGCAGCGCTGCTGTCGAAGTTTGTGCCAAGGAAGGGCGTCATTTGCTACAGGCGCGTAGCGTTCCATTGTGCCATAGCGCGGATCTTAACTGACGCATTTCTCACGCTTCACGGCGTCATTGTATGCGCTGTACAAGATTTAGGAGTTAGCCCATGTATGCGCAAAAATGATTAGTGATTTAGAAAAAGGTGGGCATTGGCGATTACAATTTGTTTTTGGCAGAATAGTCGCCTCGTGCGTGTGCATTTCGTGCTTTTAGTTTTTAATGCGTTTAAACGCTTTAAACCTGCTGTAGAAAACTACGCGGTCGAATATATGGCGTATGAATCAACGTTCATTGATCAAAACATTGACAAACAAGGCTGCCAGTCACAAACTCGCGTTGAATCACAAGCTTTACCTCAGGAGGTAGACTCTTGCGAAGCCATTTTATCCCTTTTTCACTTCGTGCGGGATGTCACGTCCATCATGTTATGAGATTTCAAGTGATTGCCATATCCATGGGCAACGACGGCACCAGTTTTCCGCGGGCCGATGATACTACGTAGCTCACGTCTTTGCGAACTAAGACACTCTTCCATATTGTGCATACTACTGCCTCAATTCCTTCCTCATAAAAAACAATGTGATCGTTGTCCATTTGCGTTTTCACGAGCCGTCGATCACCACTATCGAAGCAATTGACCGGAAAGACGCGCTCTTCTCAACAACTCATTAACATTCAAACAGCTGATTTGTGCGGGCTCCAGTTGCTCTTGTTCGGTGTCCTCTGCGCGGCTATCTGAGTTGCTCCTGCGTTTGTTGCGACACTTGCTCTCTTTTTCTGAGTTTTTTTTTCCGTTTACGATTTGAGCATAACTGCGGGAGATTGGGAAATCTGGTAGGAACTACATCAACTCCTGAGAGACCGTACTCCGCGCTTGATTTCAATCACTTTTCCGTTGATTATATGTTTGTACGACTTCACAATGTCCCCTTCTTGGAAGTGGGCATCGCACACTCTAGTTGTTTTCTACAAGGCTTTGTCTGTGCGGGGTATCGCTCGCTCCCACTTTGCAAGAAGAAGCGGATCGGTCGGCGGAGAGAAGCTTGTGCCTCTTCTCTGTGTTGAGTCGGCACCCGCTGGTACATACCGGCAAGAAACACGTTGTCATTTGGTTGTTTCGTACTAACACACTGTAACGAAGATAAGCCACATGCACCACCTACCTTCTGACAGCGAAAAATAAGAAAATCTGGCGTTCAAGGGCGGCAGCCCTGGCTACTTGCATACTTGCAGGCCCCAAGGGTAACATGAGCGCCCAAAAGGCCCACACCATACCATACACCGAAAGCTGCTGAAGCGTAACTTGCGCACTACTCACGATAATGAACACACACTGAGTGGGGGAAAAAATCAGGACCACTCGACAAGAGAACGCGATGCAAATGCTCACGGCTTCTCCAGCGTCAGCAGCGTTCCTGCACGGCAGCGTGGCTAGCGTAGCGCAAAGTTCGACAGCAGCGCCATCTCAATGCCTGGGCGCAAAAGGCTCCCGCTTCGGAAGTAGCAGTATCGAAACTAAAAAGCTTTATAAACGGTGACCCAAGAGGTAACTGGGCGATCAAAGCTGGAAGCAGGGCGGCCCGTGGGTTGGGGTCGCGGACGCGGAAGCGTGTCAGGGGGTGCTCGCATAGGAAATTTTATACACCCCTTGCATAAACTGAGTTTAAACACTTTTGGCACGCGCAGGTCTCGGTGAGCACCAACCCAAGGACCAGTCCCGGTTCTAGCTTTGGTGTCCCCATTGCCGCTTTGGTGTCACGGAGGCACCGCCACTATTGAGAAATAATGACACGTTGTAACAATTAGTAACAAACATGACTGAATAATTATAATTACGTCCATCCGCCAACTTGTGACGCTGAGCTCAGCACTACCGCGCCCCGCGACTTCTGCAACACCAGTCAGAACATTTACTCTGAAGGTACGTCAGACAGACTTTCTCGCTCCTGCGGCGCTGGTGCTGAGTCAGTCATCGTCACGTGCGTTAAACCGCGACTGTTAAGGCGCTCTGCTTTCTAGATTTTCAATACATGTGGCCCGGGTTCTACTACGGTCGCTACTTCTCGCACAGAAACATCTGTGATGTTATTTGCTGGGTACATCGCCGTAAGGCGCGAGAAAGCTATGATCCGCCACTACTGACTTGGCGCGAGCACCGCAGGTGTGAGGCAGTCTGTCCGATTCACCGTTCGCTAAATCGGGCGTCAGCACCCGCTGCTTCACTTATTTTATCGCACCGGCAGCGAGCATCCCAGGGTGCGCAAACACTACCCCACGGCACGCCTAGGGACAAACGCCTGAAACACGCGCTAAGAAACCTCCTCCGCAGTGCCTAGTCAGAGTTATATATTCAAAGAGCAAAAGCCCCCCAATCTCTCTCGCGCCTGCACACAAACAGCTGGCGATCCCTCATAGGAACTTCTCGTGCGCGCCTCTGCTTACCCTTCTCTTAATCGACGCTTCGGCTCCTTCCTCCGTCCCCGCTTCGCGCAAGGCCATCTAGACTTCCCTCTAGGTGGTGTATGCCTTCCGCGCGCTCACTATGCTCCTCCGTACTTTCCCCGGTGCGTGATTCTCTCTCCGCCTTCAGCTCCCTTCCTCCTCCTGCGCACGATTCCTTAGCATAACCTCGTCGATTTCTCAGACAGCGCACGTACGCCTGCGCATAAAATCCGGTAGAGACGCTTACGACTGCTCACGTGCGCGAATTCGACAAATTAGGAGCACGCTTAAGCTTCGTCGTTGAAAAGGAGCGTTAGCTCGGGCCCAACTCCAACGCGGCCTATTCAAATACATGTAAAACGCAAAAACGCTTTTCTGAGATAACAGCTGGACCGATTTTAATGAAATTTATTGAATTTGAGAAAGTTCTAGTGACTTTTGTAGCGGAATTTCGATTTAGGACCTGAATTTTGTTAAAAAATGTTTTCCAAAATACGCTAGCTTTAAAAAAATATAAGCACAATGTATACAAATAATAGCTCGCGTCAAGAACAGATATCACGGTTCTGTAAACCACTTCCAATAAATTGCTGAAAACGGACAAACTCGATATGTTAATTTATATGTTACGTGAATGTGTTCTGTTGTGTAGAAGGGTTCCGCAAAAGTTGTGTTTCCATATTACAATTTTGTTTTAGATTCATGTGCAAGATATTAATTTTGACCGCTTTAGACGTACTATTACATGCAATTCCCAGAGAAGTGTGGTATCCTTTTTCATCGCTGAGTTACAGAGTTATAAGCATGATAGTGTTGTTTTCTGCAAATTTTCGATTTGTTCCAGTCTTTATACAAAAAGTTACGACGTAAATAAAATATCAGAAACTAACAGTTACTACATTTTAGCTTCTTCTTCGAAATACAGCAAATCTCGCCAAATTTGGTGCAGTGGTTACCAAGAAAAACGAATTGTCCTTTTAGATCTTTTTAGATAGGAGCACCGGAGCAAAAGATACCTCTTAAGAGCGGAACGCGATAGCATTCTAAAATCCCTGACCGTTTCTCAGGTTTCCCGGCAACTGCAGCTTCTGTAGCATATCAATACAAAGTTGAAGGCTAGTTCTTCTGTCGAAGCGACTATGGGCTGTCTTCCATTGGGCTGCTCTTCAACACTGGGCTTTCCTGCATTCAGCAGCAATAAAAACGTAAGCTTTTGTGAATGTGCCATTTGTATTAGCACATTAACAGGGGAAAATATACAGTTCTCTGAAATGCAGAATCGACTCACTTTGTTCGGCATTTGCATCTCGACTCAATATACTTGTTTTGAGTTTTGTACTGAGTGTTTCAGCGGGGACTGCCTCTAATTATTGAACTGAATCAAGACAATGCGACAATTTTCTCTATCAGAACTTTATAGCAGTGGCAGGCATTAGAATTACAGTACTGAAGAACTTCTCCTATGTAAAAGGTCATCGACTATCACCGATTTTCAGATACATATCCCCAAAAGCAATGATGGAATATATTTGTCTTCCACACGCAATTGTCCCCCAGGGCTTAAAAAAATCTTTGCGGCAAAGCAATATCTCAAAACGCAAAGCATACTCATCCAAGTATGGGGCGAATATTTCAGGGCTGCCAGTCTGAGGACTCCTACAAACTTAAAATGTATACAATGTCACGGATAAGATTGCGCCACACAAGGGATAGAGAGCCAGATGAACCAACACGGGCGGTCTATTGCCTTGTGCGTAAGTATTTTATTCTTTAGAATGCTACACCAATTCATGTACACTTATACGCTGTTAAAATCTAAACCTAACACAAAAAATATGAATATGGATTTGCGGAAATACTGGCGTTGCGTTAATGACGTATCAGCGAAACAAAACGTCCTATGTAACAATGGTCAAGTTTCACTCACCACATCAAGGTCACCCAGAAACTGCTTCATGCTCATGGAATGAGCGAGAAAAAGAAAAAAAAATAGAGTAATGTGATGCAAGGAACGTGTAAACAAGTTTGTTTGTCACGGCAAATGTTTACTGTTTATCTCCGGAATGATTTTCATAAGGTGTTCCCTGAGCACCGAAATTCTTTATTTGCTTCATGAAATCTGCACAATAAATTAATGCCAGAAATGTGTCCAGAGCACGCTGCCACGTGGGATCCCATTTAGTCACGAAGGCCTCAGGTTGCGTGGTCTATCTTTGGGCCCACTTAAACCCCACACTGCACCGCAACGGCCGCACCCCTGCAGCAGGCATCTGGTTGTGCGAAGAAATGTACACGCCACACCACGTGCACACATTTCGGTTCGCGCGGGGTCCACGCAAGCAGTATAAACAGGAATTTTGTCATGTGTGCGCGACATCCGCAGTTTTCGTACGGCAGCACCCAGGCAGCACGGATGTATCGTGCCGAGCGGTTCGAGCGTAAGTCGGCCCTCACCCCCGTATTCGTAAACATATCTTCACTTAAAGTCCATTCTTGCATTGAAATAACGACGCCTGCCATGATTGCGCCCCGCTAAACGCAATGAGCGTGCCGGGCACGTTCGCGCAAGGCCTCATTTAAGTGAAGCCATGCATGGATTTCAAATTAAGATGCATTTCCAAGTGCCAAGGTTAGTTCGGCCTCTCTTAGTGTGCGGCCAACTGACTACGATGACCCCCTTTTCTTTCTTCTTGCCAACTTTATTACGCTTCCACAAAATATGTACAGTTTTTTCCAACGTAATGCACTACATTAAGCAGAACACTAGATGTGTGAACGCGTTCAGATTGTCTCTGACGGAATGAAGTGCCACTTTTTTACCTCACACTATAGCCCAGCTCGTCGACTGCAGCCGGTGTGCAATATTGCTGGGCACGCCTACAGCTCCTATGTGCGTGAGGTGAAGCGCGAACATTATTTTAAATATGTCTACCAATTTATATCCTGTTCTGAATGTAATAACTACGACATGTAGTTACGACGTGTAGTAGGTGTAGGTGCTACGACATGTTATGTAGGTACGACATAAGACATCACTTGCGTGGGGCACATCAGTTATTGCTATACTGTTTTAAATCGACGTCCAGTGCCGTTATGTTTGCAAATTTGTTGTCAGATTTTTTTTTCTGTTTTCTTTTTTTATTGGCCGACCCTCGACACCGCCACTGGTCGCCAATGCGGCCCTCTGCCCAAAATGGTTGTAGATCCCGGCTTCAGAGGAACCGGACTCTTGATTGGTTAACATCGCGGCTCTACTTTTCTACACACACACACACACACACACACACACACACACACACACACATATATATATATATATATATATATATATATATATATATATATATATATATATATATATATATATATATATATATATATATATATATATATATATGTTGAAGATCGGTCCACCGGCAGAAACTGTGTTGAAATGAAATAGTTGTTCTGTGTACCTTGTAGCTGCGCTCAAGTGTGTGTGTGTGTGTGTGTGTGTGTGTGTGTGTATCGATCACCTGCTTTGACTCAACCGCTTATCCTCCGTGTCCCTGCTCTTTGGGCTTTGTTTCCATACGCACCTTTTTTTCTACTTAGACTGCAGAGGCATAATTGGTTTAATAAAATTTGGTCATAAATGAAGAATCCATTCTTTTGTTCGGTCACTACAGTGCTGCTTGCCTGCTGAAAATTTTCGTTCTGTTACACATGAATGCGTATGTTGGAGACATAAACATACTAATGCAGCGTGTGCTTTTTAGAATGTTTCCTTGGTTTTGACAACTTCCTCGAAAACCTTATCTGCTTCCAAAATACAAGTACACTCGCCCACAAAATATTGCGGGGCGCGCGAGCGCGTGGCGGAACGACCCTCCTCCCCTGCTAGCAGGAAACCATGGTGTAGAGACCGACGCCTGAACGCATGCGCATCCCTCCGAGACGGCAAGCGTGCATGTTTCCGCGCTTCTTCCTTGCGAGCCGGCGATATCCGAATGTAGCCGCGAGGTAGCTCTCTTGCGATTTGCGATGTGGCGGCTTCGACGGGCACAACTATGTGAAGCGTGTTTAGAAGCGTGAACTGGCGCGCCCCGCTGCGGCCGCTTTTTGTCCAGTCATAATCACTGACGCGTAGGTGGTGAACGCAACAAATCATTTTTTTTCTACGCTGCACCTTTTCGTGGCCAATCTTCGTTGTTTATTTCTTGTTACGAACGGGGCGTTCTCCTGCAGAAGTGCGTGGCAGGAAAGGCGCTCCATAGAAGGAGACAGGCAAGACGAAAATGAGCTCTTGATTTCCGTTGTATAAACGAAGTTTTGCCCGTCGAAGCCGCCACAGCGCCAAAAGCAGGAGGGGCACCTCGCGGCTGCATTCGGATATCGCCGGCGCGCAAGGAGGAAGCGCGGAAACATGCGCGCTTGCCGTCTCGGAGGGACGCGCATGCGTGCAGGCGCCGGTCTCAACACGAGGCGTTCCCCGCTAGTAGGGGAGGAGGGTCGTTTAGCCCCGCGCTCGCGCGCCCCGCAATATATTGTGGGCAAGTGTACATGTATGCTTACCGTGCAAACATTCCCCATTATATTGCATCACTTTATGTTCGATACAAATGCTAATATATTCCTCACTTGGATACACTTATTCTTGTCTCGGCTTGAAACCGGTTCGGAAATTATACTCCAGCGTATGTGAAATGTATGCAGTGGACGGCCTTCCAGCATTTTCCTCTACAAGGAGCCTTCATCGCTGGCGCAGTAGGCAGGGCTAAGACTCGCTTTCCTGGGAGCGACTTAGCATTGCCCTACTTTTCCTGCTTTGATTTCACCAGGACCAACGGCACCGGTACCGTGATCTATCCAACCGCGTTGCAACCGCGGACTTATCAGTTCCATCACGGGGTTGTGTTTTTCTCGGACAGCTGTTGGCACAGTCGCACTCTGGCAGCGGCAGCGGCATCGTAAGCACTGCTTCAAGTTAAGCTTATGTGGAATTTTGCAGGTAGGTTGATGTTTTGACATTATCTTGAGTACGAGAGGTGCCATTATCTTATTTACCGGTGTGGTTGCTGGCACGAGTGCCGTTGGGCCATCAAAGTTGTTGTGCTGTGCGTGTATTGCCGTTATAGAACTGTCCACCACTGAAATTGTGGGCGTTCATCGTATCCACTGTTACACTAGGTATGCCTAAGGATTTGAGTAAACTTTTGAGGAATTCAAACGCGACATAAAGCAGGAGACCTGAGAAATGCGTGAAACATTGGAGCGAGACCGCAGGAGGAGGAGGAGGAATGAACGTTTATTGTAAGAAACAGCGAGAAAGTGTCCTTACTTCGCCCTAGGTGGGCGGCTCTCTCAGTCCAGAAAGCCGTTGGCTAATGCTGCAGCCCGGGCCCGGTCCACCAGACTTCGCTGATCTTCCAGGCTCTGTGCCTTTAACATTGCCTCCCACGTTTCTTCGATCGCTTGTAGCGGTTCTGAGGCATCATCATCACTGTTTTTCTCGCGGTGCGGGCACACCAACACCATGTGTGGGAGCGTGTCTGGAACGTCACAATACCGGCATAGGTATGAGAATTTGGTGGGGTGCATTCGGTGCATGATAATTCCATGTACATACGTATTTGTTTGTAGTCTGTGGAGGGCGGTGGCTTCTTCCTTGCTTAATTTTGGAACAGGTGGAGGATATTGTCTTCTTTCCAGTCGGTAATGTTGCAATATTACGGCGTAGTTGATGGGAATGTCCTCCACCCTCGTCGCTTTCCGGAGACCATGCGGCAGGAAATCCCGGCTGGTATGCTCTCGGGCAGCAGCATGTGCTGCTTCGTTTCCTGCCAGGTGTTCTTGGCCTGGGGTCCATGCGACGTAGGTGTCGGGTAGTTCTTGGCGTCTTGTTATTTCTTTTAGAATTTTCACTGCTGCGGCAGAAATTCGGCCTTTTCGTAGGTTTCTACATGCCGTTTGCGAGTCGCTCAAGATGATTGCTGTATCTTTGCATGTGGCGATGCCGAGGACGATGGCCACTTCCTCCGCCGTTTCTGGATTTCTGGCCGGTATGGTGGCAGCGATTAGCTCCTTCCCTTGATTGTTGGTCACGGTAATTGCGTAAGCTCTTCTACCTGGGTATTTTGCCGCATCTGTATATCTCGTGTTCGGGTTCTTTGAGTATTTCTTGCTCAGCGCTCTCACTCTTGCTTGTCTTCTGTCTTTGTGGTATGTTGCATGCATGTTGCGAGGTATTGGAGCGACTGAGATAGAGTCACGAAGAAGTGGCGGCAATCGGGCTTTCGCGTCTGAGTCTGCTATGAAGTTTTCGCTGTATGCGAGCTTGCGAAGTACTGCTCTGCCTGTTTGAGTCAGCTTAAGGCGTTCCAGCTGGCTGGCTCTGTGCGCTTCGCTCATTTCTTCCCAGGTGTTATGGAGGCCAAGTTTGAGGAGTGTCGTGGTTGAGGTCGTACTGGGGAGTCCTAGTGCGCTCTTGATTGCTTTTCTGATGATGACGTTGAGTT
Organism: Dermacentor albipictus; assembly: GCF_038994185.2. Taxonomy (NCBI): domain Eukaryota; kingdom Metazoa; phylum Arthropoda; class Arachnida; order Ixodida; family Ixodidae; genus Dermacentor; species Dermacentor albipictus. The sequence goes on along the minus strand of NC_091828.1, from coordinate 30,424,142 downwards.
TTTCAATTTCAGCTTTCTTGAGGAGTAGATACGGGGTGCCATATGTGATCCGGCTTATAAGGAGTGCTTGGATTAATTGGACGGTTTCTTGCTCTTTAAGTCCTCTTCTTTGGGTGGTTATACGCCGAATGAGATGGGTTACTTGTGTTAGGGTCTTTTGAAGCTTCGGAAGTGTAGCTGTCCCAGAACCGTCTTTATGTATTGTGAGGCCAAGGACGCGGAGGGAGCCAACTTGAGGGATATCGATTCCATTGAGTCTGACGTTGGGATCTGGAGCGGCGTAGCCTGGTGGTCTTCCCCGGGTCCTTGCCTTGAGTATAAGTAGCTCCGATTTTTCGGGGGTGCACTGGAGACCGCATTTTGAGAGGTACTGTTCTAACTGATCGATTGCCTCTTGGAGGGTAGTTTGCTGTTGGCCGGTTGTGGACGCTTTTGTCCATAACGTTATATCGTCGGCATATATTGCATGGCTTAAATCTTCGATGCCATCGAGTTGTTGTGGGAGCTTAATCAGTGCGAGATTGAACAGCAAAGGTGAAATGACTGACCCTTGTGGAGTTCCTTTGTTGGGCATTTCGAACTTGTCGCTTCGGATGTTGCCTATACCGAGACCGCAGGAAATAAATGTTATGAAGATATGAAGTGAAGTGAGGTTTGTTCTCCCTTTCGCACAAAGGAGAAAGCCGGGGCTGAATGCTCGAATGCCTGACGAAGGCCTCGGCTCACCTGTAGAATCTGACATCATAATACACAATCACATAACTGAAAATATAACAATATAAATGCAAAATCACCTGCACTTGCAAGTGTCACGTGATGCAGTTATTTAAGCATACGACAGTAAAAACGGTGTTATACAAAACCAAAACCAGGATCGAGAAGATATTTTGTTTCCTTTTTAAACACTTTTAATGAAACATCAAAATCAACATTTGCCAACGTTTTAATAATAGCCACCGTTACTTGATAATTTCAGTATTGTTGGCTATAGTTAGTACGCGTCTTCGGGACCCGGTGTATTTGTTTTCAAAAATAGTATGCGTCATGAGATAAAGTATTTTTTGGGTACATGATTTGTTGTCTTTAGTTTACTGCAGCAAACGAAAACGCTAGACGTGGTTCGCATTAAGCAAATTGTAACTGTAAAACAACGGCGACAGAAAAATCTTGTGGTCTGCCATAGCAACCATGAATGCACCGCAAAGCTCTCTTTTGAAGTACTAGTAGTTTCTGATAGTTAGTGGTCGTAGTTGTTCCCCATACTAGAAAGTAATAGGTTAACTTAGAAAATACAAGCTTTTGATACATCTGCAGTCTGAACAACACGGGTACCCAATTTGCTACTTTTGCAAAGACATCAAAGACTTTTACTTATTTAAGATGCTAATTTTGATACAGGTGTGCTCCAGGAAAGAGTCTGGTGGAACCAGACATCCAGAAATTTCATACAATCAATCTTGTGTATTATTACGTGTCCAAACCGGATGTTGACCTCATTGAAATTTGCAGTATTTATTGATTTACTTATGCAATGCTTTCAGTCCCGTCAGGGCTCGTAACAGAAAGGGCAATCAAAAAAGTGCACTGACATACAAACATGACAATAAAAAACAGCTTAGAAATGCACACTATTACATAGAATAAACTTATACATCTGCAGGAGTAAAAAAAATATACAATGAGGTTCATGCTGCAATATTTGGGTTGGACAGATAATTGTTCCACGAAATGCCAAACAAACGCAGTAAGTAACGAAGTGATACTGACAATAAACGAAATAATTACCTAGATGTAAGTAGGTCGTTTTCAATAAGCGTGATAAAGGCAGTTAGTGATGAACTAATAGTGACCTCGCGTTCAAAGCGTTCCAATCGCGTAGAGTCTGCGGAAAGAATGAATACCTGAAGGTGTCAGTAAGGAATGCATAGTCATTTAGTGTGGGGGGGAGGGGGTTAGGACATGTTTTTCTCGTTTGAGATTTCGTTATGTAACCTGAGGTATCCATATTTATTGATTGTTTATCAGTTGGTAAATGGTTTTAAGGCAGGCTAGTTTTGCTTTGTTTTAAAACGTTAGCATCCTGGCTTGTTCGAGTAGTTCTGTCGGTGAGTCTGCTAGCCTACGTTTGTTAAAAGTGTATCTCAGTGCCTTTCTCTTAGCACCTTCAAGTTTTTTTATACAGCTTGTTAGTGAAAGGAACCCAAACGACATTAGCATGCTGTAGTGCCGGTATAACAAATGTTTTATATGGTACTAGCTTTATATCATATAATGCTAGTCTGAGGCATCTATTAAGGAAAAATAACTGTTTTAGTGCAGTTGCCGTGACATTGTCAACGTGAGAATGCCATCTGAAGTCAGAGGTTAGTAATTTTCCTAAGTACTTGTATTCACAGACTGAAGCAAGAAGAATGCTGTTCAGAGTGTAGCGAAAGAGTGATCTATGTTTCTTCCTTGTTACAGATAATAGAACAGATTTGTGAGCGTCAATAGTCATCTGCCAAGCTTCGCACGAATTGGTTACTGCTCCTATGACGTTATTTAAAGCTATATGGTCGGTGACATAGTTAATTTCCTGATACAGTACGCAGTCACCGCCAAACGTCTAATGTTGTTAAAAATGCTAGCAGGAAGGTCGTTTATAAAAATTAGGATTAACACTGGGACTAAGACGCTTCTTTGTGGTATACCTGATGTGACATCATCTGTGAGGGTTTATCATTGCTAATTTGGACAAACTGAGTACGGTTAGTGAGGTAATCGATAATCCAGTCTAAAATTGGGCCAGTTCCTAAACTTAGTTCAAGCTTCTTAATAAATTTTGTATGTCACAAAGTCGAAGGCTTTCGAAAAGTCTAGGACAATGAGATGAATTTGTTTCTGGTGATCAATAGAGGTGGTTACGTCATGTACAAGTTCAAATAGTTGATTAATGGTATAAAGGCCCTATCAAAAGCCATGCTGGAAAGGTGTTAGAATTTGGTTATCTTCTAGATAGGCTGTTATGTGCTTTAAGATGATGTGCTGAAGTAGCTTGCGTAGTGTGCTGGTTAATGAGATTGGTTTGAAGTTTGAGGGATCTGATTTGCTTCCCGAATTATGTAGAGGTGTTATTTTAGCTGTTTTCAATTTTTAGGAATTGTGCAGTATGACAAGCATTTGTTAGAGTATTACTAAAAACTTCGCAATCCACTCGGCATATCTACGCAGGAATGTGTTAGAAATCTTATCAGTCCCCGGTCCTTCTTAGTGTCTAAATTTAGTAGAAAGTTTCAGACTCCAGCTTCGGTAAGAGTAAGGGGCCCTAGTTGCTTGCCGGTGCAGGGGCTATTGCGAGGTGCATTTCCACCGTTTGTAGGGAAAATGGAACAAAAGTAGTTATTCAGTGTGGTTGCAGTTTTTCGGTTTTCTTCCGAGGACGGATGACTTTCATTATGTACTTTAGGATTTAAGTAATGTGAGAAATTTTGGGGAGAATCTTTAAGGAAATTTCTTAGCATATTGGAAAAATAGAAAGTGTTAGCTATTTAATTTTAGATTATAAATCTTTAATAGCTAATGTTGATTTTTCGGCTGCTCCTTCTGATGGGTTTCGTCGTTGCGTTTTTTTTAGTCGTCGGTCCTTCCGTTTGGCATAAATTACAGTTCGAGTAATCCATGGATTATTCCTTCGCGGTATTTTAGTCTTAGTAGGAACAGAATTAGTAATAGAATACCATATAGCATTTTTAAACCGACGCCATGGTATTCCCATATCAATATCAGTGTCATCTGAGAGTTGACGGAACCATGATAGCTCTTCAGATAATGTGTGAAGTATGTTAGTGTCTATCAGCTTGGCTGAAGTCGGGATATGTTATTCTTGATTGGGAAGAAGGTGAAGTGCAATGAAATGGGAGAGAACACATTATTAGTTTGTGGTCAGACAGGCCTTCTACTATTTCTACGTTCGCATCATGATAAGGGAAATGATTGCTCTGGAACACTAAATCTAGGTGTTAGAGCTATTTTCTTGTACCCGGGTAGGTGCTGTTACGATCTGCATGAGGTTGAAAGAAAGCATTATATCGAAAACAACTTCCGCGCAAGGTGAATGATGTTGCAGTGTAGTCCAGTCGATTTCAGGAACGTTGAAGTCCCCGTAGCAGTATTAGTCTGGTGCCCTTAACATCACATTGCATGCAAGTATACAGTGATTGAAATATGTTTGAATCAGAACAACGGCCGAGATAAACGCATCGAACAATTATAGCGCTACTAAAAAAACATAGTTTGTAAAAAATCGCTTCCATCCCATCAACTTCAGGCATTGTAAGGAAAGGGACTTCATCTTTTACTAACAAAGCCACGCCTCCGCCACGCGTCGGTCTGTCTTTACAAACTATAGCCTAGTTCGGGGTAATTATTTCAAAACTGGCAATGTCTTTTGTTAGCCTGGTTTCCGTAATGGCTAGGAAGTCCGGCTCGAAGCCCACTAGTAATGATTCAAGGTGACCGAGCTTGTTGACAATGCTACGCGTATTTATGTTCATGAAAGTTATTCGGGACGTTGCTGGCGGTGCGGGCGTAGGGTTCGTGCTTCCGTGTCCAGGTTTGTGTTTGGTTTGCAGCACGTGTAACAGGGCGCACGTCTTTTTTTACACCGTCACAAAAATACAGCTCCCCGTTTATCTTTAGTTTGTCATAAACCAGAGAAACTTTATCGCCGGAATGTTTCTTTTTTTTTGGTTTGCCGTATTTCCATAAGCTTATTCTGTTCACTCTACCATGGACTTATTCTAATGTCGCGAACGCGGGGTGACAAATTTTCACTGATGGTAAACGCAGTCCCCTTTAGTTTGTGACAATTTCGCGAAATTTTCGCTTTGTCCCTGAAATCTCGAAGCTTCAGTATTATTGGTCTTGTTTTGTTTTCTTCCGGTCTACCTAATCTGTGGATGCGTTCGATCGGGACTTCATCCAATTACAAGGAATTTTCGACTACCTTTTTATTCACATAGCACTCCAGCGACTCGTTATTTTCATCTTCTTCTTCTGACATACCATGGACTATGAGATTCGACCTATAGACAACGATGAAATACCTCGTTATTCACTGCGCCGGAATACCAGACACTTACCGAAAACAAGAACAAATTATGGTAAACAAACTTTCATATATCAGTCGACAGAAATAGTAAACAAGGTAGGAGAATTGTTAAACTTAAGTGCTTCAGAAAGTACCTACAAAAAACAGCTTAGTGCATTATTACTCGCCGATGACATTCCTTTCACTAATTATTAACATTTTTCATTTTATTGCCTCTGTGTGTAGACATGTATGATCTAATAAAGAGTGCATACTGTGCTAATCATTATGAGGCTTACTGGTTCTAAGGAACAAATATTGTAATAATTTTTGTTCATGAATTTATGATCTCTTGTGTGAAATATATTTGTACGTTATATGTGTAGTCATTTGTAATGATTTCATCCGCTGTTGTAACCGTGGGGTCTGGGACCTCTGTCAGGCCTGCGTGCCTTTAGTCCCAGTCTCCCCTCGCTCGGACGAGAAATAAAGTACATATGATGATGATGACCTTCTAGAGCGATTCTCGAGGTCGTCTAGCCTTTGTTTCAAAGATGACACCACTTGCTGTAAATTAGTGACCTGTTCCGTACACGAGGAAATCTTGTCTTCAAAGAAAGTTAAGCGCTCTAATTTGTTATTGATTGGTGTTAACCGTTCTTCTTCTATTACTCTTATGTCCTCTGCAGTCTGCTGTAGCTGTCGTGAAAGTTCCGCCATATCGGCTCCGGCAAGCGATATCACCGGCAAGCGATAGCAACTTTGTTGTGTTCACTACGTCAGACACTGTATCGGGAAGTACCACAGGGCACGGCGGCACGACAGGACAACACTCGCTAGGACGAAAGCATTTTCTAAAACGCTTTCACACCTGCACGAGGTAGACAAGCGGATTATTCATGTGTAAGCAAGCCCAGCTGCCGTGCCCTTTGGGTTGTGATGCCTCGACGACAGCTTTTATAGTTCAGGTGGCCCGCAGCGCCGCTACGCACGACTGGAAGACTGCACTGTTGCTGCTGCTAGGATTTGACGGTGGTACGCCGCGGATCCCATCCGAAGATTGCAGGGTCGGAGGTGCCGAAGAACTGTCATTCTGGCGCAGAAGCACAGAGGTGGCTCGGAAGTGCTGACACAGTTGTTGGTTTCCCGCCGGTATCACCAGCAGGCTGGTGATGAACTGCACGAGGAAGACAAGCGGATTATTCATCTGAGCGCAATCCCAGCAGCCGTGCCTAATTAATTGGCCTAAAGATTACATAGCCGGTTTCGGATAAATTTAAGAAAACCATGTTTTCTAAGTTAACTAAGTACCCGTGTACCATAGCTTAAGTTTGGGTAAGATATTTGGCGGTAAATAATGTGTTCGTGTCATCAAATTAAATTATTATGTCATGAGATCCTGGTAGTTTGTAATGTCATTGATATATATTAAAAACAATAGTGGCCTAATGTAGAGCACTGAAGGACTCCGCAAGTGACAGTCAGTCGGTTAGACGAAAGATCATTCACCCCTACGTATTGTATCCTATAACGTAAACAATTCTGCACCAAGATAAGTGTAATATCACGCGCACCATAGTAATTTACCTTATGTAAGAGAATACTGTGCAGTACGCAGTAAAACGCTTTTCGAAATTCCAAGAATACACCAAGTGTTTAGTGCTTCTGCTCTAAATTTTCAAGTATTTTATCGTTAATAAAGCGTAGTGCTTGCTCTGTTGATTTTTTCTTTAAAAAACCGTAGTGGGAAACAGCTAGAACAACAATTTGTGTCTGATAAAAAAAAGATTGAAGCCTCGAATTGATGACTGCTTGAACTACTATAGAGAATAATGCTAAATAGAGATTGATGGGTAATTTGAAATTTACATTCGATTACCACATTTGTATATCGGACAGACCTTGGCTATTGTTAGGTCATCGGGAAACACGCCAGTAGTAAACATTAAATTAGCAAGATAAGGCAATACATCAGATATTAAATTCGCAACGTGCTTGATGGGAACAGATCTTATATCATCATGGCCTCCAGATACATAATTTTCTAACTTGTTGATTAAAATAACTATTTCCTGAGAGGAAGCGGGTGAAAAATGCACAAGACCGCGTTAGCCGATGCACCAAAGGAAACTGTAGAACTCAGAGAGCAGCGCTGAAAGTGCTACAATATGTGCGTGATGTTTTTTCGCACTGGTGTTAAGGAACATGAGAGCAGACTTGTTCAAACTGAGCAGTATTCACCACCTTGGCCATCACTTCTAGTGCAACCAACGAGCACGTCAGAAATATTACTGACTCCCAGGCAGCTTGACGTACGCAGCAACGTGAGACGCAGAATTTCTGGCGCTTAAACGAGATCACGCTGAAAGCTGTCAATCACTACCGCGCAATCATGATTCTCTGGACTGATGACAAGGCACCGAGTTCTTCTTTTCATTAGACTTGCGGTCAGGCTACTGGCAGTACCCAATGGCGGAGGCCAATCGCTCAGAAACTTACTTCGTTACAACAGATGAACTATATGATTTCAGCGTCATGGCCTTCCGGCTTTGCAACGCGCCTGCTTCACCTCGAAAGGATGACAGACAATGTTCTGCGCGGCCTTACGTGCAGGATGTGTCTTTGTGACCTTGACGACATCGTGGTGTTCACCACTGATTTCGCAACATGGCTGCGCCGCATTCATCACGTAATGAGTTCCTTGACCAACGCCGGTCCTGCAGCTTAATCTCAAAAATGTCGCTTTGCCGGACGCGAGTTGGCGATCCACGGCCACGTTTTCTCCAAGGATGGCCTTCGTCCGGATCCAGAGAGATCATGGGCCGTCTCTGCGTTTGGTAAGCGCAATACAATGAAAGAACTTCTCTGTTTTATTGGCTTGTGCTCTCACTTCTGGTGCTTCATTCGAAATTTTGTATCAGTTCTATCACTCCTCGCGCAAATCGTTCTTGGCTCGAAAGACTTCTCATCGTGGTCCCCTGCCTGCGACCGTGCGACCATGAAGCTCCTACTGAAGTACGTATGAACGCAAGTGCTGTTGGCCTTAGTATTGTGCTTGCACAACGTCATCCTGGCGACGCAGACTACGTGGTGGCTTATGTGAGCGGCACGCTGACCAAGGTGGAGAGCAATTACAGTGTTACGTAATAGGAGTGCTTCGCCATCGTTTGGGCGCTTTGCATACCTCATCCTTATTTATATGGCCGCTTTTTTGACGTAGTGACATACCACCATGCGTTTGTGAATTTGAACGCCCCACCTGGCCGCCTCGTCCACTCGGCCCTGCTAATCCAGGGCCGGTATTTTGTAGCGATGCATTTTTTAATTCTATAATTTTTCAGGCTTTTCGCGCTTGGCCAGTGGTCAGAGCGACGGTCTGCCCACATTATCAACGGGATCAGGCGGCCGTGTGTGGTGGATGATAAGAATAGCATAGAATAAGGCATAAGGCATCGCTACAATATAGCGGCCCTGGAGTACGACATACGCGCGGTCTATCCTTCCGGGCGGAAGCATTCCGATGCGGATGCTCTTACCCACTCACCGCTTTCACCAGAGGTCACTCGTAAGTCCCCCTATGATCCCACGTTGTCGTCTTTTCATTTTGCCATTGCTGCCGAACAACACAATGGCCAATGGACTGCATCCCTCTTCGACCTTATCTCGGATACCTCATCAATTCCGGCCCTCGAATGCTTCGGCGCCGTGTTTCGCATTTTGCGATCAGTGAGGAGCTCCTGTACTCACATAGCTATGCCCCAGAGTCCCCTATGCCCCCCAACTTTGCCCCCCAGTACGCGGTCACTCGTCATCCCGAAAGCCTTGAGATCAGAGATCTGTTACTCCTTCCACTCGTACCCCCCGTGTGGCAATGCCGGAGTTTTCAAGATATACGAAGGATTTCGGCACCGGCACTACTTGCGGGGAATGTGCACCTTCGTTCGGAAGTTGGTCCGCTCTTGCTGTGAATGTCTGTAACGCAAATCTCCAATGCACCTCTCACCAGGTGAACTTCTATCCCTGCCATGCCCATCTCATTCCTTTGATCGCGTTGGTGTCGATCTATATGAGCCACATCCCTCGACTACGTCCAGCAACCAGTAGATTATGGCTGCCGTTGACCACTTCACAGGCTATGCAGAGAGTGCTGTCCTCCCAACTGCTACAGCGCAGGGAATTTGCAACTTCTAAGCGACCAAGGCCGCGCCTTCACGTCTGGTATCACTGAAAAATTGCTTGGTGTGTGCGCTATTGTTTATCGCACATTCACCTCCCATCATCGGTAAACCAACGGTACTACGGAACGCTTTAATGGCACCCTTGCTTACATGCTCGCTATATACATCACATCCGACCGCACAACTTTGCACCTAGTTCTTTTATTCGTCACCTATGCCTACAATACGCCTACGCAATCCACTACCGGTTCCTCCCACTTCATTCTTTGTTTCTTCCTTTACTCATTTAATCAAGCCATCCCTCACAGAAATGCCTTGGGAGACGCGAGAGAAGGCAGTGAATCTTCTTTACGGCCGTCATCCTTCTCAAACGGTCGATACTACTCTGCCTTCTACCCAGCAGAATGTCTTCCAGTCTTAGATTCCGGCAAACAAGCTCAAGAATGTCACCAGATGGCCCGTCGCTTCACTTCCGATGATCAGCGTAGCCAAAAATCAAAACACGATGCCCGCAACTCAACTCCAACTTTTCTTCCCGGAACCATTGTTTGGCTGTCCATGGGGAACCGCACATCAAGACTCGCTTCGAAAGTTCTTCCTAAATGCCATGCATGACATCACGTTCTGCAGCGAACATCTCCCGTCAAGTACCTCATAGAGCCACTCACATCGTCGTCTACCATGCATCGTCGTAACCGCGAAATTGCCCACGTCCAGCGGCTCAAGCCCTATTATGATCCTGTGGTCTCCTCTGTAGACTAAGCCGCCAGGATGGCTGCGGTTTCTGATGAGGCCAATGTAATGGAAAATTACGCCTGTAATTAGGCACCAGGATTGTCAACAGCATCACGTGCCGCAGAGGCTCGAGCTTTGATACTGTGCTCGGTTTCAATTGCTCTACCAGTCAGCGGTCCCTCGCCGGGCAAACCTCCTTGATAACTGACAATGTCAGTTATCAAGGAGGTTTGCCAAAAACTCCAGATCAAAAACTCCAGATCAGCTTTAGCATTGTCACTTTGCTATAAAGATGCAGTAAGAGTCATATGCAGGCGCCTCAATAGTATTAAGATATCTGAGAGCACTTTCAACCAACGGTAAGCTTCTAGAGACGCAAATAAACAGAGAACGTATTCTCATTTTTAAAAATAAATTGATTCTGGAAAATACTGTTACGGAAATATGACAGAAGGGAAAGAGGCAGAAGAAGATCGGGAGACGCTGGCTGCTGCGTGTTGTTGCTGGTCAGCCATCTTCACCACATTTACTTTGCTTGTATGTATACTGTAAATATCATCATCATCATCATCAGCCTGGTTACGCCTACTGCAGGGCAAAGGACTCTCCCATACTTCTCCAACAACCCCAGTCATGTACTAATTGTGGCCATGTCGTCCCTGCAAACTTCTTAATCTCATCCGCCCACCTAACTTTCTGCCGCCCTCTGCTACGCTTCCCTTCCCTTGGAATCCATTCCGTAACCCTTAATGACCATCGGTTATCTTCCCTCCTCATTACATGTCCTGCCCATGCCCATTTCTTTTTCTTGATTTCAACTAAGATGTCATTAACTCTCGTTTGTTCCCTCACCCAATCTGCTCTTTTCTTATACCTTAACGTTACACCTATCATTGTTCTTTCTCCTATATGAACACCCTATATATATATATATATATATATATATATATATATATATATATATATATATATATATACATATATATATATATGAACCTCCTATAAGAACTGTAAATGTAGTCAGTCTATATTCCCAACATACCCGTAACATATTGATGGGAGGAGCTGCGTACCACGGCTCGAAGCGGAGCTCCACACTGGACGTCGCATCACCGTCCGCATCAAAAATGACCGTGAGCTTGCGGCATCAGCGTTGTTCCCGCCTCCTATGTCACCGTCGCCACGTACGTCGCTGTCACTTTCGGTTGTGATTGTGCAACCAAAGGATCGTGTGACTTTCTTCGGGACCGACGGCGCCAACACTGAAGAGTGGGTGGCTATGTACCAACCTGGGAGTAGAGTCAACAAATCGGACCCTGTGCGTATGCTAGCTAACCTATTGTTCTACCTAAGAGGCATGGCAAAGGTGTGGTTCGAAAACCATCAAGATGAGCTGACCAACTGGGACCAACGCAAAGAGGTGCTAACAGAGTTGTTTGGCAAACCAGCAGGCCGTAAAATTGCCGCAAAGCAGGAACTAGCCTCTCATGACACCCCCCCCCCCCCCCCCCCCCACAGTCTTATGTTTCGTATATCCAGGACATGCTGGCACTTTTTCGTTCAGACGATCATGACATGACTGAAGCTAAGGAGGTAGGGCATGTGCTCAAGGGAATTGCTGGCGACGCCTTTCATCTGCTCATGTGCAAGAGCTGCTCTATACTTGATGCTATCACCAAAGAGTGCAGAAAATTCGAGCAGGCCAAAAGCCGACGCGTCCTGCCACCATTCACCAGACTTCCCAATACTTCCGCAACGTCGATGTGTGAAGATCAGCCCGCACAGCAGCATGCGTCGCCATCAGAGGACGCGGTGCGAATCGTTCGACGTGAACTGGACGCGCTGGCGCCCGCAGCTTTCTGTTCGCGTAGCCCTGATGCTACCCCTATATCAGTTCCCCTCGTGCAAGCCATCGTTCGACAGGAACTTGAAAACTTTTGACAGCATACTGTATGTGCTGTAACCAGCACCAGAGCCAAGGAACGCCATTCTAATATTTTCGCTACACCCCGACGCTTCTCTCCGCGTTAGCGCAACCAGACTGAGTGGAGAACCGCGGGCGACCAGCCGATCCGTTTCACCTGTCGCCGCATTGGTCATGTCGCCAGATGCTGTCGCAACTCGTGGCCTTCAACATCTCGCAAGCCGACCAACGTGAAACGTTTTAATGGTAATGCCCGCAATGAATCGCCCACCACCGAGTCTAACAGAGTCAACAACTCTGCTAGGAACACGTGGTACAGTCGCTCACCATCGCCACGCGGGCACCAGTCTCGCTCACCGCAGCCACGTCAACTTTCGTCCCCTGTAGTTTTTGGCCGCACCCTTTCGGAAAACTAAGGGATGCAGCCCTCGGAAGTGGTGCTGCATTGCCCACTACTGCTGCAAATCCTCTGTCTGTGCCCACAAAGAGTAGTGTAATTGGTGTTGACGGCTTATCTGTCCCAGCATTCGTCTACACTGCAGCCCACGTCTCTGTGATGAGTGTTAGCCTACGTTGACGTTTAAAGAAGCTCCTTACCCCAGAAGCTGCCCGAGTGCTTCCTGTGGCAAACGGCGACGTGCTGGTTGTACTTGGAATGCGTACTGCGCGCATAAATATAGCCAGCCACCCTACTTCTGTTGTCTTTGATGTGATCGACAACTGCTCTCTCGACATTATCATTATCCTTGAATATGACTTTTTATCCCATGATTCCGCTCTCATCAACTGCGCAACCGGCGTTCTTCAGTTGATACTGGCTCAAGTCACCGATACTCCGAGCACCGCTCCACCGCACTTGTGTTCTCTTCAAGATGTGCGTCTGTCACCTAAGGCAGTTACTTACGTCGCTCTGACCACCCAGCCACAGGTTCCAGACGGTGAATATGTGCTTCTCCCCATCATCGACGCGCTTTTGAACCGGACACTGGAGACACTAGTCCTATTCGTTGGCGTCCCTATCGTGTATCGCATGCTGAACGGCAATTCATTCAATCGGAAGGGGACAAAATGCTCCGTAGAGGGGTCATCCAGCCAAAAGCCAGCCCTTGGGCTTCGCCTGTTGGTCTTGTAAAAAAGAAAGATGGTACCTGACGTTGTTGCGTTGGTTACCGCCACTTCAACAAGATCACGCGAAAAGACGTCTACCCACTAGTACACATCGATGGCACCTTGGACTGCTTGCACGGAGCTAAATGCTTCTCGTCCATCCATCTTCGATCCGGCAACTGGAAGATTTAAGTTGATGGAATATACCGTGATGAGACGGGCTTCATTACGTCGAATGGCTTATATCAGTTCAAAATCATGCCCTTTGACCTATGCAATGCCCCTGCGACTTTTGAACGTACGATGGACTCTCTTCTGTGGGGCTACAAATTAACCAGCTGTCTTTGTTACCTTGGCGACGTTATTCTTCTTTGTCCGACTTTCGGCAGCCTTTTTATCCGACAAGTTGCAATTCTTCCGGTCTTTGAACTGAACTCCATGAATGGTCAATTGGAGCACTGTCAGATAACCGTATTGGGACACCTCGTTGGCGCAACCGGTCTCCAACCAGATCCGGAAAAATGTCGCTCCGTATGCAGTTTCCCTGTGCCACGTTCTACTTATGACATGCACTGCTTCGTCGGCCTGTGTTCTTACTTTCGCTGTTTCGTCAAAACCTTCGCTGACGTTGCTTGGCCTTTTACAGAGCTTCTAAAGAAGAAAGCGACATTGCCCTGGGGCCCGGAGCAGGCTCACGCGTTGCCCGCTCTCATCGGGTTTCTAACCACCCCTCCCATGCTTGCCCACTTTGATCTGTCTGCACGGACCGAAGCCACACTGACGCAAGCGGCCACGGCATCGGCGCTGTTCTTTCCCAACAGCAGAATGGTACAGAGTGCGTGAAAGCTTACGCCAGCCGCCTGCTGTCGCCTGCTCAGAGAAATTGCTCCATCACCGAGCGGGAGTTCTTGGCATTAGTTTGGGCTGTCGCCAAATTCCCGCCATATTTGTATTGTCGCAGGTTTTCGGTGGTCACACCACCATGTCCTGTGCTGGCTGTCTTCCCTCCGGGACCCGACTGGACGGCTTGATTGCTAGGCTTTGCGGCTCCAGGAATTTTCATTTAGTATGATTACAAGACTGGACGCCTCCACAAGGACGCTGACTGCCTCTCGCGTCACCCCGTGGATCCTCCCGATCCTGTTGCGTATGATCCGGTGTTCTGCGTGATGGCTTTGATTGACATGACCGACATGCGACCTGAACACGACGCATCCTTACAGTCCAACATCGCCAAAGTGCATTCTGGCAGCACCGACGGCACGTGCTGCTTGACGGCATCCTCTACCACCGCAATATGAACACTGACGGCCCTGAGTTGCTCCTTGTCCTTCCTCGTCGTCTGCGATCAGTAGTTCTCGAATAACTTCACAATCCAGCGAGGCCGAGACACCTTGGAGTTTTGCATACATTCGACCACGTACGACGCCGGTTCTTCTGGCCGAATGTCTACCGCTCTGTGCGTCGTTATGTCGCGACTTGCGAATTGTGTCAGCGCCGGCAGAAACCTTCCCTGGCACCTGTCGGATGGCTCCATCCAATTGAAGTTCCCTCGGAACCGTTCTTTCGCGTAAGCCTTGACCGGCTTGGCCTCTTCCGACGACGACAAGAGGGAATAAGTGGATCGCCATCGCTACTGATTACGCGAGACACTACGGGTTAACAAACGAATTGCAGACTTGTTTCGCAGCCGACGTCACCGATTTTCTCCTCCACAACGTCATTCTCCACCACGATGCTCCTCGACAGTTACTTACAGACAGCGGCCGCTCGTTCTCATCACGAGTTCTCGACGACCTCCTACGCTTTTTGGCCCCTGAGTGCAAGCTGTCCACCTCCTAACACCCACTAACGAACGGTGTTGCGGAACGTCTCAACCGAACAATCAGAGAGATGCTGTCGATGTACGTCTCCAACGATCACCGCGACTGGGACGCCAGTTTGGGTTACGTGACGTTCGCGTATAACTCGTCCCGACATGACACCGCAGGATATTCACGCTTTTATCTCTTGTGTGGTCATGCCCCCACACTGCCGTTGGACACCATCCTCCCTTCTGTGCCAAGTGTTGGAACTGAGTACGGTCGTGTGGTTATCTATCGCGCTCACATGGCACGTCACGTCACCCGATCTCGTTTATTAGCCTCGCTGCATATACAAAAAGAGCGTTACGACAGCTCCCATTGTGATGTTATGTTCGCGCCAGGTACTTGGGACCTCCTCTGGTCACCATGGCCTCGGGTTGGCCTCCCCCAGAAGCTTCTCTGTCACTACACAGGGCCCTATGAAGTCCTTCGCCAAGTTATGGATGTACATTACGAGATTTAGCCGCTACACTTTGATGAATCCAGATGTCAGGCGCTTGTTGACGTCCTGTATGTTTCGCGGCTGAAGCCATACTATGCTCGCAATTCTTGGCCTGCCATCTGCCGAGCCGGCACTTCGCCAACCAGGTTAGCTAGAATTAGCGTATGGGCCCATCTGTTGATTCCACTCACGCGTTCGTACATAGCCACCCACTCCTTAACGTCGGCGCCATCAGTCCCGCAAAACGTTCCGGGATCCTTGGGTAGCACAACCACAACCGAAGGGGACAGCGTCATAGCGGGTGATGGTGACGTTGGAGGCGGCAACGACGTTGATCCCGAGTGCTCACCGTCATTCATGGTGAGGACGGGGATGCGACGTCCACTGCCGAGCTCCGTTTCCAGACGTGGTACCCCGCTCCTCCCACCAATATATCACGCGTAAGTTGGGTGTATAGACTGAATATATTTACAGTATATATACAAGCAAAGTCAAGGTGGTCAAGATGGCTGACCAGCAACAACACGCAGCAACAGGCGTCTCGCGATGTTCTTCGTCCTCTCTCTGTTCTGTCACTCTTCCATCACAATATTCACGAATGCCCTCTGTAATTCTTGATTACGCAGTGCCTTCATGTGTGCTTGTACCTCTTCTGAATCAAATGTGTTTTTGTAATCCAATAAATTGTGTAGAGAGGGTCGTTGTACTCAACTTGTTTTTCAATTACCTGATAATGACATAAATTTAGTCCGTCGCAGAGCGCTGTTTCTAAAAGCAAGCTTGTTTTCTTAGTTGATTGAAGTCAAGTGAGTTAGTGATTCTTAAATTAAATTGGCGATGAATTTATACAATACCGAAAGGAAGCTGCTGGCATAAATTTCCCACCTATTTTGGGTCTCTCTTACGGATCAATATACTGTTCGCTTTCTTCCTACTTTATGGTGCACCTGAAGTCGTGAGGCATTGGTTGCCAAGGGTTATACGATTCGCAATATCCCCTGCGTCTTTTATGAGATCGACTGTTAGTCCTGCTTTTTCTACCGCTTTTCCTTGGCACATGTTGGTAATGCCTATTTCACGTTATTGTTAGTTACACATTTACCCTCTGCGTCCGGTTTGCCAATTTGTCTAATTAGGTTACACGCGTATAGGACCCGTTATTTCATTCGGCTATTTCGCTATAGTCATAGAACCATTACGAGAAGTACTACTATTTATTGTCTAGGTGTACGGTGTCTTGATGTTCAAACAGTGTGCGTCGTATGTTGACGGGGCTTTTCGCTAAATATTAATGTAGTTGTAGTGGCATTTCGATGAGTCCTAAATTTTTCTAGCACCACTCATTTAAATCCTAAAATCTCGTCACATTGGCATACATACCAGGTCAATAATACGTGTCGTAAACAGTGGACGTAGACTTGTCGTGTACTTTTTGAATGCTTTGGTACATCTGAGAACCCTGCTCGAACATAGTAGTAGATGTGAGTATGCTTTAAGGTTTGCGTCGTGATGCGTTGCTTCAATCATGCTTTTCTTCCGTCCATGCTTGTGTGCTGACACTTACATAGCCAGCTGCCTTGTGGCGCGGGGGAGGAAGCCTTCTTCAATTAGTATCGCCATTTTCGGTAGTTCTTTCTAAACAGGATAGGCAATCATATTTGTTTTGCGCTAAGAAAGTGACACAATTTCATACACAAGGTTCATTTACAAAAAGCTATGTGCGGAAGAGCTGTTGTATGATGGATAACTGCACAGGTGAACGTGCGGCTCATCGCTCCTGCGGTCGAAACGCTGGTAAGGGGTGAGAATATTAGTTTCAAACCCGCGGTCTCTGTTGCCGAATTACACCACAACAAATATCCACCCACTAGTGACCTCTCAGTATCCGCATTGTCTAGAACGATACCAGAAAAGAAGACGGCTAACTGAAATGATGCCACTTGCGTCAAGCTCTATGGACGACATTAGAGGAGCGATTGCGTATTTGGATCAAAGGATGAATGTTATTTTGTTCCTGTATGGTTGCCATATTTTCGAAGAAACATGCACAGGCAAAGTGGCAACACGCACTGTAAAATGCGAAGCGACGGGGAGAATTACATTCACCTTTTGTGCAATGCATCGCAATCATTGTGTAGCACTACAGGCTCCTAGACACGATGCCGCAGTTCAGCCGGCTATGACTCCGGGTTACCTTAAAATTCTTGCATCAGCGAGGTCCAAGGCGACTGCTGTTTTCGCTTTCGCAGCAACGCCTGAAGCAAATATTTTCTGTGTCTTTATTGCTGTTCACCTTAGGCTAAAGGCATAAAAGCATGACTGGTAAGAGTGACTTAGCTGTTGTTTTGTCGTACATCCTTATTGTGCAAATGGTGCAACATAAGGTACTTGGACTGATGTATTTTAATGACATAGTGCTGTTACTGTAAAAGAATAGCGTTATACAGAGATATTCGGATACGCGTAGCTTGGAAGCGACACATGGGGGCATTGGTTTTAACACACTGAAATGAAAACTTATGGTCTATAATGTAGACTCTACTAATGTTGTGTTATGGATTCAACAGCAGTCATGCTCATAGTCAAACATTTTAAATGATATGTTGAAAGATGAACAAGGGAAAGACCTACTCAAATACTAACCAAGGTAATTAGGTGAAACTGGAGCATGATGCGAGAAATTATTCCAGCAACACCCTTGTGGGACTTGTCGGTATTGCGTAAACATTCCTTCAAGCCGGTCACCTTCCACAGATACGTCTCTGAGGTACGCGTCTGGTCGCATGATGGCGATATTTGTCTGGTTTCTTTCTTTTTTGGCTTATTGGCTTTTGGCTTATTTTAGACGACTGGAAAGCAAGCTACTACACCTACCTACAAGTTACGCAG
The DNA here is from genome assembly GCF_038994185.2 of Dermacentor albipictus. NCBI lineage: Eukaryota > Metazoa > Arthropoda > Arachnida > Ixodida > Ixodidae > Dermacentor > Dermacentor albipictus. The sequence goes on along the minus strand of NC_091828.1, from coordinate 30,405,934 downwards.
ATAGGGCTGAGTGTGTCGAAGATGACGCAAAGTACTGCAATCATTGCAACAAGCTGTTGCAATTACCTGATTGGTGATGCTAATTAGTCGAATATTAATTTTGGGTTAAATAATGTAAGTGCAATAAACCAGAAATATATATAGGTAATGGTGCATCATTTGCGATCAGCCTATAATTCTTCATTGGGCTTAGGTAATATAATCGCAATTAATTCTTCATAGCTTGAGGTAATCTTCATTACGTATAAGTAATCCTAATTAGACTTCATCAAAGTATTGTTGATCAATCAAATGCTGTCTATTTGTTCGAAAGTGCGTAAATAATCGTAATTAGGCCTATTACCGTTACCTGATTTACTCTTCATTACACTAATGAATGTACCATAAATTATTCTAATTTGACTAACCTTTATTATGACCGTTTATTATTAGCCTTACGCCTATGTAATTTCATACGAAGTAATCTCCGTTAGGCTTCTTTACCCTTCATTAGTTTCATAGAGTGCAATTTAGGACTACATATATTAATCAAAATTATTCAAATCAGTCTCCTATTAACCTTCCCTATTGCAATCATCTGTTCTGTGCTCATTATTATAGTCATAAGCGGAAGTCGCAGTAAGCAACGTAGTCCTTATTCATTTTCATTTACTCCCATAGGACCCCATGTATAGCTATGGAGCGCTTCATGTCATGCTTTACATACAAATTGGTAGATTTTACAGATTTCTGAGGGAAGTGGCCCTGGAATGTTGACGCATTAAAATATGACAATTACTTGCAAGGCAATTAAAAGAATAGACAACATGGAGTCATAAAGCACGCGTCTCCATTCCACCATCTAGAAGTGAAAGAACAGCGAAGCTTGTGTGGACGTTAGACAACAGCCACTAACCTAACTGACGTTAGGTGTTGAACAAGCGTCACTACCATAACAGACTTTCGTCAGGCGCGCACGCACGTTTGCGCAAGTGCAACATCCATCCGCATTATGCTAGGCCATCCGCCAAGCGGAAGTGAGTTAATGAACTAAATTATAGTTTATAAATGCGTCACAGAATGCACAGGGTACCATTTATACGAAAGCTGCAGGCCTGATAGCTTGGGATTATAATACAAATAAATGGGAAAACAATTCTGTTACGCGGAAACTGAAAGACAAAGGCCTTTTCCAGCTGCTGGTTGAGGTCCATGCCGTTTCTTGTACACTCACCGCCTGGCACAAGTACGGCATTTACCTGAATATATGCCACAAGATTCGTAAACTACGACTTGCACACTACGTACCTAAATGATAGAATCGGATTGTAATTTGCACATACGAGAACACCTTATTGTGTTACCTGAAAACTATTAAAAAATACATTTTCCAGCTGCCCTGGCGGTACGGTCGTTGGACAGTGCCATACTGTCCATTACGGTCACCGCAAACATTGTGCGACAGATGCAATCGATAGGGCACCCCGGCATCAAAGACAGACACAATCGTCAAACATACATGCACGTACGCATATGTGAAGTGAAGCATGCATCCTCATTCTGGCAGGCTCTCCGCCCAGCAGAAGGGCGTCATTCAATTATCGAACTTCGCAAAGTAAACTGTGTCACACAGTTCGTAATATAAGACTTACACATGATTCACAGATATCGTAGCATCGGACTGTAGTTCGAATTTACGAGAAGGCATAATTCTGTTACTCGGAAGCTGAAACACAGACCCATTTCCCAGCTGCCATTTTTAGGTGAGCACTGAACGAAAAAATCCGACAAATTAGAAGCTAACAGCTTTGCTGCAAAAATATGTATGGTACCAAGTCGGTAAATTGGATACTAAGCATGGAAACAGAATGACGTGGTGGTTCACAAATTCGGCAATGAGAAAATAACTATCCACAAACAACTGGCCATCAGTGGACATGAGCACGCTACTGCTAAAGTATTTGTGAAAATATTGCAGGGAAGTAATTCGTAGTGGAGTAATTATTGATGGCATAGGTCTCTGCATGGTAGAGATATTGAGCTTTTATGAAAGCAGACAAAAATTTAGGAGGGAGGTGCATGTAATATGCAAGACCCCACAAGGTGTAAAAAAACGTCATTAAGTGAAGCAGGCTAGACGAGTATATTTGGCAGCACTCTTTCCAACCGCATGCCAAAAACATTGTTGTCGTTATCACTGTGATCGTCCATTTTCATGTGAGTTAGGTTGCTTTTAAATTCTACGCCTCGCGTCCCCATTTTCTACAGATCCTTCTCTCCTTCATGCTTTGCCGACGACCTCTTGTTGCACCTGGCGGAGGCTCGGGATTCCAGAATGGCAGGACGACGGTTCCACACCCTTTGCACTGGCACCCTTTCACTAATTAGTTTTATCGCAATTCTGCGGATGTTGCTGGAGAGCACATGTCACAGCCACCGCTTTAAATATCCGGGCAGACATTCATGCAAGTGCAGCGGTAACAGGGTGCAAGGGGCAGCTGTTTCATACTGGCGCTTTGCATGTCCAAGCAATCGCTGCTCCCCCGGCTGAATTCAGAGAGCGGTTGTGAGGCAGCAGTGCATCGCCGCAATTACTTGGAATCCAGACACAGCAAACGCCTCTTTCTGCAGTAAAATTATCAGGTTGGTACACTACGTTTTTCAAGCCCAATGCAGTCGCAACTATTTCCGTAGCTGTCGTCATTACTAATGTACACTCAAATACAGTCTGCCCTTATTTTAGGGTAGTGTGTTTCCTTTACTTCGTACGGTCCTACAAAAAAAGAATATTAAAACCTGATGGGAGGTCGTACCCAAGATGAAGCAGAAGAGGAGTTCTGAAGGCCAATGAATTGCTGCAGTTTAGAAAACGACGGGTCAGCGACGAAGGCATTTGGTGTGTGATTTAGGCCAATCAGTGTTTTCCTCACGGCGGTTCATAAAAGCCGAGAAGCAGGCCAAGCAGTACACTTGGATAACTCCTGTATTCCTTTATATGTGAAACGTTTGCAACAATGCAACCATGAGGAGCCAGCGCCTATGTTGCCTGTTGTTTTTTCTCATAATTTGTAGGCTTTCTTTAGGGCGCAGAAAATAATGATTATGTAGAAGTAGGAATATTAAAGCAGCCGTACTATGTGTGTGCCAGAACGCTACGCGACATCTTTATCAGCAGTTCTGCCACAGTGTTAATAGTTGCGAATTTAATTAATGTTGTCCCATTGGGGAAATAGACCAAATAAAGGAATATTGTCTTGCTCCGCACAATCTCTAACATGCATTTTGCTCTAATCATCCTAGAGTGCTTCGGTTAGTCCTAAACCTTTGCTAAATTTACCTTTGACACCCCGTAAAAAATAAGTGATGGCCACACCTGTTCTATATCTTGTACATTCTCGCCTTGTGTGAATTCACCTTTGTAACTACAATTAGAAAGGGAAAAAATATGCTTGATGGTCAATAGTTGCCATAATAGCCACATAAATTTTCAAGCTACTATTACTAAATCACGCGAGAGAAATAGTGAAGTACGAGAAGATTTGTACAATATAATAGAAAAAAATTGTCGTCAGTCTGTTTGTGACAAGTTAGTTCACCATCATCATCATCATTATCACCATCATCATTATCATCCTGTTTTATGTGCACTGCAGGACGAAGGCCTCTCCTGGCTATCTCCAATTACCCCTGTCCTGCGCCAACCCATTCCAACTAGCCCTTGCGAACTTCCTAATTTCATCGCTACACTTAGTCTTCTATCGTCATCGAGTGCATTTCCCTTCTCTGGCACCCATTCTGTAACCCTAATGGTCCAACGGTTGTCTAACCGGTGCATTACGTGACCTGCATAGCTCCATTGTTTTCTCTTGATGTCAATTAGAATATCGTCTATACGCCTTTACTCTGTTTCCCAAACCGCTCTTTCTGTCTCTTAACGTTATGCTTAGAAATCTTCGTTCCATGGCTGCTTTCGCGGTCCTTAACTTGTTCTCAAGCTTCTCTGTCAGTCTACAAGTCTCTGCCCCATATTTAAGCACTGGTAAAATGCACTTATTGTGCACCTTCCTTTTCAATAATAATGGTAAGCTTCCAGTCAGGAGCTGACAATGTCTGCCGTATGCAATCCAACCCATTTTTATCCTTCTGTGAATTTCCTTCTCATGATCAGGGTTCCCTGTGATTAATTGACCTACGCAAACGTACTCCTTCACACACTCTAAAGGCGGACTGGCGATCCTGAACTCTTGTTCCTTTGCCCGGCTATTTATTATTATCTTTGTCTTCTGCATAATAATCTTCAACCCCACTTATACACTCTCTCTGTTAAGGTCCGCAATCATTTGTTGTAACTCATCTGCATTGTTGTTGAATTGAACAATGTTATCGGCAAACCGAAGGTTGCTGAGATATTCGCCGTCGAACTTTACTCCTAAGCCTTCCCAGTTTAATATCTTGAATCCTTCTTCCAAGCACGCAGTATATAAGATTGGAGAGATTGTGTCTCCTTGTCTGACCCATTTCTTTATAGGTGTCTTCCTGCTTTTTTTGTGTAGAGTTAAGGTAGCTGTAGAACCTCTGTAGATATTTTCCAAGGTATTTACGCAAGCGGTCTGTACTCCTTGACTACGTAATGTCACTATGATTGTTGGCATCACTACTGAGTCAAATGCCTTTTCCTAATCTATGAAAGCCATATGCAGAGGCTCATTGTACACTGTCGACTTCTCGATAAACTGACTAAAGACATGGATGTGACCCATTGTAGAGTATCTCTTCTTGAAGCCGGCGTGTTCCTTTGGCTAACTAAACTCCAGTGTTTCCCTTATTCCATTGGAGACTATATTGGTATATAGTTTATGTAATACTGGAAAATAAGCAAAAGGGCCGATAATTTTTCAATTATTTAAAGTCTCCCTTTCTGTGGATTAGTATACTTTTTGCATTCTTCCAGTTTTCTGGGACCCTGGCAGTCGACAGAAACTTCGTATAAAGAGACGCCAGTTTTTCAAGCATTATGTCTGGTCCATCTTTGTTGAAATAGACTGTTATTCCATCTTCTCCTACCGCTTTTATTCGTTTCATGTCTTGCAGGGCCTTTCTAACCTCGTCGATAGTTATAGGAGGAGTTCCTGCATCATGTTCAGCACTGTATATAATTCAGGTATCCTAACTCCCCTGGGTACTGTGCAGGTCAGTATAGAACTCTTCGGCTCCTTTTACTATATATTCAATATATCTCATGATATTTCCCCGCTTATCTTTCAGTGCATACGTCTTGGTTTGTCCGATGCCAAGTTTCTTTCTCACCGATTTTAGGCTGCATCCATTTTTACGGTTTCTTCAGTGTTTCACTTGTTATAGTTTCGAATATCCCTTATTTTTGGCTTGTTGATCAGTTTGGAAAGTTCCGCGAATTTTACCTTATCTCTTTAGTTGCACACTTTCATTTTTTTGTCATTTCTTTATAAGGTCCTTCGTTACTCGGTATAGCTTGCCTACTGGTTGCCTTGGTGCCTTGCCTCCCACTTCAATTGCTGCCTCTGGAGCCAACCTAGTTACGGTTTCATTCATTAGCTCTATGTCATCACCATCTCTCTATTCTAAGACTGCGTATTTGTTTGCAAGTACCAGCTTGAATTTGACTGCTTTTACCCTTAGTGCCTCTAGGTTGACCTGTTTCTTCTTGGCCAATTTTGCTCTTAGGCTCTTCATATTGAGGTGAATCCTAGCCCTCACTAACCTATGATCACTGCACTTTACCCTACCTATCACTTCTACATCCTGTACTATGCTGGGATCAGCAGAAAGTATGAAGTGAATTTCATTTCTTGTTTCACCATAAGGGCTCTTCAAGGTCCACTTTCTGTTGCTACGCTTCCTGAAAAAGGTGTTCATTATTCTAAGGTTATTTCTTTCTGAAAAGTCTAGCAGCATCTCTCCTCTTACATTCCTGGAATCGATGCCGTAGTTGACAATTGCTTGTTCACCAGCCTGCTTGTTTCCCACTTTTGCGTTGAAGTCGCCCATTACTACACTATGCTTAGTTTGCACTTTACTCATCTCTAATTCAACATATTCATAAAACCGATCTACTTCCTCATCATCTTGACTGGATGTTGGAGCGTAGGCTTCTACTACCTTTATTCTATACCTCCCATTCAGCTTTAGTACGACTACTGCTACCTTCTCATTAACACTGTAGAATTCGTCAATGTCCGCTATGTCCTTATGGATTAGGAATCCTACCCCGTATTGCTTCATATCTAGGAGACCTCTATACCAGAGGACATCCATTATTCAGCAATGTATAAGCATCACCAGTTCTTCTAATCTCACTAAGGCCGATGCTATCCCAAAGAATGTATCATAATTCCTCAAAGAGTCCTGCTAAGCTAGCCTCACTCGAGAGGGTTCGGCTGATAAACGTGTTGCAAGGATCAGTTTCCATCGGCGGCCTGTCCGGACCGTAGTTACAGCCTGAAAAGCGTAATAAAGAGAAAATTGTAGGTGAGCTCCAAGCCACTTCTGGGAGTAGCAGGATGGTCATTAGGCTAGGGTCGCAGTGTAATTAAGCCGGAACTGAGCCACGGGTGGTGTATTTTATAAAATGAGAAAGTGAACATGCCATAGAGACAGCTATCTTTCAAATCGCAGAATGCCTTTGATGCTCACGTAAGATGTTTCGTGCTATCGCTCGCGTTGGAGTAACTGCAAGTCATTGGTGTTTTTCTGCGTAGCTAGAAAGGAAATGCGAGTTCGCGAAAACAAAATTCTCGCAGAAACAGCATAAAGACGAGATATCAGTACTGGTACGTGTTGCTGTTACGAGCAATATGCTGTAGAAGCTATTCTGGTGCAGTACAGATCAGTGAAGGAGGCACTGACGATAAGTTTGACGTGCTAAAGTATATCACGTGTACCCTATGAAAGATCTTAATCTGGTCCTAGCATTAATCTGGTCCTAGCAATGCAAACATCTTTATACTCTCATAATGCAAAGCGCGCTAAGCAACTCCAGATGCGTAAGATATACGGCCGTTCACTGCGCTGTCCTTTATAGATCCTGCATTGCTCCAAACAGTTAAAGCCATCTAAATAGCCATCTTGTGGAGCTAAATAGATAAGGGTTTATACTTCACTGCTTATCGCACTAGTTCTCTCTTATAGCTATCGATAATGTACTGAAAAGAAACTTTGGCAATACAACCCTTGCCTGTACGCGGCAAGAAACATATGAAACTACATGTGTGACAGGTCTTAGTTGATGGATTATCGTTAGAATCCTGCATAAAGGTCTAACAAGGAACATGCCAACTAGAAGAAGACGGACCAGGTGAAGCACACAGTGAACTGTTATCTTTTTGTAACGACATGCACCTTAAATACAGTATTTCAAAAGGCAAAAAAAAAACTGAGTGAGACAAGAAAACACAACGCACGTAAGAGTGAGAAAGAATAAACCAAATGCAGCTAATTTTCTTAGTCAACATGCGCGTTTGTGGCATGTACATTCTGAAGATGTGTGTACTGTGCTATGGGCTCTCTCTCTATTTCTATCCTCCGCAACTTTCACCCGCCTATCTCGCTCCCATGTCATCATCATCATCATCAGCCTGGTTACGCCCACTGCAGGGCAACGGCCTCTTCCATACTTCTCCAACAACCCAGGTCATGCACTAATTGTGGCCATGTCGTCCCTGCAAACTTCTTAATCTCATCCGCCCACCTAACTTTCTGTCACCCCCTGCTATGCTTCCCTTCCCTTGGAATCTAGTCCGTAACCCTTAATGACCATCGGTTATCTTCCCTCCTCATTACATGTCCTGCCCACGCCCATATCTTTTTCTTGATTTCAACTAAGATGCCATTAACTCGCGTTTGTTCCCTCACCCAATCTGCTCTTTTCTTATCCCTTAACGTTACACCAATCATTCTTCTTTCCATAGCTCGTTGCGTCGTCCTCAATTTGAGTAGAACCCTTTTCGTAAGCCTCCAGGTTTCTGCCCCGTAGGTGAGCACGCTCCCATGTGTAGGGTAGCAAACCAGTAGAGCTAAACCTGTTAACCTCCCTGCCTTTCCTTCTCCACTTTTTCCTTCCTCCTTGATATCATGGGCTCTGTTAAAATATTTTATTTCTTCGGCAAGAGCTACACTTGGCGCGTCTACATGTCTATATGGCGCACTTAAAGTGCTTCGTAATTTCTACTTCCATCATGGCGAAAGGGCACGCGATAATCTTAGTACCGGAAAAGCGCGGCTCATCTACCTGTGGTGCAGAATGGGCAGCTTGCTTTCCTGGCTGGGTCTTATTTGCGTCAATGAGTACGCTCCTTTATATACGCCCCTGTTAGGTGTATGTAATTGTCGTCAAACGAAAGCGGGATGTTGTATATGGCATAGGTTCTACATTCAAAAAAAGTTGTTTTTGACCTGACATCAATAAACGATATTGTTCAACACAGTATTGTTCACGTTCTAACGAAAATCTTATTGTTTTATTGGTGCTGTAAAAAGAAGGTCAACATCATGTCTTGCAACTATTTTCGTCATTCTTTGGGATATGTTGTGAATGCATGACAAATCTGCACGCAGCTTTTGTCCCTAGACTTTGTACGATATACTTATTCATTGTTTGCCGTGATTTCATGAAGAACCTTTTTAATCACCCAATTAAACACATTGTGCGGGAAACCGGTCTTGCTTGCTTTTTTCCGAAAGAGGCTTTTGTCTCCGGTATGCCTGCGCATCTTTTTTATGGATGGCTGCATGCAGGGAGTTGTGACTGCCCCTTAAGCAAGCTTATGCACCACTTGACAAAATATAATTAGCTCTTTTTCTTCCCTCATTATATGCACCCCGCACTTATGGTGCTTGGCTGTGCTAGTTTCTATGTCTAAGCAATGCATAATAGATAATTATGATAGATAGCAATGTGATCACAAAGGCAAAGCCAATGTTGTCACTAAGGTAGAAAATCAGCACGCAGCATTTGATTGATCGGCCACCCACGAAATCCTCAATTTGAAAGAGAGAATATTATTATGTATTATGGTGACGCATCTTCCTCGTAAGTGTATCCTTTAGCGTAGGGCCCCATTGAGTCTCACCACTCTGTGTACCCACTGCGTCAGCCTTCTGCGGGTCTGAGCTGGTTAGCGCAGCCACTCTGTAGAAATGGGGGGTACGTGAAGATATACGGGGACTAGCGAGGAGAGTGGGGGCATTCCCAGGGTAAGCGATACGAATGGTACGTGTTTGGCGGATATCCTGTGTGTGGGAAAGGTTAGTGAGCGCTAGTATTCATCTCAATTTGAAGAGGGAAAGAGTAAAATTGGTCAGAAAGAAACTGGCCTTCCCAGATGCAGTAAGGGTAAGGGCAGACCAATTAAGGCTGGTACGTGTAAAATAATATGCAGCCTTAGAACAGAGAGATGAAGATGGCGTAGAGGAAATGAATCAAACCATAACTAGGCTGGTTTCAGAAGCAGCAAATAAATGGGCAGGTAAGGCACCAATACAACCAGTAGGGAAGCTCTCCCAAGTAACTAAGGACCTAATAAACAAACGGCAAATAATGAAAGTGTCCAACTCAAGGGATCAGATAGAATTCATGCAACTGTCAGAACTGACCAACAAGGAGAAAGTAAGGGATATTCGAAAATATAACGTTAGAAAGACTGAGGATGCAGTAAAGAAAGGACTCAGCAAGGAATCAGTGAGAATAAAAAAAAACGATATAATTTGAGAGTTAAGAAGGGTAATGTCATCAGCAGTTTTGAATATGTAGTAAACGCAGTAGAAGAATTCTATACTGACCTTTACAGTACTCAGAGCAGCCATGATACTTCCATTCGGATAAGCAATGAACAGGTTACAGAGGTTCTTCGAATAACTATCGACCAAGTTATAAGGGCCGTGCAAGGCCTGAAGCGGAGAAAAGCTGCAGGGAAAGAGAGAGTAACAGTCGATTTAATCAAATATGGAGGACACATCATGCTTGAAAAGCTTGCGGCCCTTTATACCAAATATCTCGCGACTCCAAGGCACCCAGACAACTGGAATAATGCCAACTCTATGCTAATCCACAGAAAGGGAAACGTCAAACAATTGAAAATTTATTGACACATCAGCCTATCCGAGTATTGTCTAAAATATTCCCCAAGATAAGTTCCAATAGAATAAGGGCAACACTTCACTTCGGTCAACCAAGAGAACAGGCCGGCTTCAGGACGGCATACGCTACAATTTTTTTTTTATTTGGGGTTTTACGTGCCAAAACCACTTTCTGATTATGAGGCACGCCGTAGTGGAGGACTCCGGAAATTTTGACCACCTGGGGTTCTTTAACGTGCACCTAAATCTAAGCACACGGGTGTTTTCGCATTTCGCCTCCATCGAAATGCGGCCGCCGTGGCCGGGATTCGATCCCGCGACCTCGTGCTCAGCAGCCCAACACCATAGCCACTGAGCAACCACGCTACAATTGATCACTTCCATGTAACGGATCATGTAATCGAGAAATCTGCAGAACATAATCAACCTCTCTATATGGCTTTCATATATTACGAAAATGCATTTGATTCAATAGAAATACCACCAGTCATCGAGGCGTTGCGTCACCAAGGAGTACAGGAGGCTGCAGAAATATCCTGAAAAATATCTCCAAAGATTCCGTAGCTATCTTGATTGTCCACAAGAAAAGTAGGAAGATACCAATAAACTAATTGGTCAGACCAGTAGACACAAGCTCTCCAATGCTCTTTACTGCGTGCTTGCAAGAACTATTCAAGCTATTAAACAAGGAAACTCAAGAGTGAGAATCAACGGTGAATATATCAGCAACCTTCGGTATGTGGACGATATTGTCCTGTTCAGGGAGTCTTTGGATGAATTACAACAAATGATTGCGGTTCTTAACAGCTAGAGCGTAACACTAAAGCTGAAGATTAATATGATGAAGACAAACATAACGCTCAACAGCCTCACAAGGAAACATGAATTCAGCGTCGCCAATCAGCCTCTAGAGTCAGTGAAGAAGTACGTTTACTTAGATCAATTACGCACAGAGAAGCCTTATCAGGAGAAGGAAACATACAGAATAAAAATGTGTTGGAGCGCATGCGGCAGACACTGTCAGTTGCTTACTGGAAGCTTACCACTATCATTGAAAGAAAAGTGTACACTCAATGCATTCTACCAGTTCTTACGTATGGGGCAAAGACTTGGAGATTGCCATAAAAGTTCAAGAACGAGGAAAGATCCACGCTAAGGGTGATGGAATTGAGAAGGTTAGGCGTAATGTTAAGTACAGGAAGAAAGCGGTGTGGATCAGAGAGGAAGCGGGGATAGCCGATATCCTAATTGACATTAAGATAAATAAATGGAGCTGGGCAGGCCATGTAATGCGTAAGTAAGTTCGATTACCGATGGGCCATTAGGGTTAAAGAATGGGTGCCAAGAGAATGAAAGCGCAGTGGAGGATGACAGAAGGCTAGGTGAGGTGAAATTTGGAAATTCTACGGTGCAAGTTGAAATAGGTTGGTGCAGGACAGAGGTAATTGGAGATCTCAGGGAGAGGCCTACGTCCTGCAATAAACTTCAAATAGGCTGATGATGATGATTATGACGGTGTCGGCATTCGTTTTGCCAATACCCTGTAGGTGGTCGGTGAATTTGTGACCATTGTGCTCTGTTCATGCAGTGCTGGCATGGTTGATCCTTGCATGATGCGCAGGTTGATTGCAACCTCCTCTCCCGTTCCACTGGGCAAGGCTTAAATCATCAGAGTACCTCTGTTACCTAATACGGCTGGACACATAGCAGCTCTCTTTTGGTACCGGGACACGTTGATGTACAGGAGCGGTTTTAGGGCCGTTCCGTCGAGAAAGAATCAAGCCAAGGCTTGTTCTCTCGCCCTTCTTCAATATTTACCATGGCGGTGGTGCATATTCAGGAAAACTGGGGCTAGCGGAACTTTTTGTTGTACGTTAAGAGGAATAAACTTGTGTTCTACTCGATAGGGTTTCAGTGCCGTTGAGTATCTCAGTCGAGATAGAACGAGGCATGCCTTCTTTGGGCTTTGGAGGAACAGAATTTGGTTAAGGTAGCCTTGCACTATTTCGCTGATGGTATTGTGAATACGGAGTTTTAGAAGAAACAGCATGGGTGCAATATTGGGTAGGCCTTGCGCTACCTTTACTGCCGTGCTAAAGAGGGTCTCCATCTAGTTCGTCTGCTGATAGAGAGTAACGGCGTGCCGTTAGGTGGTCGCACAGGTTGTGCCCTTCTGCTTAATGGATGTGTTGGCTTATTCTACCGCTTCTGCGGTGATCCATGCGGTGTTTTCGTATTCAGCCTGCTGTTGGGACGCTGACTTGAATTTTTTTTTCATTTTCATTTATTTAGGCTAGGTATGATCCTCCAAATTACAGCAATGACAAGAAGCAATATACAATACACAATAGAAATTCATTTACCGTTCGATTGGCGTCCGTATGACGCCTGATTGAGCCTCGCAACCAAACAAAACATGCGGCACTACAGACAATTTACAGTGTATGCGGAATCATACCGCGTCATATACTATAAGGCTTGCGTAACTTGCACCAAGAATAGGATGCAAAAATTGTAAGTACTCTACTAGAAATACGCCCAAAGAATAACAAAACTCGAAATTACAAAATCAGTTGATGGAGGAAACACGTAATAATGATAAAATATTTCGAACGCACTTTCAGGTTTTGAACATTGCGAACGCACTTCACTCTCCGGAAAAAAACATCCTACCTGCCGTTTGAACAAGAACAATACCTTAGATGGTAATGCGATGTCGAATAATTGTGGGCCAGCATTCCAAAGCTTAGGTATCTGGTAATTTATCAACTGGCACCCATAAGATGTCTTATCCATTTTTCTAAGGTACCCTAGATCTCTTAAGATAGAGAACGAGCCTGCACGGCAAGAAGACGCAAGAAAAGCTGTTCCATTTAAGCTAATACTATTTTATATAGTATTTTCAAGATTTCGGAGAAATTGGCTCGTAATGAAAAGGATATCAAACTTTTTGAAGAACGGTAATGTGCGCTCAAAGCTAAATAGATTTCCAGTAAACCATATAGCGTTTTTCTGTTGCACACTAGCCTGCTTAAATGCCTCTTTTGTTTACAACACCAGAAACTAGAATGCAATAGTGCTGCCTAATCAGTGCATATCTCATGCCTGAAGCAGATTTTTAGAACATACCTTAATTCGTTTAGCATACCCAGTGTCTTCGTTATTTCCTAGCACAATAAGTCCTACCAACACCAAAGAAATTGTTCGAAACAAGATCTATTTCTTCGTCGTAAAAATGTGGTTGCGCTTCAGTGCTAATAGCTTTATTATTGCGATTAGAATTTTTTGGTTACTTCAGGTGTTTTGAACCTTTGTATCGTTATCTATCCAGCCTATCCAACCTACACAGTGACAAAATTAGTCGACAAGCTTGGTCCAGTAGCTATGTACTTATGATTCGTGATGCCGTCCTCGTCGTTTCATAGTCGCCATTCTAGCATTGTCACCTCATTGGGCTCATGCCATCGTCACCATGTCTTGTACTCTGACCCAGAGGGCGAAGTTGTCCATTAGCTCCGCCCACTAGGTATGTACTCGTGGTGGTGATGTCGCCGCAGTCGGTGCGAAATCGTCATTTAAGCTTCGCCTGTCGTCAGGATGCCGTCCAGTATAGTGCTTATCTTTACTGTTCTCAATTATTTCTTCTTTAATAAACAAGAAAACCTTCTGTAGCGATTCATTATTTCGAAGGCAATAATTTGGTTAACTATGACTTGCTTTTTAAGGAGAACCTGCGTTAGTTTCATACTTAAGATATATATCTTACAAACCACGGTTAAAATGTAGATAAGCCGATACTTTCAAAGAACATTCTTGCTGCCGCCTTTGCGCGCAACGGAAACACGTGCAATTTTCATGCTATCATAAAACAGGCCATTACGCAGGATGCAGTTGCAAATGTGGGCAAGCAGCACACGCAGCTGAGCGGCGGTGTTTTGATAGGACGTATTCCTATTGTATAATCAATGCCATTCGCACAACCGTCTTCTTAAAGAGCTTGAATTTCATGTGGTGTAGTCGAACAGTGATAGACAGACTGTTGGGGGGCAGTCTTGGAACGGCACTGAGTGAACAAACAAAAGAGTGTATGGCACAAAGTAAACAAACATTTCCTCTGGACGTTTTTACAGGCTTTTCTGTAGAATATCTAACGATGTACGCACGTAACTTGGCATTTTTAACGTGTTTTCTAATGTGCACATAGGTGCTCGTTTTCTCAGTTTACGACGTAAGCTGAAAAACACTGCATCCCCTCCCGAAATATAACCTTGGAGTGCCCTGTGCTGAAGCCGTCGGGATGGTATTGCTGTGGTGCGTGGCCTGCGTCGTGCTGACAGTCTTGGCTCTCGCGACGCTTGTGAAGATATACAGTCTGGTCACAGTGGGCAAGTGCAGATCAACGCGGGACATGTCGGGAAAGACGGTGATCGTCACTGGAGCTAACAGGGGTAAGACTATTACTTGTTTTGTCATCAAGTATTGGTGTTTTTTGAGCGAGAATTCTTACCTCGAGTAGAACGGTTGATGTGTAGCCTGAACTGAATGACTGAAGGTATCTAGCGCCTTGAAGAAGTACTCGTTTTGTGAAAGACATTCTAACGGCAGGCTCCACATTAAGAAGGGGGGAGTTGTAGGATGCAGGCTGATCTGGACTTGCGAGACATGCCGGCAACTGCTCCACCCGAGCGTTTCCTTCAAGAAAAGTTCGGCACTATTTAGATAACGCGAGACGGGTGAACAAGACAATGCGCACAGTGAGGCGGCACAGAACGCGAACCCGTTGCGCCCAATACCTACCTCCCGCACCTGAAGCCACGCCTGGCCACCCAGCGCCCGACACAACCGCCTGAAATAAGTCTGTCAATGATTGTCAATCACTGCACAAGACAACATCCCATATAAACCTCAGAACAAGTCAACTTACCTTCTTCCAAGATATCCGCAATTTTATCCTCTCTGGCTCGTCAAGAGCATTCCATGTCATTTTCTCAGAATCCCAGGAAAGCAGTTCTTTTCAATTTCTTTACCGCTCTTGTCAAGCGTAAGTATTCAGCTTTTAAGGTATTGATACACCCTTAAAGGCGCTTTATTACAAGGCATTACATAAGGGATTTGACATTAGAAGTATATGCCCCATCGGGAAAGCGGGATGGCCTAAGTTTAATGGAATAAATACAAAACAAATGTCCTCCCAAAGCAAAAATGTTTGTCAGTTTTTGTCACTTACAAACATATCTTTCCAAATATATAGCCGTATATATACAGCGCGTGCGTGATATGTGCTATGACGCTGTATAAATGGCGCTAAAGGAGACAATACGCGGCGCCACCGCTTTCCATAAATATTTGATTAGTGTAATCCACTAAAATGTGATCAATTCAGAAATATTGAAACTTTCTTGTTGTGGACATTCAAAGTCGTGTGTGGCACTTACTAGTGTATTTGAAGCTAAGCGTTATGAGGCGAAGCCGACGTGCGAATCGAAGCATTGCAGGCATTGGCGTCAATACCTAAAATTTAAACATATTTCTTATTACATTAAAAGTAAGTCCTAATAAAGCTTTCGTACGCATAAATTATTCTCTGTGATACTGACTTATCACTTGATTGGTTTATTTATTTCCTCAGTTGCAAAGTAGCACCTAAACAATATATAAAAGAGCACTTAGCTTTTTCCTAATCTGGTCTGCGACAGTCTCATGCATAATAATTTTAGGTTATAGCAGGCTCTAGGGGCAGTTTTATCACAGTAACTATAAGTTTCATTCGGGACCATTTCTTAATATAAACTGAAGAAACAGCATAATTTGACCATTTTTCACATGCTATCCTAGAACGTATTTCAATGAAAGAAAAATGTCTTAGTATTGTGAAAAATAAAACTTTTCTAATGACACCCGAAGCACCCATTTGCTGTATTGCTCGTTCTCGACTCATGTGACCCCTGTGGGTCCAAAACGTGGTTTTTATTGTTATTTGAGGAACATACAGTCAATGTTATGCTAAGTATTCTTTTAATTGTGATTGATCAAGCGTCAACGTTGGAAATGTTGGCGTGAAGTGAGTCTCATACGCGTTTAGTAGCGAGCTATCTTAATGGCCACCGACCTAAAAGTACAAGTACACGAAAATGCGGCTCACTGTGGGCCTATTTAGTTGCCGGATTCCTGAAAATACCTTGTCTCTTCAGAGGTAAATATTCTTGCTCAGCTAATATTATCGCTGGCATTCTGTGGCGTAGTTTCGCGCAATTCTCACTAACAGCGTTGCATAAACTAGTCCAGACATGTAGTGATGATAAGCTCTTGCGGGGCAAGTTATCTGCACTGTGCATGCACCGTCTTCGAGGTCGCGCATAAGCCACTATGTTGGGCAGGTGAGACAATTAGGCAAGCTGTAACTCTTTGCTGACCACAGAAGGACAGTGCTCCTAGTCGGAGCATCTGAGGCGCACGAAGTAAAAGCGAAGCGAGGTCAATGCTATCCTGGAAAGTTACTCGGTCCATTCGAACGGCCTGCAACACTGGTGTTAAAACTCATTTCCAGCAGTACAGATTGGTGTCGCACTCTAGATGTCATGAAAGCAAATATATTTCGGAAGCTTCTAAAAGGTATATCGTTGGCGTAAGAGGCGCTGCTACGGCCGATTTCGCAACGTTTCTCGTTCGCAAGTGTTCGTCACGATTCACCAGATGCCTTCTCTGATAACGTGTGCAGCATCCGGATTGACTCCCAATTTGTTCTTATGTTAAGCGCTAGGCGTGATTTCGAGCTCTAGAATGAGCGCTATAGTTTGAGGTGCATGATTCTTTTGCTTGAAGTAAGGTTGAGAGCACCGCAATGCGATCACGCATGAGCCCAGTCACGTGGATTTGTTTCATGTTTCGTGGGCTGTCTTTAAATACTGGAAAAAATCACCACGCAGCATGCGCGTTTCCAAAAAGAAAAAAAATCATCGCTCTTGTGTGAATCCCCTCTACAAAGTAACGAAACGTACTTGTCCTTTAGGGAATAATAACAAACTTGCATATTTATCTTAGTTAATTACCTGTTAAGCCAGGATGCAAAAAAGAGACTGTAAGGAGCGCTACATCACCGTTTACCATATGACATTAGGTTCATTCAGCTGCCGCTAACGACTTTTTTTCTTAATCCTTGGTTCAAGTTACATGAAACGCCCTGTATAATGCTTCGCTTTATTAGCTGGAGCCCACTCGCACCGCGTAGCTAGGTTCAGGTGCTGTATGCAGAATTGTGCATGTCAAAGTGAATACCCGGTACCCTCGCTAAAACGCAGGAATCGGCAAGGAGACAGCCCGTGAGCTTTGCCGGCGCAACGCGCGGGTAATCCTGGCCTGCAGGGACGTGCACAAGGCACGCGTGGCGGCGGACGAGATCTCGCGTGACACCGGCGTGCGACCTGAGTGCATGAGTCTCGACCTGTGCTCCTTCCACTCCATTAGGCAGTTCGCGCAGCAAGTGGTCAAGCAGGAAAAGCGCCTAGATGTCCTGATTAACAACGCCGGCATTTTGGGTGCGTATACAAACTGCTCCAGGAAAGCCATGTTTGCGTATTTCGCGATTCCCGTCGACGATTCCGTAGTGTCAAGAATTTGTCTCGAGAACTCAGTAATTCAGGGACGCAATTAGATTGACGAAACGATGGGTAGGGCCCTGACTTTGAAGTCGTATATTGCTTTTGCAAGAAAGTACATGCCCAATTAACTTACAGAAGAAAAAAATGATAGAATTGCGCAGAATGCCTGCAGACCACCGATGGAAACCAAGTGGTTAATCCACTGCATACGCGTGACTCCATGATGAGCGAAAGTTTCTTTCCTGCTTACTGAAATTGTGCGATGTAAACATTAATAAATATATTTGTATTGTACTGTTCATATTTTTCATTTTATATTTCTTTGGTTTTTTTCTGTCCCTGTCAATACTTTGCAGCATTGCTTGTTCCCCATGCTACCACCACATAGTTTTGTATTAAAACGCTGCATTAAACGCTGCCGACCAACACAAACTTTGTATGATTTAGCCTGCTACTGTTGCCACAATTGCACTAACCTCGATTTGTTTCCTGTTTAGGAGGTCCGCCGAAAGTGTCTACTTCAGGACCTCCGACTGTGCAATTATACTTCACATGCTTTTTTTTGTACTACTGATGAAAATATATTTAATTCTCCATCGTCACCTCTATTTTGTTCTGCGCTCACTTCTGAAAAAATACTCGAACCTTAGTCGGTTATGTTCAGTTCATTTTACATGGAACCTGTATATGACTAGTATCTCGGTATTTATTCGGGGCGTAGCGTCGACAGAGTACTAACATGATCTGTGGCTTATACCCCAATATGCGATGGTTTATGCCCCAAAAGGTAGAGCCTACAGACACTAAGCAAAGTGAAGCAAACAATATATACAGCCTTTCGAATCATGCACATAAAATATAAAACAACATGTCTTCCAATAAAAAAACAAGCTGAAGACAAGCATCTAAACCGCATAACTGATGATAAGCCGCGCCTGCTTCTACATGCAATGCGAAGCACGTAGCGCTCCCCACATACGTTTCTCGGTAAAGATTACGGTTGCGCATGCTGCCGCTGTGGCGTGAGCCTAACTATAGCATACAAAGTACGCAGTGATGTAAGAAAACATTTGTAAGAAAAAGACGAACCCGCCTAGCAACTGACACATGCTCTGTCAATGCTATGGGAAGGCCGTGTATAGTGCAGTGTATAGTCCTGAAGTGCAGGAAGCATGCGAGGTGCGGCGAATTTTCCACCTCTCTGGTCTACTCTATGTAGGTGCATGGAGCAGGGTCGCAAGCCAAGTCGCAGGCCGTTGAAACTCCTCACGCTAATAATTAGGTAAAGCACATGTGAATGTCGTCGCATGAATAATTTCAACCTACGTCGCAATGGGGGGCCGCTTTATTTGTCGTTTACAGCTTAGTTGTCCAACCACCTTCACACAATGGATTGGTGACCATCTTTTTTCTTGCTCGGCTGATTAAGTACCCGACTCCTTCATCTCTCGGAAGCTGACTTCTTCAATTCCCAGTTGCCGACTTCTTCGTTGTTGCTTCTTGTGCGGCACGTTTATTTGGGCACGTACCTCATGGCACATACCTTTTCCCGGGAATTGGCCAACAATGTTCACATACCTAGTGGTACATAACACGTTGCACATAGCCGGCTACTCTATTCCACCATAAAGGCAGCGGCCCAAGTTCTATATCGGCAAGACAGCAGCGAAACACTGCCATAGTGGCTAAATGCTTGCTGAAATACCACATGACATACCACAATTAAATGTTTTGAGCGTTGTACCTATTTTCTGACATGGGTAGCACTGGTAGACTCTGACAAAAAGTATAGAGTGGCGAGAACTCCATTAGTTCCTGAGAATTTTCAATTTTATTGCGATAGCAATTATATGGACACTCAAAGCAAACTTTTGCCGTCATGGTCCGCCTAGCCGTGAGGTTCACTATATATTTTTGTATATGTGTGCTATATGCGACGTCATTCTTTATGACATATGTGCGCGTTATATCCCGTAGTATTATATCACTAATGTTGCCAGTGACATGTTTTACATGCCTTAAAAAATTTTCTTCAGCATTTTGAGAATGTCAGCACACAAGCAAATGCGGTGTATCAGATCACCCACAGCGCGTGCCTTTTCTCCTATATCCTCTCAGACTTTAGCTTTTATCCACAAACACACACACACACACACACGCACACACACACACACACACACACACACACACATATATATATATATATATATATATATATATATATATATATATATATATATCAGACTTTAATATTAAATGTGCGAAACAATAACCGAGTTTCAACCTGAGAATGATGTATTTTAATGGCCCAGCTGAACACAACCACCGGAATTGGCCTCGGAAAGAGGTTTGAAGGATACACGACTTGGAAAAGTAGTGGTAAAGTCCACCAGAAAGGCTTTACTTAATATAGATAAATGAAAGTGTCCGATGACTTGATTCACACAGAGCATCCCCAGCAAAACAGCATGTATTTATTTAGTCTGCTAACGTTTACTTCACTTCACATTGCCGCTACAGCTATGAGTCTTACACTTCGTGTGATATTCTCAAATGTTGCTATCTCATTCGTTGATTCGACTTCATGTCGAAGCATTAACCGTTTATGACATAAATAATGACGTGATTACAAAAAGGGATCTGAGTATGGATTCGCGGATACTACAGAGCAACCTTCTGTCAAGATGAAGACCAAATATTGTAAAGTTGGCCTTTAGACGTTTTATTCAGTTCCTGTGACACCTCACTTGTGCACTATTTGTCCTGATGCAGCCTCATTAGGCCGATACTTTGCTATCCCCTTCAGTAGGTACATTCCATAGGTTACGATTATCATCATGCACGCGGTTTGCTATTTCTAACAGGAAAATATATTCTTGTTTGAGCCAGCCTCGTCTTTTGTGTTCTGAGAGAAGGAGTATATAACAGGATATTATTACTGCATTTAAGTGAGTGTAAAACTGCGGTTTCACAACATGCTTTGTATCAAATGCCGGACACAATTTTTATAGATTTGAGGTCTCTCTTGTAATAGCGATAAAGTCCGCTCTAGTGTGGCGTCGCCACCAGATGTGGTTGCTCAGTGGCTATGATGTTGGGCTGCTCAGCACGAGGCCGCGGGATCGGATCCCGTCCATGGCGGCCGCATTTCGATGTGGGCGAAATGCTAAAACAACTGTGTGCTTAGATTTAGGTGCACGGTAATGAACCCCAGGAGGTCGAAATTTCCGGAGTCTTCCACTACAGCATGCCTCATAATGAAAAAATGGTTTTGGCTTGTAAAACCCCATAATATAATTTTTAACGTGGTGTCGCCCTCTTTATGTTATGCCATCCTGAAAAAATTGGCACAATATGGCACAAATGTCATCGCGTGAATGACATGGATTCTAATACATAGCATGTGCATCGTGGCATAAATTTTAAAATACGCAAGCATATCTCATGTCATGAGATGAATGACATCACATGCTCGTTACGGCAAGCATGTCATGACATAGGTTGTAGAAATTACGTGATGCCGTCGGGCTACTTTCTTCACCCCTATGAATTAGCTCTACAATTAGAAAGTAACACTCAAAGGACTTACAACCTAAGGCACATTATTTCAGAACAATTAGAAGCGAAACCAACTATGGAATACAGCTGTTGAGCTCGCAAAAAGGACACTTACAAACATTGACCCCCTATTACTAACTATAATGAAAAAAATTAACTTCTCATGTTCTTTTAGAAAGTCCTCCAGGTCATTCTTTCATAACCGTCTCTCATGAGATCCTTGTTTTGTTTTGGTTTTGTTTTTCTCAGAACATTCTGTGTCATTGCAGTCGTGCGCAAAAAAAAATTAATTATGGAGTTTTACGTGCCAAAAACACGATCTGATTACAAGGCATGCCGCAGTGAGGGACTCGGGAATAATTTGGACCACCTGTGATTTTGTTAACACGCTCTAAGCGCGTGTTTGTCTTCGCATTTAGCCCTCATCAAAATGCGCTCACCATGGTTGGATTTGATCCGTGAACTCGTGCCAAGCAGCCCATCATTATAGCGACTAAGACACTACAGCGGGAACACCAGTGCATAATATAAGTTAACATTATTCCTGTATATGTATGAACAAGTATGTTACACAATCCTCACAATGATTGCGTATATCCTTAAGGACATCCCTTTTTGTACCTATCTTGTACCTCGCCCTTTCTATCATAAACTGAAATATTGCATTTTTTCCGCGCAGTGCATGGTATTTTGCAATTAGAATCAAATACAAGTTACAGAATTTTGCATTTTACAATCGCAGCGCATTGCATTGCATATTGCATTTTTTCCGCGCGTTACGTAGATGGAAAGTGGAGTTCAGTCTGCTAATGTTATTTCCCCTCTTTCCTTTTCGCATTTTACCGCTGACCTCATTTGAGTTCATTCAACTCGTTGCTTTTTGTTAGATGAGCTTGACAGCGGGGCCTCATCCTATCATAACAGTTTGAGCGCGTTATCGTAGTGCCAAGGTGCAGTATTCAAGCGAAGTTTTTTTTTGTTTTTGTTTTTTACTGCTCTTGCGGGTTATGCGCGGCTGTTGTCCGTTGCTGGGTAAACCAGTACCTCTGTGGATAATTTTTTGTTGGTAGTTATAAACAGTGTGTTCCAGATAATTTTAGCCCGAGTTTAAGAATATGCCCATGCAATCTAAGGAGACGCAACTAAATCCATGTTGCTGTCTATTGCATGGGGTACGCTACACAATCTTTTTATTCTGCTTAATTCCTCAATTCGTCAAGAATTATTAGCCAACTTCTGAAGCAACGAAGTTACGCAAGAAATTAGGATTAGGAAGTTGCAGAGTACTTTCAAAAACATCATAATAAACAGGTTCTCACTATCTATTATGTTTTCCGCTTTCTGCAGATACAAGAGAAATAAAAGAAAAATACCACGCGACATGTCCGCTTGGGCGTCTTCATGGCAGCGCTCTGAAACATTTCTCGTACAAACGAACATAGTGTTAGCAGGGTGTGCTGCGACTGAATGGGCGACAGGGCAGTGACGCAGGCGTTGGCTGTGCGATTTATGCCACCGATGTGCTTCCCTCGCAGCGGCTATGATAGCAATAAGCAGGCGCAGCGGCAGCCACCCGGCTAAATGCTTCCTTCGTTTGTACGCACAGTACTTGGTACCGGTGAAATCAGGGCGCGCAAGCGCACATGTCACGTGGTATTTTTTTATTATTCTGCGGGCACCTGCAGTGACCGGAAAAACATTATTGCTTGATAGGAAGTCAGAAACTGTCTAATCGCATTTTTTGAAAAACGCCCTGCGACTTTCCAATTGGAATTTTTTTGTTCGTGTTCATTGCTTCCATTGCCGTTCATTGCTTTTGTTCGTGTTCATTGCGTAAATTATTCTTGAATAATTATGCAATTAGGCAGAATAAAAAAAAATTGTCTGACTTACTTCATACAATAGTCAGCAATATGCATTTGGTCGTGTCGTTTTAGAGTATATCGGCATATCTTTAAACTCTGGCTAAGTTTTGCGGGGACGTCCTCTATTAAAGATGAGCAGCCCAACTTGGTAACTGTATCAACGCCACATCGAGTAATTTAGACCAAAGGCTAGAATTGTGCTATTTTCTACAGGCAATTGATAAAATTTTTGACGTTTTAAACGAAAACCCCATAATATATATATTATAATACCGAGACCGATCAAATTGTCCAGCGCTGTTTATTCCAAAAAAAAGGCGACGCCCCAGCTCACGCGCGAAGAAGTAGAACAGGGAACATGATGATGGCTATGTACAAATGAAAACGACGAAGTACGTTAATAGTGCTTACACTAACTTCCCCCTGTCATGGAAGCGACCAGCCTGGCCGCAGATTAGAGATTATCCAAATGGGGAGTGAAGGGCTTCATCCGCGAGACGTGAACAATTTCGGCGTGCCGGCGGCGCCGGTCAGTGACGGAGTGTACTGGGCGGACGAGGTAGTGAACTGCAGATGTTTGCTGCACAACGGTGTATGGGCCAATGTAGCGTGGAAGGAGCTTCTCACAGAGGTCTGGGGTGTGGACTGCAGTCCAAAACAGGACTTGGTCTCCAGGGTGAAAACGTAGGTCACGGGGTTAGTTATTGCAGTAACGCTTGCGCTCAGCTTGGGTAGCTTCTGTGCTTTGCCGGGCGACTTGACGGCAATATGCAACTCGGGCAGCAAAATCTTCTGGACGCGACGCGTTAGGCGAAGAAGGTGCGAAAAAGAGTTCTCTGTCGAATATGGTAGAAGAAGATGGTCCATACACAAGGAAGAAAGGGCTGTAGCCGGTAGTCCGTTGAATAGCAGTATTATATGCGAATGTCACAAAAGGCAGAATTTTATCCCAGTCAGTGTGGGGTCAGGAGGGATGTACGTGGAAATCATGTCAGACAGCGTACGATGGAAGCGCTCAGTAAGGCCATTGGTTCGTGGATGATAAGTAGAAGTAGATTTGTGGACGGTATTAGTGGCCCGAAGAACTTCCTGGAGAACTTGTGAAATGAACGCTTTGTCACGGTCACTGAGAAGAACCCGAAGAGCCCCGTGGCGCAAGACGATGGCGCGCAAGAAAAAGTCGGCGACCACAGAAGCTGTGCTGGATCGCAAAGGGGCAGCGTCGGCATATCTTGTTAAATGGTCGACCGAAGTGACAATCCAACGGTGACCGGAGGGTGTCAACGACAAGGGACCATATAAATCAATGCCAACAAATTCAAAAGGTGCGTCCGGGCAAGCGAGAAGTTGTAGTAAACCGGCAGGAGGACATGTCGAGCGTTTGCGGTGCTGACATGACGCACAAGAGGCAATGTATTTGGCCACCGTTGTGGATAGGCCAGGCCAGAAGCAGCGGGTCCTTATGCGGTCGTAAGTCTTGTGGAAGCTTAAGTGGCCAGCCGATAAGTCGTTGTGAAGTGCCTCTAATACCCGCAAGCGAAGGCAGTGAGGTAGAACTGGGACCCACCGGTGACCTGTGGGGTGGTAAACGTAGCGGTGTAGCACGCCATCTTGAGGGCGGGATTGTTGAAGTTGGCGTCGCAAGCGGCTGTTGGGTGGCTCGGCGAACCCACTAAGGCGATCCATGAGAGCTCGACAGTAGGAGTCGGCCCGCTGAAGCGAGACGAAATCAGAGCGTGATGATAGCGTAACTTGGTCCAGGAGCGTTATCGAGAGCTGTTGTGAGGCAAGTGTAGCATCGGAGTGACTAGGTGGGGAAGATGACGGCGCCTTACCGGGAGAGAGCGAGATTGGGCAGCGAGAGAATGCGTCTGTATCATGATGACTTCTTTCGCGTTCCCGTCCTCCCTGGAGCTCCGTTCCGGTCGCCGCCTGTACCCAGCACCTCCACTACTTTATAATACCGAGACCAATCAAGTTGTCCAGCGTTGTTTATTCCAAAAAAAGGCGACGCCCCAGCTCACGCGCGAAGTAGAAGAACAGGGAAGATGATGATGGCTATGTACAAATGAAAACGACGAAGTACGTTAATAGTGCTTATATATTGCTAGTGCCCTTAGCAAAAGTAGTGCGAATAGGGGCACCTATGTTCCTGTAACAGAAAAGGAAGTCTCTACATAAATACTAAAGACATAGGGTCGGCTCGTTGATGTTACTAAACACACCAAACTTCCAATAAAATATTGCATTACGCTCCACAAATTTTTATTTACTTGATTTTGGGTGATTCACTAATTGTACTTGTGTCACTTTGTATGTGCCTATTTTCTGCCGATTCTGTTGAATGGTGACATGCGATTATGGCGCACGTGGTTTGCAATCTTATACTGTAGCAATACAAGTGTCCCACTTATTTGCGCGCAGACATTCCAGCATCATTCATCCCTCCACAAACGCCGCCTATCGCCTTCGTTCCCGTGCCGTTTTTAAGCGTGCACGTTGCACAGTCTGCCAGATTTGTTTTCATTTCGGCATGCCTTGTGAGCATTCTGCTGCACAAACACCAAAATTGCACCACATTAAATTTGGAACCTTCGTATAGAATGAATGCAGACATTGCATAAGGTTGTATGCTGTATTTGCATACATTTGCTCAACCGCATTCATTTTATGTCATTTATTACATACCACATCACTAAAAATACGCTTCAAATGGATTCTACCATGCGTGTTTAATATCCTCAGTGGAGCAGCTGCGAGTTACTACCTCAGATTGCCAGACGGTAGATCAGGAATTCCGATACACTCTTCTGTGCGAGGTTTTTCTCAGTAATGTATATGCTCGCAGTGAGCATATTTATGCCTGAGAGGGACAAGTGCTTGAGCGGCAGACATCAAAATGACTAGCTCGTGAGCCGATACAGCTGTCGCTGCAGAAGAGATAATAAAATATTATCCTATATTTCGTTGCCTCGTTGCGTATTATAGACAATAAAAAAAACCACTCGTTTTGATTTTGCATTTGCACGTGCCAGATACGCTACAAACCGTCTACAGAAAGGGAAAAAGAGTTTTTACAGCATCAATCCTTCAGAGAGTATTCACGACTTTAGTGCGATTAGGAACGTATGTTATAGTTGATGCGCAAGTGGCGATATAGTTCATGTGATAAATATTACTGAAAGCGGCACGTACCCAGGGAAACAGGTTGGCGTAAAAGAGGTTTTTTGAAGAGTGGCACAAAGCCAGTGGCATATACCCCGCGACCCAAGTTAACGTCAGACAGTTCACTAAGAGTTGAAAATCCTAGTGGAACATATTCAGTGAGTCAAGTGGGCTGAAAGAAGGATGATTGAGGAGTGGCGCCTACCCAATGTTACATACCCATTGATTCAAGTTGCTCCAGTCGTTGTTTTAGTACCCCGTTCCCTTAGCACTTTACTCCGATGTTCTATCCACTTGACAGTGGACTAGCCACAGACTCAAGTTGTCGGGAAAGAGGCCAGCTGTGGACATGCATGCAGGGGCCCACAGCGCGAACTGCGTGAAATTCGCAAACATTGGAAATCGCATGAAAAGTGGCGCACATCCATCTTTTGAAGATGATGAACGTCGCTAATGCTATCAGTAATGTCCTGTATGATAGGGAGCGATTGGTGATGATAAGCTTTAAAGGTTATAATGGTTATGTTGGAGTTCTATTTCCATGCCGTATTTTTATGTCATCCCTGAATGACGAATACGTAAGGGCATATAAACATACACACGAATTGGCAATTTCGCTGCCAACCACAACCAGCAATGTATGAATGGCTATCTATTCAGCGGCTTCGCTCGAAGTGGAGGTGTCTGTTCCAGATGGACGTCTATGGTTTTGTTCAATATTTAGACCTGCGTACTCCCTGCTTCTCCTTGGCCTATCTATTATGGGAGAGTAGCAAGGAATTGGCACTTACTAATACTACGTGCGCAGCGCTGACGTTGTCTATTTGGGCATCTACTCAGTGACCCTTTCACATTGACGCAAGTTGCCTACTAAGCTATACACCGTACACCAGCAAGCTGTATATTCAGGAGAGTTCAGATTGTTCCACTTTGTATGCTCGGGACGACACCAGCCAGGATGTACTTGGTGGCGTAGGCTAGAAGACACCTTGGGTCGCTGAGCATGTGATAGAGGTTACACAGAAAAAGACAAGCCGTAAGGTGACCTAAGTTTCCAAAGAAGGCTACGGAAAAAGGTTAGAGGAAAAAAAATGATTTATTTCAGCACAGCAGTCAAATAGTTCAAAGTGCTTTTCCTCTTTTCTTGAATACACGTAAAGATCAGAAGAAAAGCAGCATCCCGCGACAGCACAAATAAAGAGTTCCAAAAAAAGCTGGTTAAAAGTTCTACAGAAAAATACGTTATGTGTCTGGAAAGTTGTTTGAGAATATATGTCATATGAATCCGTAGTATGTTATTTATTATTTGAAAAAAAATAGCAGTCAGTCACTTTTACCGAGGGCGTCAGGTGTCCACACATGAGTGCGCACACGTGGATTAACGAGTAGCGAGGGAGGGTATTGCTTAACGCGCCTGTCACGAAATATAATACCATTTACGAGGAATGACATTTGTTTTTGATGTCATTTCTTTGCTGTCACACGCGAAAAAAGTTGTTTCAGTTTTCTCAACGATATTTTAAAATTAATGAGTTCAAGGAACACACTCACATCCGATTTTCGAGCTACTGCGCAGCCTCGGCACCAGAGACGATAAATGAAGTTCTAAATAATAATGTTTTCTTATCTTTGTAATAAAGTAATAGCCATTTAATTACTTTAAAGGTAAGTGTCAGTTCTCTGATGAAAAAGTGCGCAACATTTTCTAAGCACAATGGATACGTTCACATCAGGGGGTGGACGCCGGTCTCATTAAGTTTGCTTAGTCACGGCAGTTTGTTTTCGCCGTGTGAGAGCAAGCGGAGAAATGTGAGTAATATAATTTGATGAAAATAAAATGGAATTGGGCGTGTGACAGTTGTATAAGTGCTTTATTTTGCGTAGAGCTTCAGAATTTTGACTTCCGAGGTCACCAATCCGAGGGCGCCTAATCCCAGGTCCCATAAGCACTTCTTATTAGCCGTAAACGCGAAGGCATACATGTCCAATTTGGTGCTGGAACTAATGTGCCATTGTGGTACGAGCTGCCCGAGCCAGCAAAGCAGCGGCAGCCTGCAGTGGCAGCAGCGCATGCCACCGAAGCGGTGACGCTTATCGGGCGGCACGTCACGGCGATGCCCTCTCCCCTCACGCAACACCTGGCGAACTAGCGCGTCAGGCCCTTTTCGCGCGCTCTGCAATGCGTCCTATAGATACCAGATCTCTGCACTTCGATCCACGTTTCCATGCTGCCTTGCCCGACTGTCATACAATCTAATTGGAATGCCCCTGAGTACGCCGCGGTGATTTTGACGTCACTGCTTTCGTCCCGCCGGGCTTGACTTTCAAGATTTCGGTCGAAGTAGAATGACACCATAAAGCAGAGTGCACAGGCGCCCTATCTAGGCGTCGTTGACTCCCCTACGTAGGTGCCCTCGTGTCCACAATTGAAGCGAGGGTGACGCGGCAACGGTGCGCTGCTCTCTCCCCTCACGAAAGACCTGGCGCACCATCGGAGCAGCAGGTGCCCCCTTTCCCCCGCTCTGCTCCGCCAAAGCGCAGGTCATAAAGGTGACATCGCAGCAAATGGCAATGCGAGTGTAGGCGCCGTTTCCCTGCGATATATGATAGAAGCCAGCTTTCTTTTATCTCAACGGACCATATGAAGGTTTCGCATCAACAAAACAGTCGCAGTTTCGCCCAGCATGGCGAAGGATCGCTAAGGATAGCAGTTTTATCGGCCGTTTAAAGTTAGAAGCATTCGCTCATTAACTGAATTACCAAGCATTGTGTCAGCATGCACAAGTCAAGATGAACACATCACACTCGATGAGCGGGGACACTCGCTGTGAAAACGCTGGTGTGGAATCGCAGCAGCAGCTTCGAGCGATCTGACCTTTGAGTAATCTATCGATTCAACGAAAGAGCAGCAAGTACACAGCACGCACATAAGAGGTCGCCGATCCATTTCCAGATAATGCGCTCGCAACTGCGCCCGGTCGTACAAAGCACGCACTTGCTGGCGGAGTCGAAGCCGCACTTTGGTTCCCCATTTGCCTCTGTATACGGCGCGCGAGGTTGAACGCCGATCGTCAATTCCCTTTGCGCCTGGTCGCGAGATGCGCAATAGCTGCCTGCACACAACGCTGCCCCAGCCCCCACCAGACCCCCCCCCCCCCATTTCGAGCGATGGAAAAGGGTGAGTTTGCTCTCCGCTTTCATGATTTGCAAGTGCCAGATTGAGCCGCGATTGACGGCTTCTCGCGTGCTTTCCCCTCCACACATGCAACATATGACGTGCGGCGACAGTGTTATCTCCCTGGGACTTCATACGGAACATCACGCCGACGGCAACGGTAACGCAGACGGCAAAATTGCGCTTGGACAGACTATATACTATCTATCGCAGTAAATATTCTAAATAAACGTTATAATTTGCACATAATAAAATCTATCCACATACGTTCGCATGTGCTTTTTTATAAAAGGCAGTAAGAGACTGAGCGGAAAAATTAGAGTACAGTCCAAGAATTTTGGTAGGAATTTGGTTACAACGCAAGGAAGTTTCTATCTGGGGTTTAGTAATCAAAAATAATGACGATATTCTTATTCCTGTTGTTTTTAACATGTGACCTGAACATCACACAATCGTGCTAACGTGCTAAGTAAATGCATTTGCTGTGGCATAGTCACTTGCGCTAGCAAAACTAAAGGAACAAAAAATTTGGGACAAGACCAAACACTCTGTCCTGTCCCACCTGTATTTTTCGTTATTCTTGTTAGCGCGAGAAACTATGTCACATTAACTGCATCAACACGAAATAGTTCAACTTTCTGGATTGATTACTCGTGCTAAGTGAGACTTCGCACTTTCCAGATCCATCACACAGCGAACTTTGTTTATTATTCTCACTGAGTGGTTGAGAGTTCTTATTGGGCCAACCGTAAAAAGAGGTACCCTTCACGGTCAAACAGTGCAATGAAAGATTATGCGCATTCAATGCACACAGTGGAATCTATGAGAATTGAAGGGCTAAAAAAGTTATTTACAGTTAATGGCAATGCGTAGTACTTTGTCTACCTCTTTTTAAGCCTGAAATTTAAAGTGCCAAAATTACGATTTGATTATGAGGCACGCCGTAGTGGATGATTCTGTAGTAATTTTTTCAATCAGGTGATCCTTAACTTACCCCCAAAGCACGGAACAGAAGCATTCTTGCGTTTTGCCCCCCTTTAAATGCAGCCGTAGCCGCGATTTGATCCAGTGACCTCGTCTTTAGTTGCGCAACAATATAGCTGCTAAGGAACCATGGCAGGTGTCTGTTTACTTTCATGCTGGAATACTTATAATTATCCACAGCAAATTACTCAACCTTGTTGTCGCTTAATTTTTTTCTTTGTGCTCGACTTTGCTCAAAAGTTATGCTCCAATACGAACTGGAAATCAGGTGGATGCACAGACTCAGACGTGTCTCAAGGGCGTATGAGATTGTATAATGCTCGTTGAAG
Source organism: Dermacentor albipictus (assembly GCF_038994185.2). Classification (NCBI taxonomy): domain Eukaryota; kingdom Metazoa; phylum Arthropoda; class Arachnida; order Ixodida; family Ixodidae; genus Dermacentor; species Dermacentor albipictus. The sequence continues at coordinate 30,375,168 of NC_091828.1, read as the reverse complement.
AAAGAGCGGCGACGGCACATGTGTGTACAAATAAGTGTCGCACGTAATAAGCAACAAGTAGAGTCCGGTACCTGTTGTTTCACAGCGAGAGAACCACTCTGAAATCCACAAGGTCAATAGTCACGCAGTTAAAACTCTAGAGTTAATGGATGAGTTAGCGTATAATTAGAATAGTGAAATGTAAAATGCAGTTTTGTAAATTCTTGACCACTTTCATGCTACGCGGTATTTCTGAAATGTGACAACAAGTAGAAAAACTATTTACTGGAATACCCGTTACCAAAGATATCGTACACATTATTTAGGCGTTTATTAGATTTTTTTATTAAAGGTTATCTCTAACGGCGCCATACAAATAAATTAAAGATAAAAGAAGTATTCAAATACGCCATCGCGGAGAAAAAGAATACTACTCGAGAATGAAAAGTATCGTCGACGAGCTGACGTAATCATAGTCCATTCTTACCACAAACGGTTGGACGACCGCAGCCATTCAAAGCCTAGGCAGGGTTTAACTTGCAGTATAGGAAATTCAGTATTTAATATGGTTCATGAACTGAGGTTATCTATGGCATATTGTGCAGCCCCATTGGGAAGAAGGGAGACGGAAGATGGATTTGAAGTTACATTCCAGTCCAATTACTTGGGTCATTTCTTGCTGACCAATCTCCTTCTCGGTAAGTACTCAAACAACGAACTTTTTTTTCTTCGATAAGTAAAATGTTAGCCTAAGCAACGCTCTTGAATAAAGTCCAAGGCCAGTTTAGTTAGTGGCATTCCTGTGCTTACAGTGTCCAAAATCGTACGTTCATAGCAAACATCGTGAAATGCAAACTCATATCGCATTCATTCTTCCAAGGTCTCCTCAAGAAGAGCTCGCCCTGCCGTATCATCAACGTAGGCTCCATTGCTCATTGGTGGGGAACGTTTGATGCTGATGTCGACTTCAAAAAGTACAGTCAAAACCACGTATACACCAGCACCAAGTTGTACATGACGCTGTTCACAATGGAACTGGCACGAAGACTGGCTGGAACTGGTAAGAATACAAAAGCACTAAAAAAGGCAATTTATTTTGCATGCTTGACTCCATAGACCAAATTATTCTTAGCGTCGTAGCGCAAGTGTCTACTGCGCCGCTATCGTGACAGCAGGTGCTGCCTTTTGATCAGGAGTGCTGGAGATGGCGGAAAACACCTGCACTTGCGGTGCGTGTTTTATCATATTACTGTGTTTTTAGATGGCTCTTGTCGCATGTGTTCAGCGGGATGCACATTGGTTATTTGTGGGGGCGGCACTGGGCCTTCATTGACTCCGCCAACATGCAGCGAAGAGGGAAGCTGCTCATCCAACAGTACCGTGAGCGACGTTTACGAAGACACATAAAGTAGCTTTTTTCTTTGCTATAGGGTGTACTCGCAACACAAGGTTCGCGCAGCGCCTTAAGAACGACTCGATAGGATAATGACTTCATAGGGACACTAAGGGATAGGGATACTAAGTCGACGCGGACTGTTCAACTACCGTTACAGAAACCTCACAATGCTTGTTTCATGCCAAGAAAATACTTAGTTTACGAGAAAATTGCATCTGAAGGGTACGAAAATTTTTCTAAATTCAGATCTCCCGATGCCCAATCGAGGGAGTGCTGACGTTGAATAAACCGTCACCGCCCTTTGCTGCCACAGACGAGTAAACCAGCGCCCAACAGACGGTGGTACCGAGTCAAGACAGAGAGTAGATTCGAGAGTGGATTCGCCGCAGCAGCTGTTTCTTCTTTCTTTTTATCAAGTGGCGTAGACAGTTCGGGCATCCCGCGACATCACATGGAGGTTGAATTATCTGCATCTTGCAGTTTGCTCAAGTTGTGCGAGACAGCAATATCGGTGCAGTACTGCGCGATAACGTAACAAGTGAACTGCTAAAGCGTGGGCGGCACAGAGTCGAGCGAATACGAAACCTTCCGGCTGCGCCCGTCAATAAATTTTCTTGTTTTTCTGAAAATAAAATAGAACTGTACAAGGTGCATTTAATTTCATCCTATAGTACAAACCAAGGATGTTTTCTGCAACCGATAGTTGAGTACTAGTGACAAAATTTAACTGAGTGGTTTCGTAATCGGGCATGTGCTTGAATGTCCAGGGGAAGTCCCTGATCAAGTCCCGCATTTGCCTCAATTTCTCTAATATATTTCTCTAAGGAGGCGATTATATTGCCTCCTTAGAGATTCTCGGATACTAACCTGTCACTTTAGCTTGACTTAGTATTTCCCTTTAGTGTCCCATTTAAATAGAAGTGACTTCGTGCCGTGCTAGCTTGCTATGGGGATATTAGTTTTCTTGTAAGCCATGCGATAGTCTGCGACGTGCTTTCCCGTGCAGCAGGCCTGCTATAACTTCATTACAGGGCCACCCGCCGTCGTTACTTAGTGGTTATGTACTGCTAAGATCGAGGTCGTGGGATTGAATCCCGGCCACGCCGGCCAGATTTCGATGGGGGCGAAATGCGAAAAGACCTGTGTACTTAGATTTAGTTGCACGTTAATGAACCCCAGATTGTCCGAATTTCCGGACTCCCCCACTACGGCGTGCATCATAATCTGATCTCTTATTACCCCGTACTTGCGCTAGCTGATTCCAAATTGCGCCTGCAAATATTCTAATTTCTTCACCCCGCCAAGTTTTCAGCCGTCCTCCACTGCGGCGCCCTTCGCTTGGCACCCATTCTGTAACACTAATAGTCCGCTTAAGCATCTCGCACCCATTCTGTAACACTAATAGACCGGTCAACTACCCTGCGCATTAAATTGCTGCCCAGCTACATTTTTCTCCAAACATCTACTGAAATGTACCCGTTCTCGCTTAGCCACACCGCTCTCTTCCTGTCTCCTAATGGTACGCCTAACATTTCTTGTTCCATCGCTCTTTGCGCGGTTCATAACCTGGGGATTTATATACCTGTGCAACTTTCGAAGTAACAAGCGCATCAGCCTTGAGTTTTTTCATTTAAGCCATCCCATACCAGTTGCTTATGTGATACAAATCCGAAAAAATCATTTTCGTAAATTTTCCTTACGTTACTCCATGCTAGTAAAACAAGCATTTGCAGTTTCGGCTCTCATATCTGTGTTGGCCAAGTCGTGCTTACACATCCTCTTGCAAAGGTACAGTGAAAGATTGCAAAACTCTGTCAACCTTTTCGCCAGGGCATGTGATAAGTTGGACCGGAGAATTAAAAGAACAAAAACAAACAGCGCCGATTACTCGAAATCTATGAAACTAGAAAAATAACATTCATTCCGCATACGCACAGCCTATCGCGTGGGCTGAAAGTTTCTGGCAGATTTTGTGACGTGCGCGCAATTGTGTTTGACAGCTAATAAATTTTCGGAACTGGACGGAAAAGCGAAAAATTCCCTCAATCGTCCCAATTTAGCTGAACAGGTACTGCGCATGAAAGCACGTCGCCTAATCACATGAGCGTAGAAAAGAGATGTGTATCGAAAGGCTTTCCCAAGCGGGAAGATATATGTCAGCCAAAGTCATCGATGCATTGAAACCCGGCTAAGGTCGCACCCAATACATCAACTCTATTCATACAATCATCTTCCCCCATATAACACAATGACCTGACCCGTTAACATTTGAAAGTAGATGTGGTCGACAGAGGCGACGAACTTACACCTAGTAGAAGCAACGAAAACGGGGCACCAGTTAAACTCTTACACGCGAACCTATTGTCAGCAGTTAGAGCAACGATTGGCATTTGCCGCAGCAGACCACACTGCTCAGCTTAGTGCTCAGCGCCCCTTGCGCTAGTTCGTCTCCCTACAGTAGCCCTCTTGTCCACCTGGCCGTCTATGATGTAAATACGTAATATGTGAGCGAATCGTTTCAGCTGATGGTTGCTTCATTCCTACGGTTGCAAAAACACTGACGCACGGAAATAATTGTGAACGTTGGGAAACACAGGAAGGACGCTCTAGTGATCGTTGGAGAATCAAAGGGGACCCCGACACATGACGTGCCATAGCATCGTTCTGAAAAAAGTAGACTCATTCGTCAATATGCCGACCATGTATAAAGCAATTAGTAATATAATTTTTAGGATTCACCAGTGGCGCATCTAGTACGCAAAATATCAAACGCACTGGACAGATCAGTGGTTTTCATCGTTGCGCTTCAAATGTAGAGGTAAAGCTTATTTTCGAATTACTCGAACCCACCGTGGTTGCTTAGTGGCTACGGTGTTTGGCCGCCAAGAACGACGTCGCGGCATCAAATCCCGGCCACGATGGCCGTATTCAGATGAGGCGGAAATGTGAAACACCAGTCAGCTTATATTTGGGTGCCCTTTAGAACCCCTGGTGGTCCACATTATTTCAGAGTCTACCACTGCAGCATGCCTCAATCATGTCGCGTTTTTCTCGAATAAAGTGCCATAATTTAGGATAAAATAACGAGTATTCGCGCAAAAACTATCCGTAATGACTATCCCTGCATGGTAATGGTTGAAACTAGTCATGTATTATGTGCGTACAACAGCCGTACTGCTCAATCACGTTTCATTCTGGACACGCAGCATCTGTTTGCTGGGCCGCCGTGAAGTTCACGTTTACGCAGTGGCGCATACACAGTTGGCGCTGAAGCGGCTATTTGAAGAGGGCCACATACCCAGTGGCTCATAGCAGGTTTGGTTTCAAAGATGTTCACTGAACAGCTGCACAATACGTAGTGGCACATACTGTGTCAGATACCACTAGCTTCGGGATCGGACAACTTTTTTGGTGGGAAAGCTCGATAGCTGGATAGGCTGGAAGAAAACTGACCTTAGAGTTCCATAAATGCTGTTCGCACTGAACAGGCTTACCATTTTTGGTGCAGGTGTGACGGCGAACTGCTTGCATCCAGGATTTGTTAAGTCGGATTTTGCGGACCAAGCTACCGACTTCTACGCAAGGACAGTTGGCTTCTTCATTAGTTTGTTTGGCAAGGTCAGATTTCTTTTCTACGTATGCTTTCTCTTTCACATTTAGGAATTTCCAATTGATGAGTAGCATTTTATGCGTGCTGGTGTGTGACAATCTGTTTCATAAAGAGTTTCAACCGCGTAAAGTTTAGTGGAAAAAAAAGATGAATGATTACCGCTTTAATTCATGCAAATTACCTAGTTTTGCGTCTCTAAAGCTCATCGTTTTGAATACCACGTATTTCATTCATTTTAGGTATTTGTAATTTCTTCGCGCAATCTGATCTGCTTTAAAATAAGTTCTGCCGTTTGACTTGGCAATACTACGATCCGATTTGGTAAGCCACACGAGAGGACTCGTATGCGGCTCCACCTGCAACGCATCGCATATCTCTTGGCCTCTATTATTCTTGCGAATCTATCCTGCTATAACCCACTTGTGCCTACTAGACTTACTACGCGTAGAAAGAAAAAAAAAACATGATTAGCAATTTTTGTCAGTTCTGGCCGCACCCAAGACAGGCGAAACGGAGAATTTTCAAAGAAGGATTCAGCGGCACAAGAACAATGTCAGGAAAGGAAATGCAAGTTTGAATACCTTGGTGGAACATCACATGATTACTAACCAGACTATCGATTTGGATGCTGCGGGTATAACAGCGACAGAGATGTGCCTATTTTCAAGACTAACCTCATTATATTTTCATATTCGAACTACTAGAAAAGCGATTAACCGGACACAGGGTAATCTCTCCGAGACATACATGAGCAGGTTGCGCCAACTAACATATTAATAATAGCCCCCTGTTGCGCTCATCTTCATTGTGAACAAGGGAAACACTCGAATCTCGAAATGTAATTATATGTTTTACTTCTTTTTCAACCTTAGGCCAGCACCTGTTTATTTAACAATGTGTAACCTTCGCCTAACGAGTTTCTGTCGAACTTTAGGCTATACTTTTCTCCTGAGCCACGTCATCAGCAAGTCGGGAGTCATTTCTGAACAACTGAAAACAGCTGCCATTGCAAACTTTCCGCAGCCCCTGGAAAAGATGACATTCCACAGGTTTCTAAGTCTGTGTGCCTGCTACATAGTTGGTTTGCCAAGAACTCCTCTCGCATCGCTGCACCTCTGACTTTTCTTGCTAAATACGACGTCAAAGGTAAATGGGAAACATGGGTCGTCGAAGCATTTCAGGAATTAACACCTGCAATAACCACTAGTACTCGCCCACTTCGACGTAGACGCCGACACCGATATCGACACCGAAGCAAGCAGTGTTGGCTTCGGCGCTCTCTTAGTGGAGAGAAATCCCGGATTTAAAAGGGTCATGTCTTACGCTAGTAAGTCGATGTCGTAAGCGCAATGCAATTATTCAACGACGAACAACGAATGTCTTGTCCTAATTTGGCCTACCAGGAAATTTCACCCTTAGATATGTGGCAGTCTGTTCAATGTCGTAAGCGAGCATCACGCTATATGTTGGTTGGACAATATAAAGAACGCTTCAGGACGCAGAACACGGCACAGCATCTAAACGCAACAATTCGACATCTTCATTATATTCAAGTACAAACGAAAATACTCCGATGCTGGCTGGCTGTATCGCGTCCCTTTTAACACCCCGCAAGACGTCCAGGATGACAACTGTTTTTTAGGTGCAATATTCGCCGTCAACTTCGCCGAAAAGCCTCAAGTACACTCGGAGCTAAGAAGCCTTGTGTTCTTGGAAGGGAAGGTGGACTTTGTCCTAAGGATATTTAAGCGCGAATTCTCTTCGTCTACGTTGCAAAACTACGCCCTTTTAAAGAAAAATGTAGTGCCAGTCCGCACCAACTACCTTTTGTTTGTGCCTTCAGAACTGCGGCTGGATGTTCTCTACGCCCCTCATGATGACCTAATGGTCAAGAATTCTCGGATTTTCCCGTACGCTGGCGAGGAATGGATAAGTATTACTTGCCACGCTTGAAGGCCGAAGTTTCCGATTACATCAAGACGTGCCGAAACTTCTAGCGACGCAAGATACCAGCGACAAGGCAAGCAGGATTGCTACATCTGATCGAGCCTCCTTGTAGATTGTTTGAACTAATTGGGATGGACTTGTTAGGGCCCTTTCCTACGTGACAGTTCGAAAAAAATGGTTCGGCGCTTCGCTGAAACAAAAGTCCAACCCAAAGGCAGTGTGCCGCAAGTAGCGAAATTCTTCGTCAAGATCATCCTGCAACGACAAGGTGGGCCAGTAGTCCTCTTTACCGACAAAGGAACGACAGAGGAACAAGGCGCTCGCAGACACGTTAGCGATGTAGGTCGTCGTCGAGCAGAAGTCGTAGTACGCCGTGTTTTCACACTTGACATTCGTATATAACCCGGTAGTACAAGAAACAATGCAGAGCCGTCCGTTCAAGCTTGTTTAAGCAAGCAACACGAGTACACTCTCGACGCCATGCTGCCGTACGTGACCAACCAAGAGAATCTCGACGTCGCCGCCTATCTGCCACGCGCTGAAGATGCGGGACAACTGGCCCACCTGCGCATCAAGAGGCAGAAAAGAGCCGAAAGCCGACAGTACAATCTTCGAGGACGCTGCGAGCAATACGAGTATGACGACCATGTTTTTGTATCGGACCCCATAGTTCAACAAAGGTTTATTGAGGAACTTTTGCGATGCTATTTGGGACCCCGCAAGATCATCCGACATGAGATGGGGCCAGACATCATTACGCAATCACAGCAGTGCTGCGCATGGCCTGTAGGCGCCCAGGCGGTGCATTTTAATCTTTTATGCGCATGGTGACGAACTTCGGAACTTTGGCTCTTTGTGTGTATTTACTACATTCTTCTGTATCCTTTCTTTCACTCTTTCTTTCTCTCTTTTGTTTCTAGCTTCTAGACGGTGTTTCTTTAAGAAGGGGCATTGGTAATTGTACCTGTTTACATTTCGCTGGTGGCCTCTTTTCACCGGCTAACAAATACTAAACGATATCGCTCGGCAGGGGACGCGCTTGCATGTATCGCAAGGTTCGCGCATGTTATTTATTGTTGTATACTTTGTATGTTGTCATCGAACCTTGTGTGATCTGAGTGTATGCACGGCACCAATGGTGCAACATTTGCTGGAAGACACGCGGACACGAGTGGACACGCAGGAATCTTCTACGACTCATTTATGAATACAGACGTGCTTGACCCATTGAAGAAATTTTGACGATCGCCTACTGTGCTTGCCGCTATCGTCATGCTTTGAGTGTGATTTTGTTATGGGGGCAGACGTTACCCCAATAAATTGTTTTGTGATTGACTGTTTTTGTTATCCTGCTCGTCTCCGTCATTAAAACGTGACAATATTCCCGGGCTATCTTGTTTGGGCTACTAGGTATGTGCTCGGGAACGTGAAGCAATCGTAGTCATCCGTTTGTGATAATTTATCTTTGCCATGTAAATGTCGTCACTTCGTCTGTGACGCCATTTTTGTCATGTAGTTTGTGTCATTCCATTTTCTTCACACCCCGTCGTCAGGCTGTCATCGCAACAAGGTCATCATTTCAGAATCGCTGCCTAATGTCATGATTACATCGACGTCCTACCGCTTCACCAGTTCACTGACATCATCAATTCTTCGTGATTCCATCATAACCTTGTTGTTGCCATTGAACCATGTTTATGCCACTGATATTTAGGCATCATGATTTTCTTGTCATACAGTCGTAGTCATGCATTCTAAGGCATACCGCTGTCGTCATGCTATGATCGTCATACGATCATCATCACCGCATCATTGTCACAGATTCCTAGTGAACCAATTGGCTTCATGACATCGTTGTTACATCATCTGCATTGTATTAGAATAGTCGTATCCCGTCGTTATGCCACCATCGTCATAATATGTTTGTCTTTCGAACGAACGTCTTTCTTTCTTCATTTCAGTGCAATAAGGCATCGTCGTCATACCATCATTTTCTTGCCGTCATAAACTTGGTTGGCCTGGGCAAGCTAGTGTCACAGCAACGCGGAATGTTCCCGAAAACATAGAATGTCAGATATAGCCGACGAAGTCTAAATATCAGAATGACCAGTACGGATTCTAAATAAAGTTTTTATATGAAGTATAGTCATTGCATTGCTGGAATGCGAATGGCATTACCGCGAGCATCATCATCATATGCATTCTCACGGATTTTTGCAGTCGAGCTATTCTACGCTAGGTTATGGTGGTTTGTGTGCATAGGCAAAAAAGATGGCGGGCACCAAGAAGCTAAAATTGCTAAATCATCAAGCACAAACGTATCGCCGGGTATGCCTCAGCTGCGTTTATTCGGGAGAAGTGACAAAACGTATGCGATAAGAATATCGTGCTAAAAATGAAAACCGGAATAGACGCTGTTTAGGATGGATTGCGGTTCGACGTCTCGGACTCTATAGGCAAACCTTGTACCCTTATATCATTTCCCTTCCACCCATGCAATGAGTAGGTGATCGTGCAGTGAGGACTGAAGAAGAAGGGCGCGCCTACGACAGAATACCGTCGTGAGCAGAAGTGGGGATTTACGCGATGATGGCGAGCGGCACGTAATACTTACGAAGACCTTGCCGCAAACGCCAAGCTTTTGCACCTTTGGGTGCAACACTCCTGCCGGCTCCACTCCCATCGTAATTGTGGATGACTCCAACCGAAACGCGTCCCAGACGGAAAGTGGCTCGTGGCGTTTCTCTTGGAAAGGTTCGGAATTCATGATTACAAAAACATCAGTGTGCTCCCGACGCGTTTTATGCGAAGCATATTACGAGCGCTCAACCCAGCTCCTCAGGCGCGGCGGTGTCGCCTTGAATACCACGTGACACCGTGACGTCACGACAGAGGAGAAGTGGCTTTGGCTCAACTCTTGCAAGATGGGCTGGGTGGGAATCGAACCAGGGTCTCCGGAGTGTGAGACGGAGACGCTACCACTGAGCCACGAGTACGATGCTTCAAAGCGGTACAAACGCTCCTCTAGTGAATGCGGTGTTGCCTTAGAAACGAGCTGTTTCTAACGCTCAGGCGTGCGTCGCTTGCTCAGGCGCACATTTCGTTGCCGCGCCGAACGCTGCGTTGCTCGACGCTCACCGCGTCCAATGCGGGGCGCGTAGTCGCTGCGCCGTAGCCCATTGTAATGGCGGGTCGACGGGAACGCTGTCGCGTTCCACTCTTGAAGGCGAAGCAGAGTAACGCATGAGTTGTTTCTTCGTCTAGCCGAACCAAATATAGCCAAGCAACAGCAGTTCACCAGGCTAAACAGTGGTTCAACAACTAAAATAAAGGCTAGTATGCTTCGCATCCTGGGCTTAACCTTACCTAAGCCACAGTCATTTTTGGTTGTGTACTGACCAAACATTGGCCAACAACCTTTCCAGTGTTGCCGCAGAGCCACGCGCCATATATTATAGCGATCATAAAGCCATAGTCACCTTGCTGACCAAATAAAAATATAAAAAACAAGATAGAATGAGGTTAAAATGAAAAAAAAATAAGAGCATTGAGTGTGCAATTTATTAAAACAAAAAAATGTAAAAATACGAAATAAGTCTGGTGCATGTCTTTTAATTTCAATAAACATATATCATTATCAACGCATTTATCGCCATAGATAAGCTGCGCTGGTGCTCCCCCTTCAAAGAGTTGCGTGGCTTTGATTTCTTCTTGTGCGTTCATGATGGTAAAAAAAACAACGATGGTGGATCCTGTGGTAGAGAGTGTGCAATCGTTTTAGAGCGCAGCTCTTACGCATTCATTCATGCGTTGAGCGTCGGCGTCCCTTGGTGTCCTCGGCGTAACCGAGCAAACAAGCAAGGGAACAATGAGTGAGTGAACACGGAGCGCAGGAAAAATTACAAGTCAGCGATAATGAAGAGACCGCGAGGAGAAAAGGGGAGGGAGATATGGCAAAATCAGGAGAAAATCGTATTGCCGCACAAGCCGTGCTCTGCGGCCATGATGACTACGGGATGGCGCCAGAGTAGCGCGCCATCGTCTGTTCACCGGTAACAACATCGATACGGCAAGTACCGACCACGTCCGCCGATACCACATATGGAAACAAAGCACTGCATGAGCGGACGTCTGTCTTCGGGGGCTGCTGTGGGTCGCGCCCACGCGTCACACATGCGCTCCCTCTTGCGATCTCTCGGTTAGCGTGGCTGTAGATGTATATAATCATTACGCAAAAATGCTTTTGATTGATTTGCTCCGTGTTTTCTTTTTTACTTTGGGATTCATAAGACTGCACAGGCTTGTTTGTCCACCGACAACAATTTCGAACATTTGAAAGACAAACAGTCTCTCCAATGTACCTGAGAATGCGCCTTATGCGGCATCGATAACACTGCGATGAAATAGCTATGTCATTCAGTGAAGGTGACGCAAAAGGGTGTGATTAAACAGATAAGGTAATATTTATCATGCCACTTGTATTTCTGAGGTGCTGCGACAGCCATTTAAAAAATAGAAAATTTGTGTTTTTACTATCATAATAGGACATGAAATTGGTATTCAAAGCAGAAATTAAATGTCACTGACATACCACTTATATTGGTTACTCATTTGATATTTGTCGAGAGAACAAAACCCGGTTTGTGATGAAAGAAAATGTGAATCCATAGTATATGTCGTTTTTTAAGGCGAAAGCCATATATCTCTATGTTACAAGGTCGCGCTGTGAGCTATAGAAAATAAAAGGTCCCGTATAAATTCTGTGACATTAGTCGTACTTTGCTTCCACATCGCAGGCACGTCTATGCACCTAATGATGTGAAAAAGCCAGTAAGGTATAATAGAATTAATTAAGGCAATCGAACCGATTTCCTTTGGTGTTTTTAGGGCGAAGATGAATAATGCAGAGGTAATTAAGGTTGCTTTAGTTAGGACACTGTAACCAACGACGCCTAGCGAGAGAAACAAGTAATAAAAAGTGCCAACGCATTCGAATTAAAATATGAAGTAATTTAATGGATGTGTCTTGAGCGCGAAGGCTTTCGGCTTCACCTTATTTGGCGTGGGCTGATGTAACTGCCAATTTTTATTTTAGTGCTTGCAGATTGTATACTGTATTATTCTGTGCGTTGCTTAAAGAAGTTGTTGGTTCTGTTTTGCTTCCGACGCAGAAAAAAATTACTTATATGGCATCAAATATAACCAAACGTTTGTTCCAGGCACTAATAACCTTCGCCAAGGCACTTCGGCAATACGTAACACACTTATTCAGACATCAGTCTTGATAAAATATTTACAGGCCGCTGTAAAAAAATGTTTTTGTACTATGCTACGTACATATTCATTGTATAGAAATGTTTCCTGGTAAATAAGTGCGACACATTCTGTACAGTGTTTATCGATATGTTATATGTGAATTGATGCCTGCTCTGCTTCTGCAAAATTCCTAGGGCTTCAAATACGAAATAATGTATATAATATAACATTTCTGATCAGTTAAATATGCACAAAGCGCCTATTACGCAATTTTCCTAGCTCCTGATGTTTGCAAAGTTGGACGTAGTACGTCGTCGTGGTTTGCTTGAAAAGCTACTTCCAGTGACGCACAATTCCTGTATGTACTACTACTTTACATAAATGAATACAATCTCAATTCAAGTAACTTAGGAGTGAGGTGAGGAAAACGTGAACAAGGTGAATGCGGGAGCCAACGTTTCGAGAAGTGGACTAGTCTTCTTCAAGGCGACGTATGATTTCCTCCCCACAGTATATATAGTTGGGGTTCTTCTAAAGGGGAGAGGGTGTGAGGCGGGAAGAAGCGGAAACGAGGAAAAAATGTGTTAGCGTGTCGAATTGAGAGTAAAGGAACGCTGTGTACAAGGTGAAAGCCAAGGCCCCCTACCCACCGCGGTCTGTCAACGCAAAAAAAACTAAAGGAAAAAAAAAGAAGGGCGGATACGCCAAGAAATCAAACTGTGTTGTTGCCTATACCTTGAAGTTTAGCATAGCGAATAGATTCTAAAGCTCCATTTGAAACGTTTATGCCTATTGGTTGCAATGTCCCTGTCTTTTCTTAGGAGTGAGGTTTTCCATACAGTGCGTCCTGCAGAACAAACCATGTTGGGAAATATAGTGTTATTTATATTCAGATATATGTCGCTTACATTTAAAAAATTGGAGGACACTTAAGCTTCGCCTTCAAGAGTGGAACGCGACAGCGTTCCCGTCGACCCGCCAAGGGGTGTAAGACAATGGGCTACAGGGCAGCCATCACATACGAGGCGCCCCGCATCGGACGCGGTGAGCGTCGAGCCATATGGTCGAGCAACGCGGCGTTCGGCGCAGCAACGAAACGTGCGCCTGAGCAAGCGGAACGAACCGAAGAACTCGGTATCTCGGAGGGGGATATGATGCACGCCAGCCAAACGTCGTGATCGGCACGGGCAGAGAGATAGACAGATAGTGATCTAAAGAAAGGAAGGACGCTTGATTCTGCAGACGGAGCAAGGCGAAGCGTTGTCAGGGGAGAGAGAGTCCAGGCAACGACCCCCCTCGCACCGGTCCTTCCACAGCTCCAATGCGCGCATGGCGCGCCATCAGTCGAGGCAGCGCCCTACATGGAGAGGAGGGGGTCTGCTGTGTTTGCCGCAAGATGGCTCTGCGTGTGCGGAAAGCGCAGAAGAAATGCAGCGGAAACGCACTTCGCTATTCGTGTAATTGCGACTTCTGTAAGTTACATGTTCATAATTACCGATATACACTGCAGTATAACTTTCCACGGCTCGTTTCGGAGGCAACACCGCATTCACTAGAGGCGCGTTTGTACCGCTTGAAAGCATCAAACTCGTGGCTGAGTGGTAGCGTGTCCGTCTCACACTCCGGAGACCCTGGTTCGATTCCCACCCAGCCCATCTTGGAAGTTGCTTTTTATTTATGAAGTGCCTGCCGTGATTTATCGCTCACGGTCAACGCTACGGACGCCGACACCCGACGCCGACGACACCGGCTTTTCTGCGACACGAGCTCCTTAACGCTATCGCGTTAAAAGTGTTTCGACCGAGTCAGCTGTCAACCGTCTCACATATGGTACTCCGGCTCTTCTTAAGCTCCGTGGTGTCCTAGCGACATCGGTTAAGCGCGATGTCGGGGGAGCAAATCGTGTCCGCGGCCGCCGCATTTCCACTGTAGTCAAATGGCAAAATGGCCATGTCCCCGTGCATTAGGTGCTCGGCAAAGGCCCACTGGTGGTCGAAGTTAATCCGTGGTGGCACACTACGGCGTGCCTCATAACAAAAACGTGGTTATGGCACCTAAAAGGCCAAAATTAAGTTCAATTAATTTGCTTACAGTCACAGCCTGCGGACCATAGGATGACGCCAGCGCGATGCTGCGAGCTGAATGCAATTGTCGTTTTTTTCTCTCTGTTTCAATTGCCCCGCCTTGCTCTGTCTTTTGCTGGTCTCTTTTGACTTTCTCTTCGAGTCTCCGCCCGAAAAGCGAGCCCTTGATCTCCCGCATGTCGGCAGAGCTCTGGAGCTTACAATAAATTTTGTTATTTCTGCATGTTATAATAAAAGATGAGACCGGTGATTTACGCATTTGGTTGGTTGCCTGAGTGCTGTCTTACTTGCCCTTTGTAGAAAGATCACAAATTAACTCGACATGTGCACTTTTTCGCTGCAGAGCGTCAGTGACGGCGCGCAGACATCTGTGCATCTGGCCGTATCGGAGGACCTGGAGGGAGTCAGCGGCAAAATGTTCTCCGACTGCAAGCCGTCTTTTGCGCCTGGAAAACCGCAAGATGCCGAAGCCTTATGGGATATCTCGCAGAGAATGGTGGGCCTCAGCTGAAGGCCAACTAATTCGGGTGTGAAGTACTTGAAAAAAGAAATTATGCAGCCATTGCAGGCAAACACGCATGCCTGGTTTATTCCGGGGCCATAAAGCAACTATGGCAGACAATGCTGACGCGACATGTGCCACAGGTATTGCCTTTGATATGATTGCGTAGGCTGACAAAGCACCTCATCGCTACACATAGACTCCCCGCTGACATTCACAACTATAATGGTTAGCAGCGCAGTTGTACTTTTAGTAAATAAGGTAAGAAAGTACGTTTCGCTTGACTATGCGACTACGGCCAAACCTTTGCAAGCGTTGCTTACGGTACCAAGCCCTCTCCCATTGCCTGCACGGTGTCAAACACGGAAATTTGGCGACTTTCCCTTGAACCTCGCCGGAAGCTTATAAATTGAGATGCGTCTGTCGTCTACTGCGCATCTTCGAGGGGCGTGGGATCTTCGGTGAGCGTGGGATTTCGGCGTAGCCATTGACCAAACGGTGTCACGGTGTCACGGTGCGGCCGTATGCATCTAGGTCGACAGTTTATTTTTTTTTTCAAGAAATCATGATCCGAAATTTCATGCTTCGTAAGTTCCTGACAGTGCTTTCACACGTTGCAGTAACACTTTTCTGAGCTCAAGGGCCAACTCAACGCCACAATGCTGCTCAGTTGACGTCATCGGTGTTCTGGTACTCGGCACGTGGTAACATGAATCCCTAAACACTAGCACTCCGCATGTGTTCTGCCGAAGAGCGCACGCGTACATACAAACGCGCACTTATGCTAACTTACACGCACAAGCAGGAGACAGATAAATTTATATATATATATATATATATATATATATATATATATATATATATATATATATAGATAGATAGATAGATAGATAGAGAGATAGCTAGATATAGAAAGAAGGCAGCGATGTTAATAAGTGGAGACGATAGTTAACACTTGCTTAAGCGTAGGGTTGGCTACCCTACGCCAATATAGAAGGGCGAGATAAAGAGGACGGAATATGGTGAATGTGAGACACGTGCACTGACAGGACTAGCTAGTTGAAAGGACTCGCATAAACCAGTCTTTCTCAGAAAGCACGAAAGTTGTTTCACTGGCTTCTAGGCCGATGATGGGTGGGGCCATTGTACCAGCATTGCATGTTCCCTCAGTGGGCCTCCATTCCACAGCCATTCCACTTAAAGTGTAATGAGCTTTCGTGAACGTTGCTCCCATCTACCAGGTGAAACAAAAAAAATATAGTTCGCATTGGTTCAGTCTGGCTGGAGCTCTGAGCTGCAGCGAGAGGTTTAGTCTCTGCAATCTAGTGTGGCTTGTGTGTGCAGTATTCTGCTCAGCTAACGTGTTTGCTTGCTTGAATGCGATGGTGTCTCGCAGCTTCTGTCCTTGGGAGAGGAAAGGGGGACATGGTGATATTTTTCATCGGACGTCTGAGCTGCACATTAGGGTCCTCAGGATTGTCCTTGTGAATGTTAGTCAGGCTAATTTTTGACTAAGCTTCGCGCTCTTTACCCGTGATAATATAACAACAAATCGCCCATTGCCCAAACAAAAGTTCTGGTTGGGCCTTTATCAGACGCAGTTTTATCAAAACGACATTCATCAAAACAGCATCAGATAGCAATTCAGGGTTGCAGATATGGCGGAATAAGTGCCAGCATTTTTCTAACTTATTTGCATCTATGTGAGCGACGAGAAAACTGCTTGAGGTGGGATACGTGGGCAACCTCAGTATTGCGGAAAAGGTGATCGTCCGCACAATGCACCAGGGTAATGCGGTAATTCAGAGAAGCTTGTTGTATTACGGTATACGGATGGAGAATACAGTGATGCAGAACCTTGTTACAGAGGCCACTGGTTTTAATATGGGTCCATAGAATGAATGCGTCAACTGAGCGGAACCATACGACACGTCGTATGGTTCCACAGTCGTATGTTTGTAGTCCCTAAAGTGCCCAGCATTAGCATCGTCATAAAATGCTCGTCAGATGTTGACGTAAACGAAATGGCAATACTGGGGTCAATCGGATAGCTTAGTGGTGTTCTATGTGCCGGTATAAGGCACCGTTTTGTGGCTTATACAGTATACAGCTTATACAGCATCGCAACTTGCTGGTTGCGATGGAACCAGCATGTTGCATCGCAAGCGACTGTAGGCTTGACGGTTTGTGCCATGGAGCACACGCCATGTGCCCACGTATCTCCGGGCTCGCAAGACCGGCACGCGCGCCACGGTCGCAAGGCAACAACCAAGCCACAACAACGGAGCCCAAAGCGGACTACCTGTTCATCGCTTTAGCTCTTGGCCAACGATGGGTTCGCTTCGAAAATGATTGTCAGGTGAGTGACATATTCAGAAGTTGCGGCGCCACACCGCTGTCTCTGATGGATTCTGAGGGAATCAAAATTTTAACCAATCACTTGAGATGAAGTGAACGGTTCGCACTTCCGAACGGTTATAACATTCCGCCCCAGATGTCTTATGGATGGTGTACAAATCTCACCGGGTATTTCTGGCTCCGAAATTTATTCCGGAACATACAACGAGCAAAACGCTGTCCTTAAGATCTCTGTAAAGAATTCTAATGAGAGCTACCACTCTGACGTGGATTTGGACAACACTTATTGTTACAATGAGCCGAAGGATTTCTTTTCCGATTTACTCATTGCGTTGTAAGAATTTACTGAGCCACGTACTGAGCTTACTTTGATTCACGCCTAGGTTTACCTGAAGCATTTTTCTATAAGAGTCGCACAAAATATTACCAGCTCCAACCTCGAGGATCAGCTTCAGCTGCTCACGATCTAGTGCCCAAGAGGCGGCCTGAGCACAAGACATTTTGGAATAGGGATGCCTTTCCTAAGCTTGATTATTGAAACAAACATGTCGTATTTCTTGCGCTCTCTCTCTTTCTCTCCCAATTTTGTATTTTTTACTCGTAGGCAGCTCGACGCTGTTAGTAAATGTTCTTGCTTGGAGGCACACTGAACTCTCGAAAAACTTTAATGCTTTTCCCAAGTTCCCCCTGCGAAGTAGCAGGTGTGACTGCAATTAACCTTTGAGTACGAAGAAACAGAACGACCTACTGTCCCATAAGAGAATAGATGAATTAAAGTTTATAGTTTTAGATACCACATGTTTACAGAGCTGGCAGTAATCGAGGTGGCATCAGTATTCAAAAGAGTTTAGCTGTGCAGTATTTAAACAGTATTCGCTGGCAAGAATCGTGCAATATCAAAATATGTACGTAAGTTTGTGAGAGTGCAGGCACGAATGCGTGTGTTACCCAATTTCCGAAGAGGCATGTGTACCTTACATGCAGTGCAATTAAAAAAAAATTAATTCCATTGGAGAACTCAAATAACCAATTTTATGGGTCGCGCATGGCTCTTATGAAGTGAAGTACAAAGAAAATACCTTTGTCTAACAAATTCATGCAATATACATAATAATAGGATGTCAGTAGAACGCTGTATATACCTTTACAAACTGGCGAGAACTTTTTTCCCAGCTACCAACGCGATGTGTGAAAAAATAGAAAAATCTGCATGTATTAACAGTACCACATACACCTATTATGTATATCGAACGCTGTTTCTTTTTTTTTTCATTACAGGCGTGAAATTTGGCTCTTTATACGTACGATGTTCGTCTCAGAAGTTTCTGCAGTACGCTCAAAGAAATCTAATTGCATAAACTTTCAGGTACATGAATATCAACTTCAAATAACGTTACACAAGTAACTAGTTCCACCTCTTGTTTAATTACTGGAAGCGCAATCGGATGTCTTCTTTTGTTAATATCTACAGCAGCGATGTATTTTCTATTTTAGTTATCGTGACAACGCCCAATTGTGGCCCCCGAAGCACCATTTTCCACTTCAGAAAGAAAAGAGTAGTTCCAAGGTGGAAAATATGATGAGTACAGCAAGAGTTTTATAGCACAGTGGTGAAATTGTGCATAAAACCTCCGGCGCTTTCAGTACAGTGAGCGCAGGAGCGCGATAGTTGTGCAGGGGCGCTATAACGTAAAGCTATTGGAAACTTTTCTATTCCGATTCTGCAATAAGCCCTCCGCTATTGGTCAAAAACTTTTCTGAACCGCCCCCACTTCGCCTGTCTGTCACACGATGTCACGAAACCCGCGATAGCTCTCTATCGGATATGGCCTGCACACACTGATTATGCATGATTGGGCCGAACGAAAGAAAAATATTTATTTCTGATTCGACACGATTTCACCATTAGCCTTCGGCTAGTGGTCAGAAGTGTTCGCGCTGCAACCACTTCACCTGCCTGTCACGCGACGTCACAAAACCGCGAAAACTCCCCTCATCAAATGGACGGGTATGCGTTCAAGAGGCATTACTAAATAAATGAAATGAATAAAAGGCCGAACAAAACCTAGCTTTGTTCTAATAGCCGCAGGCTGCCCCATTCGGAAAGAAATAAAAGATGGCTGCCGCTGATCTATTGGGTACTGGCCACTCGCGCCTGCCGGAGATCATGGGTTTATTTGTGTACGCTAGAATGTTTTGCGCGGCCCTAAAAGGTTATCGAGCACTTTCGGCACGTTTATGACCTCGCTCTGCCAACTCTTCTTTGCTGAGGATCTGTTTTAGCGACAGTCTTAACATTTCGTTGCATGTCACCGCGATTTTTAATCAGCAAACTGAGGCAAAGTAAGGGAAATCGCAGACGCCGGCACCACCCTCTTCATGACGTTATCAATTTTCAGTGCACTAGCTCGGCCCCATCGAATCGCTCACCACTTGGACGTGCTCGTCGCCACATGTCAGCCAATTACATAAGAAAAGCCGTTCACGGTAGGCAACGCTATCTTTAAAGCAAACAAAATGACCTCCTACATATGAGGAGAACGTCTGATTGGTCTGTTCAGACAACCCCTGCGGGTCAACGCCTGATGCTTGCTTCGGAGGTTACGTAAATTTGACGTCTGGAGATTGGAATAAAAACATATTTGAATAGTTTTACGTTATAGGGCCCCAGGATGCAGCAATTTTCTATGGAAAAATTTGGTCTCACATGGGGGCAAACGATCTCTGCCGCTTCAGAACCTCCGCGTAGAAAGTCGCATTGCAATTTTGAGCGTAAAGTATAAATTCGTGGTTCTCAATTCTGTATCAGAAAGAAACGTGATCAACATGACTGCGTATTCGGCTGTTCCGCTTTTTTTTTTCCTTCACGCATCTTTCATTTTTGTAACGTTGGGCCATCAATTTAGATAAATATTGTTTCGTCCGTGGTAACGAGGCCTTGAAGAACTCATCACATGACTGAGTTTTGCATCAACTGCAACATTATAATCGTTGTACTGCTTTCTGAGGAGTCAGTAGATCTGGCACAATCTTAGGGCATGCCTTTAAAATTTCAAAATATTCAGTGAAAATTGTGTGATCGGACGACTTTTCAAACCATGTGTTTCTGATATCATCCTAATGTCATTCGGTAGTCACTGAGTAAAAGAGAACGCACACATTTGACGTTTTCACCACGTGCACAGGCATCCAGGGCTTATATTGTTCGCGGGGCTATTACGGCCTATCTCAGAAAGCTAGATCTCCTTGAATAGTTACTTCTTTAAAGACATCATTTCCTTAGTCTTCTTGCAACATTTGAGGAACTTATCCATTTTTACCAAACATTAAGGGATCTGATTCTGTGTCTTCGGTCTATCAATTCGTTGATACCTATTTCAAATAGACTAGTCTTTCACAAAATGTCGCAGTTTCACACGAAAAGCGAAGCATCGAATGTGATAGGAAATTAATGGCCAGCTATAAGGAATAAGGATATTAGTGCTGTCATCCGTGTACACTTGTAACCATACGCATACGAAATAATTTAACAAGCATGGTGTCACTCGCGCAAAAGCAATCATGAACACATCTCACACGACGACGGGGGAAACTCGCTTACAAAACGATGGAGTGAAGAAGCTCGGCAGCGGCAGCGAGCCATTCGACCTCCGTGCTGTGTCTCGCATCAACTCGAAGCCGCAAGAACAGAGAGCAGAGTGAACATTGTACCAATCGCAGCTGGCTTTCAAGATACAGCAGCCCGACCGGGCTGCACACGGTCGCCTGGGCCGTGCACGCTCACTTCAGATATATACACGTTCCACAAGCGACCTACCATGAACGCTGAGCGCCTATGACATTGCCGTGCTGAGCGCGAGATCGCTGGATCCAATCCCTGTGGCGCCGGCCGTATTTTAATCTCATATGGCCGTATTTTAGCTTCTGTGGCAAGCTACAGGATTATAGCACTGGCTAGGTGTAGTTGTAAGCTATTTGAAAAGAGGATTGTTAGCCTGCGATTACACTTCCTCGAATTGAACAAATTGCTTGACCCTTATCAATGTGGCTTTAAAGAAAGCCGATCTACAGCTGACCACCTCGTGCGAGTTAAGGCATAGATTCGCGATATTTTTCTTCGCAAACTGTCCTACTTGTTCGTGTTCCTTGCTATAAAAATGGCTTATGAAACCACCTAGCGCCACGTAATTTTTCGAGATTGCTCGGAAATGAATATTCGTTGCAAAATGCTTATTGTAATAGAACGTTATTTAGGAAATCGCATGTTCCGTGTTTGAGTAGGCAATGCGTTGTCCAGACAATTTATCCAGGAACCTGGGGTGCTTAAGGGAGGAGTACTTAGTGTCACCCTTTTTGTTGTAAAAATGAATGCGCTACGTTCTTATGGTCCACGAGACATGTTTTATGGCACATATGTAGAAGAGGTGAAGATGGGATATAAATCCTATAACCTCACCATCTACGAGCGACAAGTTCCACTTTCCCTGAAGAAAGTGTCGAGATGGGCAGAGGAGAAGTCATTCAAGCTCAACGATTTAAAAAGCTCGGCTGTCTTTCTTTCGAGAAATAGAGGCATGATACCGGAGCGCCATATTCTGATAGATTGTAAAACCTTACCTGTAAGCCTACAATAAAAATTTAGGGGCAATAACACAGAGACGAATGTGACCTTTATTCCACAGCTGAAGTAGCTTAAGAACAAATGCCTAAAAACAATGGACATTCTTAGCATCCTTTCACACACAACGTGGCGTAGTGAAAGGTAGTGCTTCATGAACCTTTGCAAAAGCCTCATACGAACATGCTTAGATTATGGAGCTATTGTGTATCAATAGGCTACTCCTAGCGCTCTGAAGATACTAAATCCTGTCCACCATCTTGGTATCCGTCTGGCGACCGGTGTCCTGAGGACAAGTCATGTGGAGAGCATTTACGTTAAAGCTAGCGAGTCGTCGCTTCATATTCAGAGGTCATATTATATTTTCATGTACTTTATGAAAGTCAACGCAACCTAAGACCTATCCTCTTGTGTAACTGTAAACGACGTGACATCTGCAACGATGTTTATTAATCGACCGGCAGCTAGAGAACCATTCTCTTGGTCCGTACGAAAGCTTACTGCGGAAATGGGAGTTAAAGTTCTCGAGCATAACATTATGGTGTGAGCTAAGCCATTGTCATCATGGCTATGCCCGGCATAGGATGCGATACATCATTCGTAGATGTGACAAAAAACGCCCCAGAGGTACATATTTGAATGCATTTCTCAGAACTTCAGTCGAAATACACTTACACAGAGTTTTACAAAGGCGCATCTAAGTCACATGTCGGCGTGTTTTATGGAGAAATCAGACCATCCTTCTCCGAACCCGATGTCTTGCACCCCGAAACAAGTACATTTACGGCGGAGGCCTGTGCATTATTGACAACCGTAAAACATATGAGGAAATAAATAACAGGGCCTTGTGCTGTCCCTGTGTCTCTTCTTTTGTCCTGTTTTTATTCGCGCGACCGTAAACACATTCACGGAAATTAAAACTTGAAAAAACGTATACATTTACATACTAAGTGTCGTAAAATGCTTAATTTCACTGCGTAAAGACAGAAACTCTATACATACCGAGATTTATTCCGTTATTTCCACATCGTGCAAGTCTCCGCAGGAAATCATTATATATTCGGTTCCTGGACACAGCGGCACAGAGAGTAACATGCTGGGGGACCAAATTGCACATCAGTTGCATCGCAAGCTACCGATCCCACCGGTGAGGTCACTACCTTAGATCTCAAGCCTTTTCTCCGAAAGGAACTAGGAAGCCACTGGAAGGGCTTACTGGACGCTCAAACAAATAAGATCCATGTAATTAAGCCAGAGTTGGGTTCCTGGCCCTTCACGTCAAAAACTAGACGAACGGATGTTCAATTCTGTCATCTCAGAATAGTACACACATATGGCACCCACAATTTCTTGCTGACTGCTGATGGTCCTCCAACTTGTGGTAGATGTGGTGAGAGACTGACCGCCCACCACATCCTCCTGGAGTGTCGGGAAGCCGAAACTGAGAGAAAGAAAGACATGTCTCTAGCTAACCGGCAGCCCATCCTTCTTCATTCTGTAATATTGCTTGTCGAAGAACAGTTTTTTGACACCAATGCCGTACCACGTTTCTAGATTGATGCTGTATTGCATGTTATAAGCCCAATAAATTCGTAGTGCATCCTCTCTCTACAGGATGCCGCTGTGATGTTTTTCCGCAGCACATGCCTGCAGGCCCTTGCACTTCAAGGGCTCTGTTTAGGCAACAGTGCTTCTTGGAAACGTTTGCCTCTGACACATTTTCGTACATCACTATTATTTCAAAACGTATCATTTGTGTCCATAGCACACCTAATGAGCCATTCCCATTCTCTTATTACATATACGTATTATGCAATTTACCTCGAACGTTTTAGGCACTTCACAGCCATGTAACATGTACCTTTCGTTATTCATCGCTACACAGCGTACACATGTACACTGTTTTCGCTTTCTTTTGCGATACTTGGCCCTGGCGCCACAAAGCAACCCACATTCATACAGTGTTCGATGCTTTCACACATAGAAAATGAGTGTAATCTGCTCTCACAAATACCTATTTAATGTTGTAGCCCAGCAGGAATAAAAGAAATAAAGGAAATAAAGGGTAAGACACTCGGCTTCTGAGCATGGGATCGTAGGTTCGAAACTAATCGGTGCGAACATTTTTCCCTTCCAATTTATTTTGTTTTATGCATTATTTTTTCTATGGCAATTCGTCTTACGTGACAGACGGATGGGTTTTTTCGTTGGGTAGGCGCGCAAATGCTTACGCATTTTAAAAGTGCACACATAAAGTCTGCCTTGTCAATAGGCCGGTACGCTCACGAGGCCAACTGAGAACATTCAGTGCAGAGCATAAGACAGTGGTGCCGCTATGCCGTTCACCACTTTTTACTCACTGCATAAAACTTTGGGACAGGCTTTCCACATGCCAATTAAATTGCTGCACATTCGTTCAGAGAAGCACAAAATTCGGGAAGTACATCAAACGCCGATGTCACGTGCTCTGATGTGCGAGTATCATCCACAACTTCACTCATCACCATATTACTTGTACAAAATATTGTAATGAAATTTGGCGATATAAAACGCGATATGAGTGTCAGTCTGTCAAGGCGCTGTCTTTTAGAGGTCAGAGATTCCTATGCAAGGTTTAGGTGATAATTTGCTGAAGTGGATGCCACTGCGAATTGAGAACGGTTTTTCCCGAGACTAGTCTTCCCAGACTAAGCAAAGTTACTTGCTAAAATTTTGTCATAGGCGACAAAAGAAGGTTCATCTTCAGTAAGAACATGTTGTTAGGTCACTCGTGTTCCTTTCGGAAAGCCTCATTAAAAAATATTGGCCTTCTGAAACGGCAGGGCTCTCAATTGTTTTTATTTTTGTAGAGTGACACGTACGCTAATTGGGAGGAACTTGCAGCAAAGAAGACCGAGTGAACAAATGCATGGTCCACGAGTCTTCCATGAAGGCATGTGATAAGCCCTAGTAATATCCATAATTAGGCAGAGTGATAAACTATGCTACACTATTGTTGCTTGTTTCGATACTGCGTATAATTTCAAATGTTATCCAAAATTTTCTACATATAAGGCTAATCTCATATCCTAATGACTACAATGTACTCCGTGATGTACCTCGAGTTTGTGAGGCACCGATCGACAGAAACAGCCCTTCTTGCTCAGAAGCACTTCTTATCATAGAAGCACTCAGTAACAAGGAACAAGCCGTCGGCACTTATATTGACTTCAGAAAGGCTTGCCACCTGCTCGACCGCGGATTATTGCTTTATAAGTTGAACGAATACGGTGTTCGGGGACATCGACAGGCGATATTTAAATCATAGTTATTGCGCAGACATCGATTTGTAAATATTGATACCTCATCGTCGGCAACTCTGAAAATAAGCACAGGTGCCCTACGATCAGCATATTGGGTAATCATTAATTTTCTATACAATAACGGATACTACACACCATCAGAATTTCCCAAGTAATTTCATGTGCAGATAATATGATGATTTTTACAACTTGTTATTCTGAAATGAGAGAGAGTCAGCGAATCAACTGAAATACTACTAAAAAAAAAAAAATGAGCCGACACTGTTACGGCAAATATCTTGTTAAAGATAAAATCTTGGAAAAATCTTGATACTTTAATACCGTCGTCCACGCTCCCAGATGCAAACAATAAAAAATACCCATGTTAATTCAGGCACCGACTTATTAAACAGTTATGACTAGTTATGACTCCGAAGACTTGAAAACATTTTCGCCTAATATATAAAGTTGAATGAGCATATTGAAATATAATAAATCTAGATATGTCTCCTTCGTTAGGCGTTCTCACGAGTACGGGGCGTATACTTTCTTTTAATCTTAAACTGCTATTGTGAAGCTGTTTTCTGAAGAATGCGATATTGTAGGGATTATGTGGTGCAGAACGGGCATGCCTAATTTAAAGAAAGTGCACTTGCTCCACAAAGGAGCCGTTCGTTGCGTTGCAAATGAGACGTTTTTTTTCTTCCACTAGTGAACTGTTAGGGAAATCTGTCCTGCCAGGGTCCACGTCAGATAATCATTGGTTGCGCTCATGTTATGGGTCCTATTTAGAGCAAAGCATCAGCGCAGCATTCTCATATCTAACGTTCGCGAAACGCCTACATCCGAGGAGATAGACTCAATAAAGTTTCTTTATAACCACACCTAAAGACACTATGCCAATCAGTCCTTACTTTACACAGCGCCGTCTCTCCTAAATAAAGATAATTCAGAAGGTTTTGAAGTAACCTGCCATTATAAATCTCAAATCAAATTGTATTTAAACAGGAATAGATGTATGTAATAATATGAATAAAACGTAAAGAAATATTTGAGTGGTAATGTGTATTTGTGCAGGAATGCGCTGAACTGAGCTGGATTACTAGTAATGTAAGTTGTGGGCAGTTATAGCTGCAATACATATATATATATATATATATATCATAAGAAGCCAACAAACACTGACGTCAAGGACAACATAGGGGAAATTACTTGTGCTTAATAAATGAAATAAAGAACCGATAAAGTAATGAAAATTAAACTGGATGGCAGAGCAACTTGCCGCAGGTGGCAACCGAACCCACAAACTACGCATGTATATATATATATATATATACAGGGTGTCTCAGTTAACTAGGACCAAACTTCGTAAAAAACCCGAGAGCTCTAGAGAAATCGTACCGAAAGCATAGTCGCGGCAGTCGTATGTACTTACGGCCAGTATGTTCTCGTCATGAAGTATTAATAAATCAATTGCTTTTAATTAGCGAACTTTCTAATTACTAGTTGCATTGCAAACATATAATGAGAATGTTGTAAGCACCTTAAATAACCTCGAAATCAAGCATTTTTTTCGTGCGGAAGTGATCCTGGTTGTTATTACCAGGACAAAGCAAAATCCTGCGAAATACGCAAAATACGAAATAAATGCGCACTCGCACGCCGCTACTCAAGCGCCTACAAGCAATCGTTCAAAGATATACAGCCGCATTCTCTTATCCCCACATCGTACAAGGCTCCACTACGCTTATCAATGCGTCAGTGGCGTGTTCTCTGGATGCCGCGACTATACATAGCGTGAGGCCTTGTATCCAGCTACCACCGCTGGTAAAGCCGTGTATCCGTGGCTGTTGGCTTGGGAGCGCTTGAATAGCGGCACGCAAGCGCGTATTTATTTCGTATTTTGGATGTCTCACGCTTTTTTTTCTCGGAAAAACCAGCGAGGCAAAGGTGAGCACTGAACAAATGCTTGATTTGGAGGTTAATTGAGGTGCCCTATTACATTGTACTTGATTTGTTTGCGATTCAAGCAATAATAAGAAGTTCACTTATTAGAAGCAATTAATTAATACCGTATTTTCGCGATTCTATGCACCCCCCGATTCTAAGCACCCGCCCTCTATTTTCGCGAAAAGACTAGGAAGAAAGTTTGCGTGTGAATCTAAGCATCCCCCTATTTGTTGGGAACAGCGCGTAGCCAAGGCCGCCAGGCGCGCTTGCTCACTCTGTCATCTAGCCGGAGCCGCCGGATTCCCGAGGTGGAACGGCGTACCGGGCGCGAGTACGCCGTACAGCCGGATTGCTGAGGCGCGCGGGCGTGCCGTGCTAGCCGTGCTCGCCGTTGCTGCGTTCCTATGTTACACGACAGATGGCGGCACAGCCATCAGTCGTGTTTCAGCACGGAGGAAGGAAACTCTGGAGAGGCCCTGACGTCACTCTTTGTGAAGCGAAAGTGAAGCCGGAAGTTGGCGTTGCTCATGGCGTTGCTCTGCCTATCGGGCCAGCCCTCCTGTCTTGCTTACATTTCTCGCGAAACCACGCCGCGCTGGGCGCAACCGTGCTCCTCGGGCCCGCGGGCTCCGCAGCATTACTAAACAATCGTTAGCACGTTAGCATCATTCCGCCAAAGAGGGCAAAATTTCCCACGGATATTCCTTCGTCCGTTGCCATTGCCGTGGCGCGGTACATTGCGTACAGCGTTGCATGCGCGTTCATTTCACGAACTACGGTAGAGCACGGTCCAGATAACTCAGCGCAAGAAAACACCGAGACCAACGCAAACCTGCCCACACGGCGCCTTTGCCACGGTACGAAACCTACGGAGCAACACGTGTGAGCGCACAGAACAATGACTGGCCCGAAAGGCGGGGCCACTATGACAAAGAAATAAAAAATCAGCAAAACAAAGGAGAACTTACTACGTCATTGCCTCCACACTTTTTTTCCTACCACCCGGAGAGGGTAGGAAAAAAAGTGTGGAGGAAATGACGTAATAAGTTCTCCTTTGTTTTGCTGATTTTTTATTTTGGAGGCGTAGGGCCTCTCCTCAGTTTCCTTCATCCACGTGTTTCAGCATGTTGTCACGTGGGCCTGGTACCGGCGGCAGCGCTCGGCAGGTTCCGCAGACATCGCTGGTGCGCGTTGCTTTGTTTGGTTTCGCGGAAATCGTGGGTGCGCTTTGCTTGGTTTGGTGTGTTTGGTGTTTGACAGCCCTAACGAAGTGACGAGTTCGCAGAGGGCTGCCTGCCGGTTCAGGTTCAAGCGAACTGCAATCGCGTTTGCCGAAGACAATGGCAACCATAGTGCCGCCGTGGGATTCGGTGTGGACCGAGCCTGCATCATCAGGTGAAAGCAGCGGGACCAGAATATGAAAGGCGCCCCGACGCGTAAGAAGTTCACAGGACCGCACAACGGCCGACATCCGCAAATGGAAGAAGAGGTGTGCGAGTTTATTCGCAGCGAACGATGCAGGGGCTTCGCTGTCATAGCTGATGCAATTCAAATAAAAGCGTTGGAGATCGCAACAATAATGCAGATTCCCAGCTCGGTGTTGCGTGCCAGTTGGGGCTGGGTAGAGCGTATGATTAGAGGAAACGGATTTTCTTTGAGACGCCGGACAACAATTTGCCAGAAGCTGCCAGCCGATTTTGAAGAAAAACTTATAGCTTTTCCGCGGTACGTGATCAAGCTCCGCAAAGAACACTCCTACGAGCTTGGGCACATCGGCAACGCCGATGAGGCACTGGTATATTTTGACATGCCGAGGGCGTGCGCTGTTAATGATGTAGGAACCCGAGAAGTGAAGGTGAGGACGACAGGGTACGAGAAGAAGCGTGTCACAGTGATGCTGTGCATAACAGCTGACGGCCGCAAGCTTCTGCCATATATCATTCTAAAAGGAAAACATGCCGAAAAGGAATGTTTTCCTGAATATTTGATAGTGAGAGTGCAGGAAAAAAGGTGGATGACAGCCGATCTGATGACAGACTGGATTCGGGTCGTGTGGCAGCAGCGCCCGGGAGCATTGCTCGTCGGACCTCCAGGCACGCGGTCGATGCTTCTGCTGGACGCGTTTCGCGGCCACCTGACCCCGGAGGTAAAGACCAAGCTTCGGGAGATCAATAGCGACTTGGTTGTGATTCCGGGTGGCATGACGCCAGTGTTGCAACCTCTGGACGTTTCAGTCAACAAGCCCTTCAAAGCCAATCTCCGACAGGAGTACGAAGAGCGGGTGCGAAACCCTGACCGGAAGAAGACGCCGACGGGAGAGTTGCAGAAAGGGTCCCCATCAACCATTGCAAAGTGGATTTCGGACGCATGGAAGCGGGTCCAAGCGGAAGGTGTGGTCAGATCATTGAAGAAGTGCTCGATCACAAACCACTTCGACGGAACGGAAGACGACCTGCTTTGGGATACCGAGAGTGGCGGTTCAAGCGGTGCGACGATCTCGAGTGGCAGTGATAGTGACTGAGCATCCGACACAAGCGGTGGCTTCACTGTCTGCACCGGTTTTTCTTTTGAATGTTTACAAAATAACATGTTATTTCTCGCACCCGTCTCGTCGTGGTGTCGCAGCAAAAAGAACAAAAGAGGGGGGGGGGAATTCTAGATTTTTTCGAATCTAAGCAAACCCCCCCCACCCCCACCCCCCTCCTTACGTTGTGCATCGCGATCGCGGAAAAAAGGGGTGCTTAGTTTCGAGGAAATACGGTAATTCGTGATCAAAAAATATTGGCCGTAAGTACATACGACTACAGCTACTATGCAGCCGGCACGATTGCTCTAGAGCTCTTGGGTATTAAAATCTTGGACCAAGTTAGCATGGACACCGTATCTATCTATCTGTCTATATATATATATATATATATATATATATATATATATATATATATATATATATATATATGTGTGTTGTGGGCATTTGTTAGGTACTTTATTATTTTATATGATCATCATCAAATCGCGTTCTTCTTGTGCATGGCTTGTGGAGACTCATCTTGAGATTAATTTTTGCCTCGAGTGTGATGGGTCCGTTACGTCTTCGGGGTGTATTCAAAGTCGTGCTAACTGCTCCATCACACGTATTGGAGGTCTACGGTATCGGTGGAACGATGACTGGGATAACGGCACCTGTGTGCGGGTGTGCGGGTGAGGCTTATATATATGCGTATGTAAATATGTATCTTTGTTCATACTACAGTATATTCTTCTATATATGGTACGTAAACATTTTTTGGCTTTCTTTCACCGTTGTCTTTTGTGTGTGTGCTGCATTGTTGTTGCAGAAAAGCGGTAGAGGTCATTATCAAACTCACAAGTGTCATTTGTCCCGGCTCCTCCTCTCAAGGAAAAAGATTAAATTTAATTTCTATGTTACATTCCAACAAATTTGCATTTTTCGGTGCACTAACTCTAAGCTCCCTATGACATTGAGCAAATCTCCATTTTCTACGGCCTACTATCTCTAAGAACGACTGTCACAATTGTTACAATGGGCAGGAGTGCTTTTCATTCACTGTTCCAAGGAATACTTCACGTAATCAACTATTCAACAAAAGTTATCCCTGAGCTAGTCGGTTCGTGACCTAAGGACAAGGGCTACGGCGCTAAGCATCCGAGCTATATGTTGCTTGCATCTCACATCATCCTCGTCTGCTTAGCGCCGTGCCTTTTGTGTGTTATGAAAGAACTGGCTGAGCGACAAGTCTTGTTACATCGTATTTCTTCAATAATCGCATATGTGATTTGTGCCTCACTTCGTCCTCACCTGCGTGCGCCTTATCTTTTATTTAGTAACCAATTAGCTGAAGAAGTTAATTGACACGTATGTGCATACCTTGAGCATTTAATTGTCTCTATACTTTCTTGAACACTTCATTTGTAAATAATAGTCTGTGGGATGTCGATCTATTCTTTTAAATTTTTCGCAGATTGTATATTTCATTGCTTCATGTCTTAAGCGTCATATTTAATCATGGCACGCCGGCCTTCAGGTTTTTAATTTGATGGCAGCAAGACCTGAACTGCTTGAAATAAGCGAAATTGAAGAAGAGCGCGAGTTTTATAACAGGAATATTACTGATAGGGCGCTATACTGCTTTAATCCAGTCATTATGACTCAATAATACAACGTGACAACGGTAATGTAGGCGCAAATGTGCCAAACTACGAGTGCTTTCAATATCCCAAAGCCGAACCGCTGATGCGAGGTTCGACACCACACCAGATGGGATCGACATCGGTCGACTGCTGGACTCCAACCGCGTTTGTCTCATCTCCCTTGTCAGACCATAGCGACGCTCTGGCCAGTATGTTGGCATGCCCTGCGCCGTGTGTGCGAGGGTCTACGCATTTGTCCTTCACGCTATGGCCCCGCTGCTTCAGCGCCTGTAGCACGTCCTTTGGAAATGTGGCTTCCACCGCAAGAGCACCACTGCGTTTCAGAGGGAACTATATTAGGTGTGAAGAACATCATACCTTTATGAATGATTAGACTTCAACTTATAAATGTTATATAATATTATATATTATTTATATACATATAAATATCCTGGAAGCGATAAAAAGGAAAGTTCAAGCTGAATAAAAATGTTCTGTATTTCGACATATGGTAACAATAATAGCCGTAATCAGGTTCAAGTTATAGATCTACCTTTTCCTTATTTTGAAGCACGCGAAATTTTGAACTTTTTTACCAAAAATTCCAGTTCAATTCTAATGGAATGTGCACGTCCACATACTGCCGCGTTATTGTACTAGATGTAAACCAAGATTTCTGTGGATTTTCCGACACTAGATGCCGCCTGTGGAGTAATGATGGTAACCTGTTACCGTAAACAAAACCAACTTACATACCAATGGAACAATGGTATGTTTTATTACAATTAAGGTATGTTACAAGACTGCCTACTGCCTAAAATTGCTTTCGTTGTTTTTGAGCTAGACAGCTTTCGATTCATGCCGCTGCGCGTGTACAAAATTAGATCAAACCATTACGAACAGACACGGTACTCATGGACAACGCATATTTTGCCAGTCATGGCAATGCAGTTTTACTTCAATGTGGTTTTTGAATGCTTCAGTTGGACTTCACAAACTTCGCTGGTACTGAACACCGCCCAATTCACCCAATTATCTTCAGCATATATGTGGGGAGCAGAAGAAAGACCGATAGGACGTTTGCGTAGATTGAATGTACTATCGTGAGCAATATGAGCAGGAGCACGAGAACGGGTGACAAATAGCCTCCAACCCGACATGGGGCTATTCGCAGCGGCCGCTGAAGGAAACGAAGTGGAAAGGGCGTTGCGGTTCTGCGAACTGGTTGCACTCCCGCCTCGCTAGCATTGCTACGAAACTGCTGCTGATTACGTGTCACCGGCCGAAGGCGATGATATGAGTTCATATCAGCGCGCACGGCCACATCCAATCACAGATCAGGCAGCGTAACTAGTGGGAGATCGGCCGTTACGTAGCCTGCCGGAATAGACAGGATTTGCTGATATCTAGGTGCTGTTCACTGAGCATTGGTGCACCTATTTTAGTTTGTTTTTTCACCTAATATGCTTATAAAGCAGACCACGGCTGTCCGTGCTTAGCACTCAACTGTGTTTCAGCGCCTAACGATGTCACGGGTGCCTTTGCCTACGCGGGAAGCAGTCATTGAATTGTCAAAGAAAAGTTGCACGCAGCGCAACATTGTTGCCTTGACAGGCTGCCAGTTCAAGACCGTCAGCGGGATAGTCCAAGCATACCGAGATGAAGGCCGTATTAAGGATGCGCCGTACAAGAGGGGACACCGCACAACGTCGATTCACCAAGACCTACAAATTGTTGCTGCAGACAACGAGGAGCCATTTAAAATTACAAAGTGACAGCATGGTACGGCGAAGCCGCACTCCGAAGTCGCATCACCGCACAGAAGCCCCTTTACAGAGCTGCCAACAAAACTGCTCGCCCGATTTCGCTGTCGATCATTGCAGCTGGAGGGTGGTGGATTGTAAGTATGTCATCTTCTCCGACGAACCTACTTTCTCGAAGTGCTGGGACCAGCCGAAAAGAGTAGGGCGCATGGAGAACCGACGCATCACTCTGCAGAACATCAAGGAGGTGGCCACCAGTGGACGCATGTCAGCTAATGTGTGGTCAGCTACGGTAATTGTGCGCGCTGCTCTTTTGCAGGACGGGCTAACTTCCCTTGTAAGATTCTCTGGGAGATTTACGAGTTCTGCTTATTGCAAATTCATGGATCACGATATCGTCCCATGTGCATTGATGATCCCATTTGCAGTAATTGCACTGAATGCATGGAATGAACATAATGGAGCATGTTTGGGCACGCATGGAGGCTAATATCTGCACGCTCTCCTTGCATTTGGTGACCGCTGATAAACTGTGGGAAGCTATACAAGAATGGTGTAAACGACTTTAAGCTGACTCTGCCTTCGTTGAGGCGTTCTACGGTTCTCTGCAAGGAAGAATATTGGCCGTCATTCAAGCCGGTGGATTCGCGACCTATTATTAGCCCAGCAAACGCACAAGAAAAGGGCATGCTGATGCTAATATAAAGGGGTACTCATTTTATGTGAATTAAAAGTTTGTTACCATGTCGCAAGCGCCCCATAATATATTTTGAAAGGAATGCTGCGTGCAACTTCTCTCCACTCACGAGAACCATGATACAGCAATGTAGGTAGAAAAAAGCAATACTGCTTTCTCCTGTGCGTGAACGCAATTGCAGGCAATATAGTATCAAGCCGGTATCACTGCCAGACGTTCCGTGCGTGTCATAGAGAGAAGCAGAGGGAAAGGTATTTCGCACAGAGTTGTAAGCAACACATTGCCACGCTGTGCATGCTACAAGTAAATTATCATCCCTTGCAACCAGTGAAATGCAATCAGATGGCGTTTCGTACAAACGGTAGCGAGGCGGGAGTGCGAACAGTAAGCGGAAAAGCCGCCACCTTTCTTATCTCTTTTCCAAAGCGCCTTCCTCACATCGCTTTAACTAGGTTTCTAGGCTAATCGCCACGCTTTTGCGTGTACCCGCGTATATTGCTCACGAAACTGCAGGGTAACGAGAATTGTGTTACCTGTTGTAAATATCTTATAATACTGGCAGGGCAACATGCTGGGGCAATGAAGGAAAGTTACAGATATAATTCGCGCACAAGCGAAAGTTCTTCTGCAAAAAGTCCTACATTTCCATTAACGTTATTTAAAGCTACAAAACACATATTGATCACAACAGCTAAATAAGAAAAAAGAAACATGCCGCTCAGCGTTTACGTTGGCTCATTTTGTAGATTTTCCGTCGCGCGTCTGGGCAAACTCGGCACCTTCAAACATGGACGCCGCGTCGATTCGCCCGGCGCCTGTCCCGAGAAACCAAAAGCGCTGCCAAAGGCTGCGTGACCACATGCTGTGGTAACGCACGCGCAGAAGCTCCGCCCCATATATTTCCATTCTTCGCCACACAATGCTGTCCGCCATATCAAAATGGCCAGCTATCCATTTGGGTCTTGCAATATGTGCAAAAAGTTTACATTGTACATTAGCTTGTTTTGTGTTATGAAATTTAAAATGCCCAAATGCGCATGTATAGACGCTACGCGGCGCGAATCTCAGATTGCACGGCATGTGGCACGATACTATGAAGATGATGATGATGATGATTATGATGATGATGATTTATTGGCATCCCCTTTGAAACGTGGCGGCGACGTTGTCACCTGACAAGCTTGCTTTACCCATGTACACAGCGTACATTTTTTCTAGCATTCTTGTATACATCTGCTTGAACCTCTTTTTCTTCCTTAGACATTCTGCAACTGCCTTGTGTCGCTTCATGTGTGCCGGCTACAAGTCGTTCTACGTCGTGCAATAATATGCAAGTGCAATGCAAAACGCGCTCATATCGACGATACGCCCCGCGAATGCCACATTGCATGTCTCTTCTCGCGCTAGAACGCGTTATAGGACATCTTTCCGATATAAGCGCTGGCGTGTCTCAGTGATAGAGAAGCTCCCTCCAATGCAGCTGCCCGGGTTGGATACCCGCGGCAACTGGTTAATTTTTTTTTCTATCATTCGTGGCAGCAGCTGCTACGGGAACTGGCGGTGGTGGACACTATCGCGACCTGGAATAGCTGTTGGAATTAGCCCGTAACTGTATACACTGTAAAATATACAGGGTCCTTTAACGTCTCCCTTAAGAGGTGAAAGGTGCAAGCCTGCTCTTCCTCCTCTGATCATTCGCCTCTTCCTCATTGCCTCTTCTCTTTTTCTTCTTTCTTTTAGTCTATACTGCTCACTACTAAGTATTTTTAATAATTTGTGATGAATTGTGGCCATTACAAGCCGTCTTTAGACATGTTGGCCATTTGGCAGTCATTAGTTGTAATTACGTCATTTCAGTCATTACTAGTCATTACTAAGGATTTTTTGTCATTTGTAATCATATTTAGTAATTACAAGTTGTCGTGAGACATAATGGCCATTTCATAGCCATTACTAGTCATTACAAGTCATTTCAGGCATTATTAGTTATAACTGTTCACTAGTAAGCATATTTAGTCATTTCTAATCAATTGTCGCTACAAGACATAGTTAGACATATCGGTCATTTCTCAGTCATTAGTAGTCATTACTAGTCACCAATAACTTCTACGAATTTCTATTATCACGTTATCATTCGCTAACTGTCGCTATGAGTCATTTTTCATTCTTTAATCTGTCTTTTAATCTCTCTTCATATGGCGTGATGACGCTTCGGCCGACATTCCGGCGGTCAGGTCTGCTGACACAAACTACACCATGAGCCTACAAATGCTTTCGCCTTAATAGTGTCACTTGCTCTATACAATAGCCAGCAACATGCATTTCGTCACGTCGTCTTAGAGCACATCGGCATATCTTTAAACTCTGTGTCAAATTTCCTGGGACGCCCAGTATACTCCAATGGGGAACGTTGGATTTGCACCATCTTATTTGTCTTCGATGCAGTGTAGGAGTGTTGTGAATCGTGTGTCGTATACTCCGCAGAAGTCAAATCAAGGTGATGCCAACCAATGGAAATACCGCTTGCTTTGCAGAAAATTGCGAAACATCTGCTTGTGTTGTCACTCACTCAGGATGCGAGCGATTCGGGGAGCCCAGCAGAAAGCGTGGTCGCGCCAAAGACTCTTGGGGGTTTAGACCAAGTTCCATCATGTTCAGCAACAGCTGCAATAAAGAAAAGAGAGAAGAGTTACACGTGGAACTTGGCCGACGCTTGATTTTTGCTTTCTGCGCAACGGCGTTATCATTGGAAACGTACATGCTGGAAATCACATTGTGTTAATTCCTTGCGTTAGGTAAGTTATGTGATTTTTATCTGGTAGCCTTCAATGCAGAGATGATCATGGGATTACTGGGCAAATCACTCTGACAAAATGCTAACCCCGCTGCAGCGTTGCTGTATGAAAACGTGTATTACTCTTTGACATTGTAATACGCGAAGCTGCTAACATGCTTTAAAGAATGTCTGCCTGTTGGCTACGGGACGTCTTATAGGGCAATGTTCGCTCTTGAATATTGCAATGAGGGTGTCATCGTACCGTTGCTCAACAAATTTATTCTTGAATGAGGGGTAATCTTATGGAGCTTTCTTTTTCTGTGAGCTGAGTACGTGGCTGTATAGCGGATATTGCATTTTGTGTTGGCGTTCATCCCTTTTGCCATAGTGCAGAAACGTCATTGAGGCTCACCGATTTTTCTAGACATGAACCCACGCCGCGTTAGGATAGCAAAGTTGCCACCTTGCGGCTACTTGGCCTGTGGTATTTCTTCGTAGCGATTGGAGACGCATCATCATATATTCCACGATACAAACTGAGCTTTTTAGTTTTCATAAACCCAGTAGCATGCCTTATTCAAGCGAAAGCCACACCACAACTCGGCGCCACGTATAATTCGTTAGCGGGGTAAATGGTTGGCGTCACGCACCTGCAAGAGTCCCACACGTGCGTGCCTAATATGGAGGCACTAAATTATCGCCTCAGGCAGCTTTTCAACAACATTTGAAGAGCAGATTTCTGTGATTATTCTCCCCCCTCCGCCAGTTCTCACTGAAGACTCTGGCCTTGCCTTGTTGATACAAGCACAACACCTACTGCAAGACAGCCGCACTGACAGCTAGGCCCATCATATTATTGACACTCCGTTTGATGTAGGTAACTTCTACGGCTTTATGCAGGGAAGTTGCCTTATAACTGTGACGTCTTATAGAGTACATACACTTCAAATACTAAAAATATTTCTTGTGAGCTCAAATTGCCTTAGGTCTTGAATACATGGACAGATTTCTGCTTCCAGTACAGGCGACGTCGGTCATGAGCGCAGATTGTGCGCTGAGAGATACATCGAGGTGATATGTTCCCGTAACATCTTACTTCGCTCAGGTTGAGCTTCCGACGCCTTTTAGGTAGGAATACTCGTTATGTGATCCGAAAGGGACCCGAGTTGCGCCCTCCTTCTGGCTTCGCCGTTCCCGCCACTACACACTGAGCCCAGATACGTGGTCTAAAATGACGGTAAATCTTCCGCCGCACAGCCCAGAAACCTACTTCAGGGACTGTGGAAGAACTGAACACCTCGTTGGCTGCTTCTCGACGCTCCTTTTCACCAGGGCCCGACGGCGTCACCTATTCAGCTCTTGCCCCTCCCGGACAAGAGGCCATGCAAAAGCTGTTAAATTACTACAATCGCTCAGGCCATGAAGGCATCGTTACTCAGCCATGCAAGATTAGTAGGCTCGTACCGCTACTCAAACAAGGAAGGTCACGTTTCGACCTGACTTCATATCGTTATATTGCCCTGGCAAGCCGCCTAGGGAAAGTAATGGTAGAGATGATTCTTACACGTCTGGAATGGTATCTTGAACGCCACAATGTGTACCTTGACTCCACAACAGGTTTTCAGTGAGCCAGGTCATCAATAGATAATGTCATTGACCTAATAACATTCATATAACGAAAATGCCTCAAGCGCATATCAAGGGCGCGCTTTCTTGCTGTGAAAGGTGCGTACGACGAGGTTACTGATGAAGCGGTCCTTGGGTCATTGAAGGCTGTTAGAATTGGTGGCCGAATGTTTGTCTGAATCCGCGACTATTTGACAAGAAGGTCCTTCGTTGTGCTCACCGAAGATGGCCCGACTGCCAACTATTTTACACACGGTGGCGTCCCACAGGGCGCGATATTGAGCCCTTTTTCTTGAAGCTATGGTTGGCCTGGCTGCCATAATACCCAAGACAATTCACCTTTCAATGTACGCAGCTGATTTTTTCTTTGGTCTTCTGCAGGGGCGCGTCTTGAAGTGCGCGCACGCATTCAGCGGGCAGCCACCATAACTTGTTCGTATCTCCACTAGCAATGCCTTAGAGTGTCCATCCAAAAATGGGCGGTAATCGCGCTTATGCGCAAACCCAAGGCACCATACCTTGTTTCTCTCAAATACCAGAAGTCTCACCACTTTATAGGTGTAATTATTGACAAGAACCTTTCACGAAGCCCCCACTGCATCTACCTGAAGCGGACAATAATTACGATTGTACATACACTCAAATCCCTTTGCGGAAAAGCCTGGGGCATGTTGGTACGGTCTATGCTACAGCTGTAAAGAGCACTGCTTCTGGGCTTTTTACGGTACAGCTTGCAGTTTTGGCGAACGCACATAAAACAAACACTCGTGCCCTCGAAAATTTGCAAGGCCAGGCTCTACGGACATGTCCTGGACTACCACGATGTGCTATGAGTCACGCAACAATCACGATTGGTAGAGACTATTTGGTGCTAACACATACAACCATTGGCAGCCTTAGAGCACACATTCAACATCTGTATCGCGAAGCCAGTCATTATATTACTCCTCTGCCAGTACAAAGACATCAGGCCACATTTTCTAGACCTGTTGCGACACATAAAGGCTGCCTTCCGTTGGGTTTTACACCAGCAGCAAGACGACTGTTGCTCCTGTGGTCCCTACGACAACCACAAGTACGCCTCATGATTCCGGGAATAACGAACAAGACTCGTCATATAACAGTGGCTCTACGTCAGTTCACACTGTCGTCACTGAACGAGGCATATGAACAAAGAACGCACATTTACACTGATGGCTCTGTCTCAGCCACCAGCTCCACAGGCGCTGTTATCATTTCGGCCTTAGAAATTACAATTACATTCAAAGTGTCCCATATCTCCCTCTACGGCAACAGAACTTGCCGCTCTACGTGCTGCTGTTAATTACATCGCCGAAGCCAAACCTCGAAACTGGGTCGTTTCTTGCGACTGCTTCAGAGTCTGTAGTCAGCCTTACAACGCAAGACCCATGATCAACTGTTTGAGACCAGATAGGTACTCTATCAAGCGCTCATAAAGAAAGACGACATCATCTTCCAATGGCTTACGGGGCACTGTAGCATCGTCGGAAGTGACCTTGCTGATGATGCCACCCAGCTAGCCCACATAGAAACCCTGACACTTTGTATAACTTTATGAAGGACAGATGCTGAGAGGGGTCTTCGTTTACTTGGTTAAACCAAGACTGAAGCTTTGTGGAACACACCAATTTTCTCCACATGCCGTCTGCCCCTGGTTGGATCCTACATTGAAGCTGCAGCTTTCACCAAACTTCTCCCGCCGTGATGCAACTTTAGTATGCCGTCTCTGGTTAGGGGTGGCTGCTACGAAAGCCTACTCATCTTATTGGAAAGTCCGACACACCGATCTACGACTCGTGCAACATTGAAGAGACGATTGAGCGCGTGTTGGGTTTTTCTGATCTCTATGACAACGAACGCGACGTTATTCAGAGGGTGTTAAACCGAATAGATAAAAGAGAATTTTAAGAGACAAAGATTCTCGGACCATGGCCACATGCGTCGCAGACTTACAAAGCGACGAGGGCACTGCTACGTTTCATGAAAGCTACTGGCATCAGTGACCGATTATAGGCGTGAATTTATGCACATCCGCATGTACTCAGAACGATAGTACGTTCTTCCCTCACTGTTTTATTATTTTCTTCCCTTAAACACCTTCCCCTGTGTAGCGTAGAAACTGCACGCGCGTAAGGTGCGTGCAGTTTCCTATGTTTCCTTCCTTCCTTTTCATCCTCCTCATCCTACTTTAGGAACGCGAAGCTGACTTTTGCTTGCTTTTGTTTAGATCAACATCGCAATCTTTCAACATCAACATCAACGATTAGATCAACATCGCAATAGCTTCCGTTGCACGTTTTACGTGGCGTTAATGGCATGTAATGTTATGAATAGCACGACATGACATCAACGACGTGTAAAGCCATAAATGACATAGCATACGTGACTGACATCTTAACTTACATGCATGGCATGAAATGTCGTATGATGAATGACTTCTAACGGATGACATAAATTGAACTGAAATCACATACGTCGCGTACATTCACAAAAATAACACTGCACGCAATATGACATGCACACATGACATGTACAACATTTAGGCGTGGCATAACATACATGACTGACCTATGTGACTTATCAGGGTTGATAGCACACAAACATGACGAAAAACTATGTGACATGCATGTATGACATGAATGATACGTCATTACATGATAACAGTGACGTTCATGACATGGCGAATTACGTGTATTCATCGAGTCGCGGGAAGGACATGAATGACATGTCATGACATGCATCATTACGAACGCAAACCTAGTGGGCAAAACTAGCAATGAATGGCGTAATAGGAATGATGTGACAAAAAATATTCGGATCGCGCACACTGGGAATTGATGTAAGTGAAACTTTCCGAGCTGTTCGCTTTGACTGACGATAATTTCAGGGGATGTTGACAGCTTAACCTTAATTTCTTCAACGTCTAGGCTAACATCAGAGTGGTGGGTTTATGTTAAACGTTACCTTGCGGGTACAACTTCTGTTTGCCTACGTCATACACAGAACACACAGGGAGAGGTGTATGCTTGAGGCATTGTTATGCGCCATATTTTAGCACCACTGAGAGGGTTGAGCATAGTCATTGCCTCACATGGTACATCGCATTGTGGCAGAAGTAGTAAATTTGAATTGGATTATGGGGCTGTACTTGCCAAAACCACAATCAGATTATGGGGCATGCCGTATTGGAAAACTCCGCGTTAATTTTCACACCGGGATGTTTTTTTAACGTTTCTTAAAATCAAAGTGCACGCGCGTTTTCTATTTCGTCCCCGTATAAATGCGGCTGTGGCGGTTGGGATCAAATCCACGGCCCCTAGCGATGCCATAGCCACGATGCTAACGTAGCAGGCGCAGAACTGTTGATTTGACGTCTGAATGTTCCGCAGGGTCGCCTAGACCCTACGGTGCGCTCTAAATGCGGCTGTGCTTCTGCATGACCTGCGTACGTAGCCCGCTTGACATACTTGCATGGTATCTAGTTTTCAGAAATAGCAGAAACGTACTGCACCGTTATGCAAAAAAAGGAAGTGAGGCGTGCAGACAGGACACAAGGGTAGAGAAGTGGACAACACGAACGCCGACTATCAACTGAAGGGAGCACTGAGCCGAAAAAAAAGAAAAAATACACAAAACGTCTGCGCATGCTCATGAATGGTAACACCACGTGTCAGGCGGGTACACGTGCAGGTCTACGTGAGAGCTAACTGTTAAGGTACTTAATTTCTTCCTTACGTAAGGTAATCGAAGGCGGAATAACGCACGCATTTTTACCGTTTTAGATATGCCATGCCTCTACCATAAGACGCGTATCTTCAGTCTTATGCCTGTACAATATTGCGCATTCATCTAACCCTGGCGTGCAGTTACAATCTCGGCAATGTAGCGAAAGATTAGAAGGCGATCCACCGGTTAACGACCTTTCATGTTCCATTAGCCTCTGATTGATACACCGTCCCGTTTGCCCTACGTAGGACTGGCCACAGCTAACGGGAATATTGTAAACCACACCCATACGATAGTCAGTAAAACAGTTGTTCTTATTGTGCTTCACTGGACAAATATCTGTTGGTTTTTTGCCTTTTACCCAGTGGCATAGCAACAAAGGGGGGGGGGGGCGTGGGCCCCGGCCCCCCCCC
This sequence comes from Dermacentor albipictus, assembly GCF_038994185.2. Classification (NCBI taxonomy): domain Eukaryota; kingdom Metazoa; phylum Arthropoda; class Arachnida; order Ixodida; family Ixodidae; genus Dermacentor; species Dermacentor albipictus. Next base: position 30,333,016 of record NC_091828.1, on the reverse strand, counting down.
CCAAGGGGCCAAAGGGGGGGGGGGTGTCATATACGCCTGAAGACATCCCTCTTTCCGCCGGCTTGACTGAACGCAAATGGCAAAGAATGCTCCGGTATCCAGTAGCCCGAGCTCATCTAGCCGATGCGTTGCGCCGCAGAATTGTCGGCTGCAGCTCTATCAACACCCCACGAAATAATTGCACGAATGTGCGGGCTAACAAATTTACTTGAAAGAGAGGTGTCATATACGTCTGAAGACACCCCTCTTTCCACCGGCTTGACTGAACGCAAATGGCAAAGAATGCTCCGGTATCCAGTAGCCCGAGCTCTTCTACCCGATGCGTTGCGCAGCAGAATTGTTGGCTGCTGTTCTATCAACACCCCACGAAATAATTGCACGAATGTGCGGGCTAACCAATTTACTTCGAAAAATCGTCGCTGAACTACTCGCCCTAGCGGAACGTTTCATATGGGGCGCGCTCGTGCCGTGCGTTCATGCTGGGAGCAGGCATTGTAAGGCGTTGAGGCTCTTGGGTCCCTCTTCCGTTCCGAACGCGCAGCGAAGACGAACAAAGACAGCAGCGATAGGGCGTTCAACGAGCGCGCCCGGCACTCACGTTACGGCAAAACGTTCGTTGAGAGCGACATTGCATAAGTGCGGCCATGAAAAGTCGCGAATGGGATCCACTGGATGATTTTCAGACTCGATGCCTGGAGTTCCCGGAATTTATCGCCAAATGAAACTTCTTACTTACTTACTGTTACCTTTCGCTTGTTCCTCACGATCTGCGTGTCAGTTGCATCATGCGAAAGGAACTTTTCCAAGTTAAAGCTGATAAAGACGTCTCTTTGCTCCACCATGAGTGATGAAATGCTGTCAAACTTGGCGATACTGACCATAGAAAAAGAACACGTAAAAAATATATAAACTTTAATATTGTAATTAATGAGTTTGCAGAAGCGAAATGTCGGAAAGAGAACTTCTGAAGGAAATGTGTCCTTGCCGGTCATTACTTTAGTGCAAAAGGCTCGATGTCCCACCATGGTTTGTGCATCGGCAATATGTATACAATGTTCTATTTATCAATTTTGATTCGTTGTATTCGTTCTTTATCAGTTTCGCGGTGTTCAATAAAAGATATTTCTCCTAGTCCTAGCTAACCGTTTCTTTATCGTGTTGTTGTGTTACTTCATGTCACAAGTACAGTGTCTGCGTCAGCTACACGGAATGTTATAAAAAAAGGTTAATTTTGTAATAATATTTCCCGATATTCTATGACGTTATGTGTCTTTGTGATTACTAGGAACTTGGTAGCGTGAAAAATATGGCACATAAGTTATAACCATATCCTGAATAATCCTTTAATTAGTATTTATAGAGGAAGCACTTCAATTCGAGAATTGAGGACTCAAAGTCATCTTATTAACTCAAGAAAAACTTTTTAAACAAAATCGTTTTGGGTGTTACAGCCTACAGTACTTTGGCACTGCGGGCGGCGCCCAGTATGGCAGCAGCGACAGAAATATTAAATAGTAGACCAGTGACGTTGATCCATCAGTCATCTCCATTGCGAGTGTAGACCAACAGTAGTGGAAGCTTTCGCTCGCATGGGCTTCATCGCGGCCTTCTTTTCTTTTTTTATGGTGACGCCAAGAATCGAAGCGAAGCTATTCTGTGCCCAATCTTGGGGTGGTACCGAAGCTCGGATAATCACGTTTGTCCGTATAGTAAATAAAAACAAGGCTTTACTGATCAGAATAAAGAGAACTCGCAATTGTCATAGTATTGGCGCCCGCGCCACAGGGAGGCAGGCGGCATTTTCTAGTAGGGTGGGGAGATCAGCGTCACTGACACACAATTTATTTTCGTTTTCGTTCAAGGCTGCCCACAGCCAAAATACTGCGCGCCATAGTACCTACGACAATTTTTGTGGAGTTGTTGTTGGGCAAGATATGAATGTCGGGCTTCAATTTTGCAAATGCAATATTGCCGCTAAAATTGGTAATTAAAGCTTTATTATAACGATATTTTTGTTACTTGTGACGTGAGTCATGTTTTCCATGACGCCGCATTTCTATTGGCTGCCAAGCCTTAGTCTGACAGAAGATGTGCACATGGGCTTGTCACACGTTATTAGTGGAGCACCCTGCGTTATTTGGCGCAGGAAAAACAGCGTGTATATTTGCTGCATTCGCGATCTCTGGGAAAGAAAGCGAAGGAGAGGGGGACCCGGGGAACGTGCTCGGTATCCTAGGCGGCTGTACTGGTGCTGACACCCGAAAATCGTCGATATCCTCGCCTTCCTCGACTACATAAGGGTGGGGGGGGGGGGAGGTGACAGAAGACGTATGGGCCCCGGGTGCGAGACCACCTAGCTACGCCACTGCTTTTGCCCGCTCCTTTTTATTCTGTACGACAGCGCATATCTTACCTAACTTATTGGGAGCAGTGAAAGCAACATTAACATCATATCTACTTGGAACTTTTTTAAGCCTGTGCGACAGTGAATGATTATACGGAGTAGCCACTACTCTTTTATAGCTATTACTGCTCTCTGTAATCACGTCCATCCCTCTCGAAATCAACTTCTTTAGGCGCTCAGCCACAGTGGCCACCGCTACACTAGGATAACCTACTTCTAATGGGCGCCGGACCTGCGCATTATGTTTATGGTATTGGTTTATGGTTTATGTTTATGGGTGTTGGTCGAGAAAAACAGTTCAAAGGTGAGGGATTTAGCTTTCTGGACATTACAGACAATCCTATCAAGATTATGTCTTGACAAGAGGTCAACCGAACGTTGCTTAACTACCGAAGGCTTGAGTTTAAAACTGTTTTTAGAACTTAACTACCGAAGGCTTGAGCTTAGAACTGTTTTTCTCACCCAAGACCCATAAACAAGAAACTTCTTTTCGTGCTATAGTGTCACTGAAAGGGACGTGGCAGGTCTGTGTCGCTAGTTCCCTACAGAGCTGCTCAGCTTCACTAGTTTTTTCAGACCCCTTTTGCTTGTGTAATTCTCAGACACTGGTTCAGTAACTGACAGAGGAAAATTCAGGTGATTGTAGAGCTTTTAGTATGGATATCAAAGACCTGTATTATTCCTTGCCGAATGACGGGTTGCTAAATTCCGTAAATGAGTGCAATAAAGAACAAGTGCAAGAGTCGGCTTTTATTGAGAGATGCGCTGTTTCCACGGGAGCTCTTCTAGAAATTATTTCAATGTACTTGAAGTCGACGCTGATTGGGTGGAAATATGGCATTTTTCAGCAGAAATCAGGAATTTCTATTGGCTCAAAGGTTGCCGCTATTCTTAGCAACATTTACCTGAGTAAGGTTGACAACTCCTTAGAGAAAGCCTTAGGTGATATCGTTATCAAGATATTTCGTTACGTTGATGATTACCTGATTTTCTGCAATATGGAAGAATTCGATTCCGCTGCTACCACAGCAAGTGAGCATTTCAAACTTTATGGGGAGGGATTAAAGTTTACCAAGGAATTTCCTCAGCGACGCGTAATTCAGTCTGTTGACATTTCCTTGATCTTCGAACAAAATCATGTTTGTTGGCAGTACTCCCCAAGGTCATCGAAGCCGTTGCTAAACTTTCAATCCAAGCATTCTAAGTTAGTAAAAAAACGGAATTGCCATGTCGTGCCTTAAGTCTTCCCTCACCACATCCTACATGCACAATGCGCAGGTCCGGCGCCCATTAGAAGCAGGTTTTCCTAGCGTAGCGGTGGCCACTGTGGCTGAGCGCCTAAAGAAGTCGGTTTCGAGAGGGACGGACGTGATTACAGAAAGCAGTAATAGCTACAAAAGAGCAGTGGTTATTCCGTATATTTATTCAGTGTCGCACAGGCTTAAAAAAGTTGCAAGTAGATATGTTGGTAATGTTGCTTTCACTGCTCCCAATAAGTTAGGTAAGGTATGCGCTGCCGTACAGAATAAAAAGGAGCGGGTAAAAGGCAAAAAACGAACAGATATTTGTACCGTGAAGCACAATAAGAACAACAGTTTTACTGACTGTCGTATGGGTGTGGCTTATAAAATTCCTCTTAGCTGTGGCCAGTTCTACGTAGGGCAAATGGGACGGGGTATCAATCAAAGGCTAATGGAACATGAAAGGTCGTTAACCGGTGGATCGCCTTCTTATCTTTCACTAGATTGCTGAGATTGCAACTGCACGCCAGAGTTAGATGAATGCGCAATACTGTACAGGTATAAGAATGAAGATACGGGTCTTATGGTAGGGGCATGGCCTATCTGTAATGGTGGAAGTGCGTGCGTGAGTCAGCCTTCGATTAGCTTACATAAGGAAGAGATTAATGCCTTAACAGTTATCTCTCACGTAGACAGGCACGTGTACCCGACTGACACGTGGTGTTACCATTCCTGAACGTGCGCAGATGAATTTTGTGTCTTCTTTCTTTTTGCGCCTCAGTGCTCCCTTCAGTTGATAGTCGGAGTTCATGTTGTCCACTTCCCTACTCTTGTGTCCTGTCTGCACGCCTCACTTCTTTTTTGCATATTGAATCCTGACCAACTAGCTCAGCTTTCTGTCGTTCTATACTGCGCCGTACTTTGAACTTAAATTTATCCTGTGTGCGTCTATTGCAGTTGCGCTTCCTTGCCTTCTCACGTCATGTTTCCCCCTTCCCGAATTGACCGAAGAGTGGCAAGGCTGTTATTCAGTCGTCTCGCGACTGCGTCAGTCCTACCAATTATCTGCCTTTTCTTCCGCCTTCCTCTCTATCATTTTATCGAGCTTCTCTCTGGACTTGCATTTTAGTAGCAATGTAAGAGTTGTAATTTTTTCAATGTTTTTGCGCAGGGACAATTAGAGTTGTCAAGAGGCTTAAGTGACAACGCCTGGGGAGCTTCATAGGGCATTGTGCGCATTAGACGTAGTGCACAGGTCCAAACGAGATTCGCGCGTAGCCTTTCCGCTCTTCCGAGCTCCTGTAATGTATACAAATGCTCTGAACCGCCTCCCGACGCGGTCTGCCAGGCTGCAGCAGCACAGCAGCAGTGGGGAATTCGAAGGCAGAGGCAAAAGAAAAGCTTCGCTTTTATAACACGTACAATATTATGTGGATCCCACGTACCGTGTGGATCTATGTAGGTGAAGATTTCTGTATTGTTTGCTATCATTGAGGATAATAGGCGGCCAGTTTGATGGGAAATGTTTATTTGCTTTGCGGTTTGTCCAATACGAGCGTGGGGAGCTGATGTTAAACCTTGCATTGCGTGCCCCTTTGCTGTGTGTCTACGAAGTGCACACAGCACAGTGAGACGTGTTCGCTTGAGGCGTTGGGCGCCATTGTTCGTAACATTCGATAAGGTTAGCATTGTCATTCACTCACATGAAGCATTGTAAAATAGTTTCAAGTGTGAAAAATTATGGAGACGTGCACCTGGGAGCAAAAGAATGTGGACCAGGGGTTGCGCGCTAAAGCCGATTTTTCCTCAGCCTGTGAATACAACTTGATATTGGGGACTGCAGTCGAAACTTGCCATTGTGACCTTTCCAGTGTACCCGTAAATTTAAGTTAGTGCATGCTAATTGCAAAGAAATGTAGCTTTTCGGAGACCCTGTGGTCCATGCACTTTTGTTGAAAGGTGTACGTGCCAGTACCACAATCGGACTATGAGGCGTAGTGGTGGATTCTTGAATGATTTTGTCCCCCTGGTGTTTTTTACAACGCAACTAAACCTAAGTATACGAGCGTTCTTATACTTCTCCCCTGTCGAAATGCAGCTGCCATGGTCGTGATGGAAACGACGACCTCGAGCAATGCCATCGCGACAAAGCTACCACAGATGGTACAGGAATCTTAATTTGATGAGCAACTACCTACGTAGAATCGCCTACACGGCACGATGCTTCATAGCGGCTTTGCGTCTGCACCTGCGCATCAGTTGCCATGTTCAGAATTTTTGTTGTTGCTTATTTTTCAGGAATATCAGAAGCGTACTACAGCACATCTTGAGCTTAAATTTATCCAGCTGGTCCGCAACCACTGTCTTGTCTAGTAGATGCGTTTCCTCGCCTTATCACATTACATTTTTCTTTTCGCGCCCTCCTCCCGTGTACGAGTTATAAAAGCAAATAATGGCAGGGCTGTGACTCACTAGATTCGTGACCGCGGCCGTTCTACCCATTCTTTCGTTCATCTCTCTACATTCTGTCGTCCATTCTGTCTACCTCCATTTTGTACTGCTGCACGTTATTATAAAGGTAGCTGCAGTCTCTGCAATAGTGTTGCAGTGAGTCAGGAATAAGTACAGCATTCAAGACGGTAATGTGGTGAGGAACAGAGAGCTCCAGAGGGCATTATATTCATGCGACGCGATGTAAATGTTGAAAGGAGTTTCTCGTTACGCGTTTTCTCTCTACAACACTCCTTCCATGTATAAGCACATACTGAAATAGATGCCCTGTAACGTAAAACCATTCCGATATTCTTTATTCCAATCTCCTGTCAAATTGCGTAACCGCTGACGTCAAATTTGCGTAACCGCCGACGCAAGCATAGGGCGGTGACTCGAAGGATTGTCTGCACAGACCAATCAAACGCTTTCTTCGACATAGGAGGTCAATTTTCTTCGCTTGAAAAACGAATAACATTGCCTGCACTGAGCGGCTTGTCTTATCTAATTGGCTGACAAGAGGCGAGGAGCACACTCAAGTGGAGAGGGATGCGAAGGGGCTGAGCCAGAGCACTGAAGATAGATAACCGGTTGAATAGGGTGGTGCCAGCGTCTGAGATTGGTCCGCTTTCCCTTACCTAAATTGCGATGGCTAGTTGGAAATCGTGGCTGCATGCAACGAAAGCTTAAGAATGTCACTAAAACGGTTCCTCAGCAAAAAACAGTTGGTAGAACAAAGTGGTAAGCGTGACTAAAGTGCTCGAAAAAGTTACAGGGCCACGCAGTAAGGTTTATTATACGCAAATAAACCCATGCTCTCCTACAGGTGCGAGTAGCCTGTGCCTGAATGAATGATGGCAGCCATCTTTTATTCCTTTAGGAACGGGGAAGCTGGAGGCTATTCAGAAGAAAACTCAATTTTGTTCGGCATAATAATGTATCTTTAACGTGTACACCTTACTTTGACGCGGTGAGCTTTCGTGCTTTTGTTACCTCGTGTGACAGGTGGGCGAAGTGAGAGCAGCCCGAAAACCCTCGACCTATAGCCGAGGGCTATTGGGAAGAAGGCGTCGAATCAGAAATAACAATTTTTCTTCCGTTCGACCAAATCATGCAAAATCAGCTTGCACACGCCATAACAGATGGAGAGCTGTCGCGGTTTCCGTGACGTCGCTTGACAGACAGGCGAAGAGGGGATGGTGCAAGAAAATTTTTGACCGACTGCGGAGGGCTGATTGCAGATTTGGAATGCAAAAGTTTGGAATAGCTTTACGTTAAAGCGCCCCAGCTCCTGACGCGGTGTATCAGACAGCAGCAGCAGGGGAACAATAAAAGGAAGAGACAAGAAGCCTTCGTTATAAAATGAATTGATATTGTTCAGGTCGTCGTTCATGCAAATCATATCATTCATTATATACATGTCATGACCTGCCAAGTCATATTCATGTCATCGTTCGTGCAAGTAAAGCCCATCGTACCATGACGTCTACGTTATGATGCCGTACTACGCAGTCATATCATTCATATCATGAATAACCCATTAAAATGATTCAGTTAAAGAATCGTGTCCTATACATTGCGTTGCCGTAAGAAGGGAAATAAACAGATACACACTCACACACACACACACACACACACACACACATATATATATATATATATATATATATATATATATATATATATATATATATATATATATATATATATATATACATATATATATATCTATATATATATATATATATATACAATAGCCTACATTCACGCTATCAATCAGGTGATAGAGAAATGTGCGAAATCTAACCAACCCTCATATATTGTTTTCATTGATTTCGAGAGAGTGTTTGATTCAGTCGCAACTTCAGCAGTCATGGAGGCATTACGGAATCGGGGTGTAAATGAGCCGTTTGTAAATAGCGAATCCACAGCCAGCTTAGTCCTCTATACAGAAAGCAACAAAATCCCAATAAAGAAAGGCGTCAGGCAAGAACAAACGATCTCTCCAATGCTATTCACAGCGTCTTTGCCGGAGGTATTCAGAGGTCTCGATTGGAAATAATTGCGGACAAGACTAATGGAGAATACCTTAGTAACTTGCGATTCGCTAATAATATTGGATTGCTTAGTAACTAAGGGCACCAATTGCAATGTATGCTCACTGACCTGGAGAGGCAAAGCAGAAGGGTGGGTCTAAAAATTATTCTGCAGAAAACTAAAGTAATGTTTAACAGTCACGGAAGGGAACAGCAGTTTAGGATAGGTAGCGGGGCACTGGAAGTGGTAAGGGAATACATATACTTAGGGCAGGTAGTAGACGTAGATCCGGATCATGAGACTGAAATAATCAGTATGATCAGAATGGGCTGGAGTACGTTTGGCAGGCATTCTGATATCATGAACAGAAGGGTGCCATTATCCCTCAACAGAAACGTGTATAACAACTCCGTCTTGCCAGTACTCACGTACGGGCCGAAACCTGGAGGCTTACGAAAAGGGTTCTACTTAAATTGAATACGACACAACGAGCTATGGAAAGAAGAATGATGGATGTAACGTTAAGGCATAAGAAAGAGCAGATTGGGTGAGGAAAGAAACAGGAGTTAATTACTTCTTAGTTGAAATCAAGAAAAAGAAATAGGCATGGGCAGGACATGTAATGAGGAGGGAAGATAACCGTTGGTCATTAAGGGTTACGGACTGGATTCCAAGGGAAGGGAAGCGTAGCAGGGGGCGGCAGAAAGTTATGTTTGCGGATGAGATTATTAAGTTTGCAGGGACGTCATGGCCGCAATTAGTCAATTAGTACATGACCGGGGCAGTTCTAGAAGTATGGGAGTGGCCTTTGCCCTGCAGTGGGCGTAACCAGGACGATATATATATATATATATATATATATATACAGAGGGAGAGAGAGAGAGAGGTGGGAGGGATGGGAGAGAGAGACAGAGACGATAGATATTGATAGGTACGTGAGGAAATCTAAAAGCTGGACCAGAAAATGTTAGAGAATTATTTCATGAAACCGTCAAAAAGCCTTTGGACAGCACTAGTGGTGCTTGTAAACAAGGATGGTAGCTTGCGGTTTTGTATCGATAATCGCGAGCTAAACCATGTTACAAAGCAAGACGTTTGTCCGCTACCACGCATACACTCTAAAAATTTTAACACCCTTAAGGGTGTAAATGACTTGTCCCATTGGTGACACCCTTTTTGGGTGTATTGCTACACCCCAAGCAACGGGATGCAAATTAACACCCCACAAAAGAAGGGGTGTTAATATGACGTCACCTCGCCTATGGGTGTAAAACCAAACAACCTTTCTATATAAGGTGTAACAGAGACACCACCCTTTCAATATGGGTGTAGCATAGACAAAACCCTTCCAAAAGGGTGTTATCCCTGCAAGTATTTTGGCGTTCACTACAGCCATGTAGTTAATGGGCAGACTAGCTGTTGTGAATGCTGCCTAGCCTTAGCTATGATACTTACTTGTTCTGTATGAGCGAGAATCTGTGAGGCGTCCTCATATTGCGCTTCTGGTCCGTCATGTGGTAGCATAACGTGCGACCCTTTCAGGCAAACAATTTAAGGTTTCGCCATTGCAGCAAGGCACACAGGCCATGCTTTTCGTAATCTTCCTCTGCAGTGATAGTACGCTGCCGGCAGGATGCAGAGCGCAATAACAATTCGCGCTGCACTAAGGACACAGGATCTCCCGCACCTTGGTGCACCAGTACTTATAACCCAGTGGAAACAGCACACAGCCAAAAGCATGGTTACATGCATTTCAGAAATAATTAAAAACCTCCACTTTTCTTGGCCAAAACTTTTCGCAACACCAGCTCGACCAGGAGGGAAACACACCACAGCTCGTTGTTGTAGCTCATATTGAATGCAATAGAGCGCAAGCAATGCATGGATTGGCGACGGTAACAAGTGCAGTACTACAGAAGCATACGTTTGCCTGTCAAGCAGTTTTTTGCCGTTTTAAGCACACATTTTATACCTCTATTCATCAAAGTTGCCATTTATCTCCACGGGATGCTTCTACTAGTACTTTCACACATGTGACTTAAAGGTAGCACTGAAAGCCAAAGAACAAAGTGCTTCCACGCCGAATAATGTTTCAGCATTTACGAACAAAACAGCATGTGTAGCTGTGCATGCTGTTCAATATATAAGCATGCACTATTTCCTGAAATATATGTATGCTCCAATTACTGCCAGTGACCTGCTTATACCCAATAATTTAGTTTATTTTTCACCATGTGCTTGCATTGAATATTCCACAGGCATTGTAAGTTAAGCTACCAGAATAACAATCAGCTAGTCTAAGGTTACCTAATTGAACAAGATCATTGTAAAATTTGTGAGGAAATGTCAGAAGAGAAGTATTTATTTCAATAAAGAGAAATGGTTACATAATAATGTTTGCACATTATAAATGTAAAAAGGAAAATAAGGAGTAAAACCATACCAGTACAAAGACATAAGCACCGAATAATGGCACAGGCTTGCTCAATTAAATTTTAAGCAGAAGTTTTTTTAAGTAACCTGACTACGAACTATTACATGTTTTCATTCAAAAAGCACTGCATCTTATTATAAAGCACAGAAATAACCGGTCACATAAGTCAGAACAAGTCTGAGTGTGTCTGTAACACAAGGATAGAAAGTTGGGCGAGTTGGTACAGTAACATGATCTTGGATTGTAGCGCGAAGTGACACGGACACAGAGTAGAAGCAGACGGGATGAGCGCTCACTATCAACTAAATTTTTAATGAAACGAAAACATATATATATATATATATATATATATATATATATATATATATATATATATATATATATATATATATATATATATATATATATATATATATATATATATATAGGTGACTGCAAAAAAACGCAGCACATCTAAATGAATATTGAATACATAGTAGTAACATGAAGACGACAAACAAAAGCCATCAGCCGTCAACTGCGTGGCAAATCTGAGTGCAAGCTATTCTCTTATAAAGTATACCTGTAGGCATTGCGACCAATGTGCTCCCAAGATGTATCATTGCAGAGTTGTAAGGACATGACAATCCTAGGCTGATTATGTTCTTGAGGCTTTTTTCCCCACTTTCCATCTTTTGAAACGTGTATACTTCACTCATGAAAACAAAAATGCTACAACTGGCATGTGATAAGCTATGCGTCTTATTTCCTAGCAGCTAATTGAAACGAGCCACGATGACAAATTCAAATGCCGTTACCTCATCAGACACTCAAATTTCTTAAACACAAACAAAACCAGATAGGCATTAGAGTGAGCAACACTTAAATACATTACACTGGTTTAAAGTTATTGTACCACTTTGTGCCAGGTAAAAATGTTAGAAACATACAAAATTTTAAGATTCTACGGCCAACCGTGAAAACTAAATAAAAAAAATCATTAAGCTTTCTTAAAACGGGTACAGGAGCTTTACAACTGGCCGTCTTGGTGATGGACACGCAGATAGATGAGCAGCCATTCCAACGAGACGAGAACGAGCCATTCCAATGAAGTCTGCGAGACACTGCAGAGTAGTTCTTGGTCCACATGAAGGAGGTTGCTTGCATACACATCTGGGCCGCCACACTGAATGCATGGTGTTACCGGAACCTTTTCCCCTGCATTGTGGTAAAAAAGCATGGTTAAGTTTATACGATATTTAATATGCAAAAAAAAGAGGTGAGGCATGCAGACAGGTCACTAGAGTAGAGAAGTGAACATGAACACGAAAAACATGAAAACTTTCATTAAATTGTTTTATTAGATAAAATTTTTATACTATGTGTCATTCATTATGAGGGTTCATAACCGCAACATATTTAATATATAAGCAGGTAGAATTATCAGCTTGGTCAGTTTGCACAAGCTCGTTTGAGGCAAGAAATCGAGTTTCACAAACACAACCTCAACATTCTTGATTGAAAAAGGAACACCTCAGACAACATGCAGTCCTGTGAGCGGGAATTGCACAGTTCAAGAAAAACAAATTAAAACTCACAGACCGAAAGCGAATTAATTGATTGGTTTTAGTAGCACAAGGGCATTTTGGGCCAATGAGCGCCAAGTCTATACTGCAAAAGATAAACTTAATGCATCTTTACAAATCAAATGTATAAAGATGGCTAATGCCTCTCTGCACTACAGTTGCTTTGCTCTAGCGTGAAGTCATTTTAATGCATGCACACGTACATACACACGCTACACCCAAGTGTAACAGCTGCAGAATAAAAATTGGGCAGCAACAAAGTCGCAACCTTTAACCATTGATCCCAAGCTGTACTAGTGACTGGAAGTAGTACCAATATCGCCAATGACGAGTCGCACTCTTTCTGCCCGATGTTACGCTGCTCTTATTGTCAGATGAATTACAGTCGGCATTGAGGGAAAGCTGCCCGCAAGAGCAGCTCCTATTTTTGTGTTATTTCTAACCAGAGACAAATGAAGTAATATATTTTTAGAATGAGAATGACACCGAAAAATTGAGTACGTAAAAAATTTGGTACATTCTTCCGGAATTAACTTGGGGGTTAACGGCTAAAGAGGCCATCCAGAAACTAGAACAAGTTTTGACATGTTTGCTACCAGTGAATGCTAGAAAATATGTTGGCATTCTGTAGTTTTGTCCAACAATGCAAAAGGGATTCTTAATAACTGAGGAAATAAATGGAAAAATATCATGGAGTATATTTCGTTAATGTAATGCAGAATCACCCAACTTCTGTTACTATATAATCTCCACTTGATTAACGCGCACTTTCTGAACTAGTTCAGGAGGTGCTGATTTCACTACTCATTCCACCAGTTCAACGTGGCAGCAACTGCATATTGCGATTTGTTTTACTTAGTGCAGGCTTTGTACAGGGCGAGTTCACAGCATTCCCTGCACTTGGCCGAAAGGTAGTGCATGTTTACGCAGCAGGTGTGGTGCCGCTTCTGCACGAGCGAGGTGCAGAAATAAGAGTTTCATACAATAATTACTAGAGGGAACTCTGACGTTAGTGTCCACAGGAGATCAAACAAGAACGGCTGTACCAGCATGGAAATTATGGGAAGTACATGGATTTGCCTAAACTTCATCTGTTTGGCTTCAAACGGCTTTGTGACTTTGTAAACTAGTCATTTTCAACAATATACTGTGTAATAAATAAATAAACATGAAAATCGTCCGACGACAGGATTCAAACATAGGAACTCTAGAACAGAAGTCTGATATTGAAACCATTAAGCCACGGAGGCATGTAACGACAAGCGAGTGCAACGCCCTGATGAATTTATCGCGGGCATACCAGTGCCTTGAGGCGCTTGGCGCCTTTCGATTTGGCCACCTGGACAAGCTCAATCGTTGTAATTAATAGCAATTGTGCGTGTTGGTGCCGTCTTCTGCACTTCGAAGAGTATAGACTGCGCTGAAATGTACGACAATAAGATTTATATAGCGTATAATATACGAAGCCACAAGAACGTCTGAATTCACAAGCACGAATATCAGACAAATCCATGTGCTTCCCATCATTCCCATGGTGGTACGACTCCAGCACCAGAGTTCCCTTCAAGTAATTACTGTAAGAAACTATGGCAGAAAGAGGAGTAATAAACTAAGTTTTGCTGTCCGATAAATCTTACTGGTCATTAATTCCAAGTTTCAGTGCAGTCACATGTCTAGCAGGGCAATTGTGGTATTTTTCATAAACATTGCAAAGCCAACTGTGATGAATGCTCACTATGGTAAATTGTTTATGATCGAGTAGCATAGACTACTGAAGCAATCTCTAGAAGGCAAGTTAAGTAATTTTCTTATTAGCAGCCTTTACACAGCATTCGAGCATATGACACATGCACCTCAGATATGCAGATAATATTTCCTTGACTTAGCAAGAAGCGATGATTCATGTTCCACGAGGCTACTTCTATCAAAGCAGTATTGGTGCTCTCTAAAAACAATGCCAATGCAGATGATCCAAATATTTTTCAGGGGCAACAGTTATGCCTGAAATCATGCTAGATTAGTTTTTTTAAACACATGCTCAGACCATGTTAGAAGTGCTTCTTAAAATCCTCCTATTTATTAGACTAGTCATATATCTGTACACAAAGGCTATTAATTAGGTCCCATGCTATATCATCATCTTAACAAAAACTTCACTTAGTAATACACATGCTGTGATGAGATTTGAGACCACATTGAGATGCTGAACAAGGGAAATTCGTTATTTTTAAAATGAAGCTCCTGTTCTTCCAAACGAGAAGAAAGGATACTGAGGGTCAAAATTTTTCTGAATCACAGCTGGAAGATGCCAGAGAAGACACGTGGAAACTTATTTGTAATTTTGTATTTAAATGTACAAATGATAAAGGGAAATGAAAATGGTAAAAAAAAACAACCAGGCATGGGGGGAGAACGAACCTACAGCCTTTGCATTAGGCATGCGATGCACTAACCACTGTGCCACCGAGGCAGCATTCAACCGTCCACAATGGCCCCTCAGATTGTCGACGCTCGAACATGGCCGTAGCACCACAGTGGTTAGTATATCACATGCGTAATGTGAAGGTTATGGTCCGTTCCCCACCCACAGGTGGATATCTTTTAATTCACTTTCACTTACCTAGAATTTATCATTTCTATACTTTATATAAAAAAACTTAAAGCATGTTCCTGTATGCTTTCCTTGGCCTCATTATCTGCTGGCTTCTTCCAGTTCTGTTACTACCAACACTTATACATATTCTAATCTGGTAAGTAAACAGTTTTGCATGATGCTGGAATGCAATATAAAACATTATTGCAGGGCCGTGTTATGTAGAATGTCTTACATTGCCCAGGCAAGGTGTATTAATGTCAATCTGAAAAAAAAACAATTCCCACTCTAAGCAGAAATGCTGTGTACTGCTGTGTGCAACAGGGTTTAACGAAAACAACTTGTTCAGAAATAAATCCACCAAACAACGAGGAAATATGAAAACTAGATGAAAATTTGTGCAGTTGCATGTTAAAAATTTAGCACAGCAACAGATGAAGACATAATGAAGGAAACGCGAAGATGGTTTATTTTGGACACACGAGGCAATATACCTGAAAGATGCATATGAGCTTACACGTGGAGAAATATTGTTTATGTAGCAGCTAAACTACGAACAGGCCTAGAGCACACTGATACAAAGTGTCGAGCATGTAAATCTTATTATGCCCTTAAGTCAAAGAAACATGGCTGTTTCTCATGATTCGCTACACATGGCTGGCTCACACAACTTGGCCACTTCTATATATGCCTTGTAATTACCAGGTGGTCTGTGTGACATGTGCAAGCTTTAAATATGTACAAGTGCCACGTAGCTGTACAGCACCAAAGCAATGTCGTTTGGCATCGTTTTGAGGAAGTGAAACCATTTCTTGCATTTTTCCTAGTTAGGTAATTAGTTATTAAAAATTATTTAACTGCTCAAATATTTTATTCAAAGCAAAAGTGTCAGTGCGAAAATTGTAGAGCATCCTGAAAAATTCCCAATCCAGCTTTCGACTGCTCAGTAGGTGCAACAAATTCTTTTTTTTTTCAAGCTTGAAAGAAGCCAGTGAACACATGCAAGAAGTGCCGTGCAACTAACCGCTCGTGCACCTGAACACCATTTGGCGCCTCCTTTCATGCTTGAAAACAAAAAACTTTTTGAAAAGAATATTTTAGAAATTGATTAATTATTATTGACTGTTTTTGGCAAAATGCAGGAAATAGTGTGACTGCCACTTCCATTTTCGGCGACATGAATTCACTCAATTTGCATGTCCAAATCTAGCTATACATGGTGCGTGTTTTGAGCTGGTTCTGTAATTTACGCTGGTTTTGACTAATTGAAGCTTTGCACCCTAATAATGGAAAATAAATGTTGTTGAAAGTCAGCGCTTGTGGTGTCTTCTTGTCTCGTCCCTTGTCTATATTTTGCGCTGTTACTAGCAGGATGGAAAAACCAACAAGCCCAAGCTGCTATTCTAACTAATAATGGAGTCAGCCTAAAAAGAAATTGGTACATGAACGGTCGCTCTCAGTACTCCATACTCCTCTAACTTAGTGCAAAGTGCTTGTGAGCCAAGAAGTTGGTAGTTCTAAGCAGTATTTCTCATTTTGACCTGGTGTTATAGCCCACTTACTATGATGCCATGCTGCTCAGTCACGCTGGTCCCAGCTTCAATCTAGGCCATGGCAGCTGACCTCCAATGAGGGTAAAATGCAATAACGCTTATGCACTTAGATTCAGGTGTACATTAAAGAAGCCAGGTTTCCAAGACATTACGTTTTGGAATGTAAAACCCATAATTTAATTTTAAAATCTAAAGGTGCTTTATTAGGAGCAGGGGCATCATTTTGAGCTTTTACTGCACTGCCATAGCACCAAGAAGCTCCAAGTAAATAAAAGCAATTTCTTAGACAATGTACATATCTTGAAAACATTTACAAACACTTCTCTGCATGCACCTCCGTTGCTGTTATATTTAGATCCGTATGCCAAGGCGGGTTATGATGTTAGAACATGTTTCAAACTTTTTTTTCACCGCTTTAAAGTTGTTGGTTATTTTGCATCCCACTGTGTGTCGAACGCACATTTCAGTGCATCAATTTCTTCAGAAAGTGCATTCCTCTTTATTTATTTGTGCATGCAAAAAGGGTTCAGAAGAACTGCTTTCTGGAGGTCTGTAAAACAAGCAAAAAACAATTCTATGTAGGCTGCACAAAGAGAAAGGATTGGTTTGTAAATATGTTATTTAGTTCTTAAAGAAAGAGGCAGCTGTCAGTATTCTGTTCCAAAGTAAAAATTGCCCCTACCTGGCTCTGCTTCATTTTCCGATGTTGATGGTCCATTCAGGGGGACTCAACTGATAGGCTGCACTTTGGCGATGTCGGGTGTGCTGTCACCAGGCCCAAGGTCGATCGACATCCTCACCAAAAGTCGAGTCCAAACGCTATAATAGAAATATCTCATCATTTTGCTATCAGTTCTGTCAACTTGCGCGTTTCACACACGGCCGTCAGTGAAATATTTCGTCACTTGGATACTGAAAGAAATTCAAGCATTTTCTGGCAGCCAAGCTGATGATGACGATGTGTGGTGTTTTATGGCGCAAGGGCCAGGTTTGGCCAAAGAGCGCCATGACAAGTGGTAATGTTGACGATGTATTATGGAAGATGTGACTTGGCTGTGAAATGGCCTAAAAATTGGCGCTGTAAAGTGCGTAAAATCTACGTGCTACAAAATTATGGCGATGACTAATGACGAATACTATGAACATTAAAATCCATCGTGGAAGAATGATGCAAAATAGAAAATATATAGGATGGTAAAATTACTTGGAGCACTGCTGCCTCGCCAGAACCCTTGAAACACAAGGGCCTAGAGGCATGTGCTATATGAAAGAGCTATCACAGCGGCATCCTCTGAAGAGAGGGCGGCAGCCAAGCTGAATACACAGTAAATGGAGAACATTAAAGAGCAAATGCAGTTGTCACATTAGATTGATCAAGTACAGCAGAAACGGAAAATAAATCAGTGATACTGTGTCTGTTGGCTTTGAATGCAAGAAATGTAAAAACAGGAACTTGCAGCCACGCCACCTTGAATTTTCCGCGTTTGCTACACCTCACAAGTTTGGCGTCGTCCGGTACTCGGGGATAGTAACCGCTTAAAATCAAGATGAACGAGCGTCAGCATAAATTAACAGGATAACTAACCGGGCAATATTGGCGCATAAAACAGCTCACGTAGCGAAGCTACTGTCAATTACCCGATGACGCATCTGCGGGCGGTGCGGTTTGGGCGAACAATTCAAAAAGGAATGAGAGTTTCACTTGTTTCACGCCTACTAAGCTAAGACAGAATTTGAGTTTCTTACTAAACTATACTGGATATTTACGCTCCGAATAAAACGCTGGAAATTTTGTTACGTCACACTGCATACGTATGAGTGAGGAAATTGCTTTTATTGTGTTCTGCGCTGACGGCATGTAGAATCAACCACTCTCATGCAACAAAAGCATGAAAGTGGTACTCGTGACACCGAAAACAAACATATACAGCGCCAACGTTACGCCTCTTGGAGTTGGAACTAAGCACGATCAAGCCAGTTTTCTAGCTTTCATAACGCCATGAACACGACCAAACATTGAGCGAAAACACTCTCTGCTCTCGAAAATTATTACCGCTTCCATTTATATACCTATCGCTGCCACAAACAAAAGTCAATGGGCTAGCTGTCCACAAGCCACAGATTAGACTGACAGCAACATATTACGGTAACGTAAAACAATTTCCACGCTGACTTAGCAGCCGCGGTGTGCTCTAAGTGCCAAAGTTCTCGTTTGCCGTTCGAAATTCACACCATGATGACGGGCACTGCATCTTTCACATGGAATACTGCACGCTTTGCTCCGGAGCTCAATAGGAGGGCGAAACGCATTTGCACGTACCTGAAATCCACATGCCGGAAACCCGTCGACGCTTCCGAGAACGAGGCGCACAGCCATACACCCGTACGGCGGCTTGACTTGGACGTGAGGCACTTCTATCAAACATTTCACATGCGACATGTTTCACACCGATTGCGCGAGCACCAGAAAATGACGCAGGCTGCATTGCGACGCCGAGCAGACGTGCAGCCACCGATGAGCTGTGTGCGCGGATTGCAGAGAGCAAAGCCATACAAAACGTTAGGCACGAGAAGATGGCGGCTCTTGTTGCGGAGACGAAGCGAACGAAGCAATGACGCGCGAATGAATGTTGCCAACTGTTGGTTCCGCGTTATGCCGGCGGTGGTGGCTTTAGTGGCGTGTGTTGCGACTGTCTAATTTTTTATTTCTTTTCCCCAAACAGTATAGCTAAGATCAGTTCTTTGTTTGAATTTTTAGCTGTGTCGTTTGGCATTATCTTTCTCTTTTTATGCTATTAAGCGGCCAATTGTGGCCTCTCAAGATCGCGCGCGCCAGCTTCGCGCTGCGATCCTGAGAGGCCATAATTGGCCGCTTAAATAGCATAAAAAGACAAAGAAAAACCATCCGTCCGTCAGTCCGTACCGCACGATATCTTTCAAAATAGAACCCGCAGCAGCGAGTGAATTCACCTTCGTGCTAGCTCTCGCTTCAACGCGACCGAAGCTGCGAGAACACTGCGCTCACGAAGCTTTCAGCTTATGCCGCACTATGCGCTTTTCGCAGATCACTTTCAAGATAGGTGTACGCGCGTCTGTTTTCAAAGCGAAGTAAACGGTGAGAACACAGCGCCTGAAGCTTTCAGCAGTGGGCACACTCTGTCCGCAATGCAGTTCGCTTTCAAGATACGGTTCGCGCGGCCGTGCCACAAGCAGCCGCCGCCGGAGAACGGTTGATAATGGTTCGTCGCGGATGAGGAGGGCTAAAGAGCGATAACGGCTCAAAACGAACGGAACGTCACCAGCGCGCCTGGCCCCGCCACCTGCAGTACTTTGCTTGCGCCGCCGACCAGAGCAGCTCGTGTCGCCGCAGCGCTGTCGCTAATACTTGTCGGATCAAGTCTCATAACATTAATGACGACATGGACTGCGTGTGGATGAGGAAGAGTCACAATGCTTACGCACACTTAGACAAATCCGAGAGGAGTTCCTGTGTGATTTTTTTTCACCGGAAATGTACAGTCAGCGGTGGGACCCAGAGTTGACAATGCCTGTAAGAGGGGTGCCAAGCTTTTTTTTTTGTGAGAGTCTTGCCCAGCTCCCAAAGATCTGCTCAAGCTAAGACTTGCTGATGGCTGTATGTGTTTTTTTTTTATAGTCTCATGCCCTCGAACCGCCACGAATCCTACAGTGTAATGGCATTAGAGCAGAATTCACGTCCAAAGGAAAATGCAGCCGGTAATTGGGCTGCCTAAGGTTTGCGGCCCGGCGGCAGCTGCCCTCCCGTCCCCCGTTTCCGTTGACAAGTTAGGGGGAGGGGTCTAGAGCAATCTTACACCCCCCTCCCCACAGTGGCGTAACTAGAAAATATTTTCGTGTGAGGGGGGGTGAAGGAGTGGGGCCATTGCCATAGCAGCGAAAATTTTACTGTTAGTGAGCGTTACAAGTGCCCGGCGTGCCCCACTTGGCTACGCCGCTACTAGCCCCCCCCCCCCCCCCCCCCCGCTATCGACGCAAATTGAGCTATCAGAACGTGCATGACACGCATGCATGACACAACATGAATGACATGCCGCGAAGCTAGCATGGATGCCATCACATCATCATCATCATCATCACCTTATTTTGACGTCCATCGCAGGACGACAGCTTCTCCAGCGATCTCCAATACCCCTGTCTTGTGCTAACTGGTTACACGTGTCTTCAAGTTTCCCTATTCCATCCCGTCCACATTATTCTCTGTCGTCCTCGACTGTGTTTCCCTTCCCTTAGCACCCATTCTGCAACGCCAATAGACCAGCAGTTCTCTCCCTTACGCATTGCAATGTCTGCCCAGCCCGACTTCTTCCTCTTAATGTCAACCAGAATATCAGCTATCCCCGTTCGCTCTCTAATCCACATCGCTGTCTTCCAGTCTATTATCATCATGCCTAATAATTTTCATTCCATCGCTCGTTGCGCGGTCCTCAACGTCTTCCCAAGCTTCTTTGGTAACTTCCAAGTTTCGGCCCCATACGTTAGCAACGTTAGAAAGCATCGGTTAGCAATAAGCTCCCTGGTCATGATTTAGTAATGCCTGCCGTAAGCTCTCCAGCTAATGTTTTATTTTTGTTAATTTCCTTGATCAGAGGCCCCTGCGAGTAATTAACCTCAATAAACGTATTTCTGCGCAGACCATGGCATTCGTTCTCTCGCCTGGCTGCGGAACATTACTTTTCTCTTCTGCATACTAAATCTCAATCAGACTTACACTTCCTTCGACAAGTTCCTCAAACGTTTGTTGCAAATAGTCTGCAGCGTTGCTGAGTATGCCAATGTCATCTACAAACCGTAAGTTGGTGAGCTATTTACCGTTAGCCCACCCTCCTAACCATTCCCAGTCTAACTGGTTGCACACCTTTAAGTATTCAGTGATAGCATTGTAAATATTTTGCCATTGATCATATGAAGCCTTTTGCAGATATCTGGCTATGCAAAGTCTGCGCGTTAGTGTCATCCGTTCGATATCGACATTCGTGGGAAACTTCATTTTTGACCACTGTTCGGAGCCAGTGCGCTGCTGCCTAGATGCCCCGATCTAATCATTCCAGCTACCTGATTCAAGCGCAGGTAACGCGCGTTTCATGTATAGCTAATATCAACGCCTTAACTGGCAATGTTCATTTATCACATACTGTAAGCTTGTTCACTTACTCCCTTATAATTAGGGTGTAAATTAGAAAGACTGGGGTGTTCCAAGGATGTTTTCTTGTTGAACACCCTTTTCCGTTAAAAAAGGGTGTTTCAAGGGTGCTTACAAGAGTGAAAAGATGAATACACCCGCATTACACCCATAAGGGTGTGAAAATTTTTAGAGTGTAGATGATTCTCTCGACAGGCTATGGCATGCGCGTTTGTTCTCAACGATGGATCTAAAAATTGGGTACTGGCAAATCGAAGTCGATGAGCATGATCGAGAGAAGGCTGCTTTCGTGATGCCAGATGTGCTGTACAAATTCAAGGTTCTCCACTTAGGTGTGTGCTCAGCGCCGGCCACACTTAACTGTCTAATGGATACCGTCCTGCCCGGCCTCAAATGGAAGACTTGCTTGGTATGCTTGGACGATGTAATTGTTTTTCGGCCACTTTCGAACAACATCTTAAGTGGCTTGTCTCCATTCTTCAAGCCGTACGGTCCTCTGTAGTCGCTATGAAAGCAGAAAAATGCAGTTTTAGCTTTCAAGAACTTCAATGTGGCGGCCAGTCATATCGGTGACCTGATCCCGATAAAATTTCTGCCATCACAAAGTTTGCAAGGCCGTGGCGAAGTATTCGACGCTTAGTGGGTCTGTGCCTCTATTAACCCCATTTTATCAAGGGTTTTGGTGCACTGCCTCTCCACTCACAAGTCTTATGAGAAGATGCTTCGAATTCATATGGGGAGAGGAGCAGGAAGGAGCATATGAGTTACGGCTGTGGCTGCAGGCCCCGCCTGAGCTCGCTCACTTGGACGAAGGCGCCGCTACACCAATCTACACAGATCCCACAACATGGGCCTAGGCACCATAATTTCTCAATCGCAAAAAGGCCCCGATCTAATCATTGCTTATGCCAGCAGAACTATGTCGTGTGAAAAGTCCAGCTATTCCACTACAGAGAAGCAATGTTTGGCTATAGTATGGGCACTCAGTAAGATTCCTCCATACCTACATGACCGGTCCTTCCAAAGAGTCAGCGACCATCACTCGCTTTGTTCGGTGACAAAAATAAAAGACCCTCTGAACATCTGGCATGCTACAACCTACTACTCCAAGAGTAGGACATGACAGTTGTCCAAAAATCGGGGAAGCAGCACTTAAAGGCCAACTGCCTCTAAAAATCACCAATTGAATCATCAGACTACGATGGTGAGGAATACGCGGGCCTTTTAGGAGTTGTTGATGCTGCCACTATCTATCATCAACAACAAGAGGATCAAGACCTGCATTCGCTCATTTATTCTTGGGAGGCCGACCTACAAAATTGGTGGCAGTGCTTATAAAGGGACCACCATCGCTCTGCTTCCGCAAACGCATCCTCTATAAGAACTATTCTTTCAACGGATACACCTACTGTTAGTCATCCCATATAGTCTCCGCAAAATAATCCTGTCCTGCAGCCGTGCCATGACGAAGCCACCTCAGGCCACCTTGGCTGCACGCGGACATTGGCATAAATATAAAGCAAATATACTTGCAGCAGAGGGGAAGCTATACGTCAAAACTTTTCTTGACTCTCAGCGACGCAAAGTACCACCTACCAAACCCGCCCGGCTCTTACATACTGTTGCAGTGCCCGAGTAACCATTTGCCCATATGGGAATGGACCTTCACGGCCCATCCGCAACGTCTGCCAACGGAAATAAAGGAGTCATAGTTGCCACAGACTAGCTCATCAGGTACATGGGAACTAAGACACTTGTGAATGGCACGGCAGCTGAGGTGGGGCAATTTTTTTATTGAGAATATCATCCTAAGACATGATGCTCCAGCTGTCGTCAAAACAGACATAGGAACCGCGTTCTCAGCGGAGCTTTCAAGAAGTGTGCTAATGCTCAGTGGCACTGCCCACATGAGGAAAACAGCATATCATTCTCAAACAAGTGGGCTTACACAACGACTCCACAAGGTCCTCGCTTACATGCCCTTTATATATGCAGACGGGCATAACAAGAATTGGGAGAAAATTCGGCCGTATGTCACTATTGAGTATAATACGGTCTGCCAGAAAACTGTATACGAATGACGCCGTTCGGTCACATCCAAGGTCTAGAAGCAAGTACGATGCTTCACGCTGTGCTGCCCCAAGACTGTAGCCATACGTAGACTGATGTTGCTGATCTTACAGAACGCGCCAAGGAAGCCTGACAGCTCGTGCCTGTCCGAGTGGACCGCCGGCAATACCGTGACACCCGTCGGTATAAATTTAAGGACAGATCTGTAGTTTATCAAGCCGAAGACAGAGTTTGAGTACGGGCACCTATTATACACCGTGGCGTCGCTGAGAATATTCTACGGTGGTACTACGGACCGCATAAATTTTGCGCCGCCTTAGCGATGTCACCTACGAAGCCGTTGCTGACACCCCATCTTGCTAGATGCGCCGCCAGCATGTGCCTGAAAGTGTTCACACGGTGCGCATGAAGCCTTACCTCTCCGAGTGACATGCATAGCCTGTATTTCCGCACTGACTATTGTTCGCCACGCATCGGGGCAATGCATGCTCAGGAGGGAGGCCAATGCTACGCCCCTGTCAGCACCGAGTCATGATGCTGACGACAAAAACGATCGGCTCGAGAGTTCCCACAGGCTCAATAGAACAAGACTGGTTTTTCTATTCTCAGGTAGGTTGCTAGAGTGTGACAGGTGGACGTCTCGCTGTTAAATTTCCCATTTTCAGTGAACCACGACAATTGATAGTTAGATGACAGTCAGAAAGACAGACAGAAAGAGAGACAGGAAGGCAGACAGGCAGGAAGCCAACCGACCGACTGACCGACCGACCGGGTGAGGGAGCGAGCGACCGACCGACCCACTGAGCGGCCGACCGACTGACTGACTGACTGACTGACTGAGTGGCTTACTTGCTTCACGTGGCTAAAGTAGGCAAGCGATATATCGCACTAAACTAGCTTGGCGGCAGGTGCCCATAGACAGTGCTTCACGTTCGGCTTCTGCGTCCTTGATGAGTGGTTTCACCGCGTAGCGTTGAAACAAAACGGAGGAAACAGGTGCAACTCTTACATTTGAGAGCACGTACAAGGATATTAGCCTTCGTAGCCTCGCCTGCAATGTTTGAAGCAGGGTGTCATTACGGAATCAAATAAGGTACCACAATTACATCGCGGCTTCGTCATGGGCGTACTATGAAGTTGAAATCGGTAGACGATGAGAATCGAGGAGCGCGGTCAACATGGCGTCCACGAACGCGAATCAGACCACCATAGATACCCATTTCGGCTGGCCGTGAAGGAGCGTTCCCCGTACCGCAGTGTCTCGCCTGTATACGGGAGTAAACCGATACCTTGAACGCCACTTCTTCAAGAACCGCTTCGAAACCCCGTGCAGTGTGTGCGACCAGAAACATAGTGCCTCAAACGACAGCGTCTGCGTCCTTTGCAAGAGGGACAGCGTTTTAACGACTTTGTCACAAAACGCTAGCTTTCATGAGGACAGAATGCGAGACGGCTCCTCTTACCACCATGCCACCCTTCGGTACCGCACGATTGCCGTGCAGGCTTCAGCTATATATCACTATCTTCGGAATCGGCCACAAAAGCGGTTAGATAGCTATAAAGAATTCCAGTTAGCTCTCATAGAATGCTAATGCATGGTAGCCTTTGGCAGGCCGGATGTTTGTACATTCTTTCAATACTTGGCGCAATAAAGTATTATTATTATTATTATTATTATAAACCCATTGACAACTGCAACCTTACCTGTGCGATGACGACGGCCTGCGTCATGCCTCCCATGGCACCTAGCGTGCAAAGCCAGGTACCAGAGTTTGCATCGGTAAGCATGACCGGCATGACCGAGTGGTAGGGTTTTTTAGTAGGGCCAATGCAATTAGGGTGTCCCGGCACCAGGTGGAATCCAGTTGCCCTCGTCTGAAATACAAGAAAAGCTAAAGCCTCGGCTTTCCTTCTGGCAGCAGACACGGTGCAAATATATCACCATTCGCGACAGCTCGCTTTGTACTAAAGTTCGTGGACGCATCCGCTTGAAAACAACGAAATAACAACAAAGACAATGTAGAGTTCTGACTGCAGACCAATTGTATAAATCTAGAAGCCGGTAATGTTCACCAATGATAAATCAATTGATTACTGTTTAGGTGGAGTTGTATTCTGCAAACATAAATAAACTTTGGATTGTAAGTAAACACAAGGATTGTCATCAAATGCAGGCATTTCTAGCTTTTATTAGCATTTCTGCCAATAAACACCAAAAAGAAAAGATTATTTTGCAAAGCCAAACATACAATGCTGCTCCTCTCTGAAAAAAAATACTACACCAGTGAAACGGCGTTTAAACCTTTGCTCACAGCATCTAAATGAACCTTTTACTCAGCAACCATACCTAACATGCTGCGAAATAATACTTAACAATTCCGTAAATACATTAATCCAAACAACCGTCAACCAACATATTATATGTTGACGACAATAACCATGTTTCGGACCAAAAGGTATCTGAAGTACTACACTCGATCTTCTCTTCCGTGTTCACTTCTGTACCTAACACTGACCTCCCAGACTGCCCTTACCTCATCCATCCAACCATGCCAGACATAACATTTGGGGCATACGGTATCACCAAGCCGCCAGAATCCCTGAAATTAGCGTCCTCAACCGGCACCAATGGAATCAATTCCGAAATGGTTAAGAACACTGCGCACATCTCTAGTGTATTCTTGTGTCATATCTTTCAGCAATTATTATCATCTGGAGTGGTACTGCAAGAGACGAAAATAGCTAAGGTAATTTCAGTACCAAAAAAGGATCATCGTCATCATGCCACAATTACCGTCCAATTTACCTCATCCGTGTCTGTTCCAAACTAATGGAGCATATAATTCATTCTCATATTCTAAAATCTCTACAATCCGCTACTTTCTTCACTGCTAAGCAACATGGTTTTCAGAAACGCATGTCCTGCGAGACTCAACTAGCTCTTTTCGTTAATGATATCACTTCACATATTGATCAAAACGTCCCCATAGATCCGCTCTTCCTAAATTTCCAAAAGGCTTTTGACAAGGTTCCTCATGAACGGTTCTTCCTAGAACTCTCGCGTCTTAATCTTAACCATTGTGTTTTCCAATAGATCCGCAACTTTATTACTAACATTCAACAGTTCGTTTACGCTAACCAATGCTCGTTTAGTTTATCACCCGTTATCTCCGGCGTGCCGCAGGGCATTGTTCTGGAGCCACTATTCTTCTTAATATATATGAACGACTTACCGAGAGGTTATTCTTTGAAAATTGGTTTATTTGCTGATTATTGCGTAATCTATCGTCATATTACTAACGAAACCGATTCTCGTGCTCTCCAGTCCGACCTTAACGTCATTTACCCTTGGTGTAATAATTGGCTAATGTCTCTCAACGTCAAAAAAAGTCCCTACTTACTTTCCACCATCGCCAATAATTTATTTGAGCTAATTACGTTATCGCCGGTTCTGAAATGTGTGCTGTGACTTATCTATACTAATACATTAACTCGTGAAGTAACCACCATTGGTCTTCACACCTTTACAGCATTAGCAATGATGCCAATCGTAAATCATGCTACCAGCACCGTAATCTACGTCCTGTTTCCCCTTCAGTAAAACTACTCGCAAATTTAAAACTTGTTTGACCCAAATTGTAATACGTAAGCACAGTGTGGGACCCATAACAATCTAACCAGGTGCATACTGAAGGATTTTACCATAGCACGCGGTTGCCCATGAGTCACAAAACTGAGTGCCCACATTTTTTTAATTTATTCCTCCTTTTGCGTCTCTATCCTTCTCTGTTTCTCTCCCCAATTCCCTTCGCCATGCATAGTAGCATGACAGCGATGTATGTGCATCGAATAAAAGGCCTCATCATCATCATCATCATCAGCCTCGTTACGCCCACTGCATGGCAAAGGCCTCTCCCATACTTCTTCAACAACCCCGGTCATGTACTAATGGAGGCCATGTCATCCCTGCAAACTTCTTAATCTCATCCGCCCACCTAACTTTCGGCCGCCCCTTGCTACGCTTCCCTTCCCGTGGAATCCAGACCGCAACCCTTAATGAGCATCGGCTATCTTCCCTCCTCATTACATGTCCTGCCCATGGGCAGGTTGCAAGTGCTAGGCGGCGCCCCGTCTTTCCGACCCCTAGCGCCATCTGACGAACAGTTGCGCGAATGTGGTAGGATTACTCATGGCGTCAGCAGCCCGCACTGCGTGTTTGGCGTCCTGTCAAACGATAGCGATGGCGCGAAACAGCGTGCCGATATTAATTTTAACCGGGTTTCTGGGAATTACAAGATCTTCATAGCTTTTTTCGTGAAAAGAATTTAGGGAAAGGAAGTCGTCTATTTGAAGTGGGGCACGTCTACGACGTGAGGGAAGTGTTGAACTCGCACTGATCGGAAGTGACTGCTTGGTTTATTCCGCAAACGAAATATAATGCACCAGCGAGATGCGTGAAGCTCAGCGTAATTTACTTCGTTACCTACGGTGTGGACGCATGAAATTGTAGGCGAAATTGATTCTTGAAGATCGGCGACAGCAGACAAATCCTAGCGGGGAGCTGCGATTTCCCGTGCTGGCATCGCAGGGAAGTGCAAGGACGCCGCGGTAGTGTTTCCCTCTACATAGATGACGGCAAATACGAATCCAAAACATCTCATCCAAGAACGTGAGGCGTATGAACGACTCGTAAGACCTACCAGAGGTATTCTAACGTTGCTCTCCCCAAACACAAAAAAAAGGGGATGAACTTACCAGTTGTGTTAGACTACGCTGGGAAAATATTTTCGCCCAAGTTACTGGAAGTGCGATACTTTTATGTTGCGATTTTTCAGTGCGTGCAAAGGAGGTTCCAATAAACCACGTTGTCAAAAATTTTGGTGATCTCATCTGCACCTTCGTTGATATGCTGCCATGGGGCCAGAAGAGTGTATGCCAGCTCAACCGGCTGCAACCCCTCCTCAAATCTCTCAGCAAGCCCTAGCGCTGTTCGAATGGGAGAGGATTGGGAAAGAGTTCCACGGCTTTACTGCGGTACAGTGTAGGAACAAACTATTTTGTTTGATGCATATCCTGGTACGCACTGCAGGCAGTGGCGTAGCAGGGGGGGGGGGGGGGGCGTGGGCTCCGTGTGCAAGGGGCCAGTGGGGGGGGGAGGTCATATACGTCTGGAGACATACAGAAATTGTTGATATCCTCGGCTTCCTCCAATAAACCCGGGGGAGGGGGGGGGGACAGAAGACCTATGGGCCCCGGGTGCCAGACGACCTAGCTACGCTACTGACTGTAGGTGTCCCGTTGCTGCCATCATTGCTGTAAAAGCAAATAATTCAGAGTTATAACACACTTGGCATAACGCCGGAACATAAAACAGCTTATGCCGTCGGACGAGCGCTATCCAGTCTTGACGCCGTTCTGCTTCATACGGTCGGCTTGGTAACCTGTAAAACTTTGTTCCTCGTGAGTTGGTGTACGTGCTGTTGCAGCCCACTACTCAACAGCTCGGGTTGCACTTCGGCATTGCTCTGAAAAGGCAACAGCTACGCGCGAAACAGTGCGCATACAGGCTTTCCGAACGCAAGCGGGCCGGTCGTATCCTGCCGGTCCTGCGCTCGCCGCCGCGAGGGGCGCCCTAGTAGGCGCGGGAACTACGTTCGCAACCTGCCTATGCCCATTTCGTTTTCTTGATTTCAACTAAGATGTCCTTACCTCGCGTTTGTTCCCTCACCCAATCTGCTCTTTTCTTATCCCTTAACGATACACCCATCATTCTTCTTTCCATAGCTCGTTGAGTCATCCTTAATTTAAGTAGAGCCCTTTTCGTAAGCCTCCAGATTTCTGCCCCGTAGGTGAGTACTGGTAAGACACAGCCATTATAAACTTTTCTCTTGAGGGATAAAGGCAACCTGCTGTTCATGATCTGAGAATGCCTTCCAAACACACCCCAGCACATTCTTATTCTTCTGATTATTTCCGTCTCATGATCCGGATCCGTCGTCACTACCTGCCCTAAGTAGACGTATTCCCTTTACCTCTTCCAGTGCCTCGCTACCTATTGTATATCGCTGCTCTCTCCCGAGACTGTTAAACATTACTTTAGTTTTCTGCAGATTAATTTTTAGACCCACTCTTCTGCTTTGCCTCTCCAGGTCAGTGATCATGTACTGCAGTCGGTCCCCTGAGTAACTAAGCAGGGCAATATCATCAGCGAATCGGAAGTTACTAAGGTATTATCCATTAATTTTTATCCCCAATTCTTCCCAATCCAGGTCTCTGAATACCTCATGCAAAGACGCTGTGAATAGCATTGGAGAGATCGTATCTCCCTGCCTGACGCCTTTCTTTATTGGGATTTTGTTGCTTTCTCTATGGAGGACTACGGTGGCTTTGGAGCCGCTATAGATATATTTCAGTGTTTTTACATATGGCTCGTCTAAACCCTGATTCCGTAATGCATCCATGGCTGCTGAGGTTTCGACAGAATCAAACGCTTCCTCGTAATCGATGAAAGCTATATATAAGGGTTGGTTATATTCCGCACATTTCTCTATTACCTGATTGATGGTGTGACTATGGTCTATTGTTGAGTAGCATTTACGGAATCCTGCCTGGTCCTTTGCTTGACAGAAGTCTGAGGTGTTCCTGATTTTATTTGCGATTACCTTAGTAAATACTTTGTAGGCAACTGACAGTGAGCTGATCGGTCTATAATTTTTCAAGTCTTTGGCGTCCCCTTTCTTATGGATTAGGATTATGTTAGCGTTCTTCCAAGATTCCGGTGCACTCGAAGTCATGAGGCATTCCCTATACAGGTTGGCCAGTTGCTCTAGAACAGTCTGCCCACCATCCTTCAACAAATCTGCTGTTACCTGATCCTCCCCAGCTGCCTTCCCCTTTTGCATAGCCCCCAAGGCTTTCTTTACTTCTTCCGGCGTTACTTGTGGGATTTCGAATTCCTCTAGACTATTCTCTCTTCCATTATCGTCGTGAGTGCCACTGGTACTGTATAAATATCTATAGAAGTTCTCAGCCACTCAGTAATGATATTAGTAATGATATTGCAAATGTCTGACTTTCATTAAATGGTTTTCTCTCTCTCTCTGGCAGCAGTACTTGAATTCATACAGGATCATGCAGCAAGATTCATTCACTCTGACTATTCATACCACACTAGCGTCACTAAACTTACGTCATCTCTGAACCTTCCGACCCTACAGCACCACCTCAAAGCAGCAAGATTGTGTCTCCTTTACGAGGTGTATCACTCACTGTTCCACCAGACCGACATTACGACTGCGCATCGCACTTCATGCCGTCATAGCCATTCAAAGCCTGTTTATCTCCCCCCCCTCCCCCTCAGCTCGCACCACCGCTCATCTAGACTCTTTCTTCGTTCAATAAGCGAAATACTACAATTATCTACCTGCTGAAGCAGTGCACCACTCAAGGCATTCATCGTTCAAGGCATTCTTTGAAAATATTACCTAGACACGCCCACCCCTGATTTAAAACGCCAAATGGGGTATTTGCGTTATGAATGAATGAATGAATAAATAAATAAATAAATAAATTTCTCATATATCGGTACTAATCGGAAGTTATTATGAGTACTACATTGTATCACCTAGAGAACTGCTAATCGCCTAATTTGTTACTCACTTCAATATGCATATTTGATACAATTTTATTCCAAGAGTTAATCCTCACTTTTGTGTGTATCTGCTTTTTTTTTAAATGCGAATCTTTTTTTGGCGAACATTTGCCACTTTGACAGTACCTATCTTGCCGCGTACGCCTTGGTGCTGTCAGGGTTGTTTCGTTAACTTGGTATGTACAAATATTGGCAATATTATGAGAAGAGTGTGTAGAGCACAAAAACGATAGTTCGTGGCATTAATATCATGTAATGTGTGTCACGTAGGTCATGAAACAGCGGCCTACGTCTTGGTGCTCTCATGGTCATTTAGTCAACTTGGTATGTACGAAAATTGACATAGTTTGAATAGGCTGTATGAAGAACGTAAATAATAGGTCATAAAATCCATGTCCTGTAGGTGATCAAGCAGCTGTCTACGTCTTGGTGCTCTCATGGTCGTTTCGTTAACTTGGCAGGCTCCCCGCAAACTTCTTCGCATAACATCCATTCCCACAAGGCGTGGGGTCTGCCGCCCTTTTTAAATATAGTTTTGTTGGAATTATTGTCTTTGATAGACATGAACGATCGCTTCGGCGGAGTATAGAAAGGGTTTGTTAGTCAAGTGATCATCCTGTTAATGTTTTCTCGACACCCTTCTCAGCACTGAGCCTTATTTAGTCGCAGAAGCACCTGCCAACAAACACTTAAGCGCGCTGCAGGAGAGCCACCATCTTGAAGAAATTGTCACGCGTGTCTTACAATCAAATCGTGGTTTCGACACGTAAAACCACAGAATTCAATTAAGGGAAATTGTCAGTCTCACGAGAAATGCGACGCATTGAATGCGGTGGGAATGTTGCGTGTTGCGTACAAGCTTCTTGAATGGCCTTCTAAAATATAAGAGGGGCAACACCTCGGGCGCTACGCAGTGTTTCTGCAGTGCTGTTGTTGCACTCCAGAAACAGCGCCCTACCAGGCCTCTCACAATAGCGACGTGAGGAAGAGCTCCGCCAGTTGTTCTGCTGGTGTCGCACCTCGATAGTGAACGATATGAGGCGGAAGCTAAACAGTCGAATTTTGCAGTTTGAATTTCATTGTACGCTCCACTTAGACTGGTGTAGGCCTGAAGATGTGGTTTCCATCGGGGAGTGGGACCGAAACGTTTTCAGGTTCGTTTCCAGTTTGCGGTTCAGTCTTCTGCATGTATTCCGGTTCACTTCCGCTTCAGTTGCGCAGCAAAAGTATACCGCTTCGAACCAGTTTGAAAAGGTTCATACCGGTTGAGAACGGCTCAAAATGAGGGACAATAAAAAGATCTGGCAAATGTTTTATTTTAGTTTCTGATATTGACGCGAGAGAAAGGTAGTTAATTCATGTCCTCATGCGACGTGAACCAGTGCAAGTATCTCTGATGATTTACTGTTAAGTAAATAACTTATTATACTGAGACCTCAGGAGCCGACGCCAAGACGTATCGTGATTTGCTTTAGTGAGACACTTATTTAAATTCATAGTATGCGTTCAAGAGATGACAACCAGTGCTATCTCTCACGAGCACACGAATATTGCACATGAGTATTGTGCTAAACCAATCTCATTGGCAGATTTAGTTGTCAGCTTGAATGGCTTTGGATGGTCCCTGTGTATAAATCTAGGATTGCAGTTTGAAATTATATTCATGTACGTCAAATGCGGAACGTGAAGCATAGAGTGCACCCATGTTTGTCAGAAATCTTGTGCCACAGATGTCTGAACTGGCTAACTTTAACGCATAGTCTTCATCAGCGATGCTATCTGCAAAATACGCTGGAAATTCTATGCCGACGACATGTCTGAAACCGTACAACGCACTATGCCGCTGTCAACAGACAGACGCGTTGTCTTAGTGCCATAAAATAAAAAATGAAGTGACCCTTCTTCGGAATATGTATCAGGAATACTCTACACACAAGGAATCTGCAACAGCTCTCCAGCAATGTAGGCGGAGGTAACGGCGTATGCAGCAACGGGCCTGTATGACGTCCAAGCGGGATGGACCATCTCTTCCCCACCAACCTTTATCGCCTAATGCATGTACCTTTGAACATGACGCAGAATGATGCACTCCACCCGCTGCTTTTACAAACGACAAGAGTACTAGGTGGCCATTGGATAGTTTTCGTATAGCGTATAGCAGGAAACACAAGCAGTTAGCGTTACGTCCTGTACACTGCGCGTGCACTGTATGTAAACGGTGCTGGATCTCTTACCTACATACACTATTTTCGGGATTTAGCGTTGAATGTTAACACATGCAAAGAGAGCCTTACGTACGACAACATGACAACGACGAAGCTGCCCGCTTCGGATCAATCGAGACGTCTGCCTGCACTGCTCGGCTGGTTCGTTCCCCACCAATGCTAATGTTTACTTGATATTTGTTTGATGATGCTTCGACAGCGTCGGACTGGTGAAATTGGACGTTGTCTTTAAGGTACGTTATCAATTAGCCGTGCCGTAGGCTTAACGAGATAGTTTGCACATGTTTGCTCAAGTTGGCTGTAGCTTCGTCGAGACAGCACTAAAGCCTATCTGTCGCTCATTCGCTTGACTTTTACGGTGTTCCAATACTCGCCGTAGACGGCCAAGTAGATGTCTAAGCGCACAGCAGCCATCTTAAGTCCCGTTTCAGTTTTCACAAAGGCGTCAAAGTAGACATTTAGCGACGTCAACATCGAAGTCAAGAATGATGCAGGCTACTTTCCTGCCCAAAAAAGATGGCGACAGACTCGGACGCTTCAAAACTGTACAATAATATAGGTTGCGCAAAAACGTAGTAGGGGCTTCCTATCCCTTAATAAAAGCCATAGCTTGTTTTTCAAATGTTTGGAGGTGCAAAGTCTTAAAATACAGAACTAATTTGCGCTTTTTCCAACTTTCTCTTGTCGCCGCGAGGTGGCGTCACGTAGCAGAAGCGCCTTCGATACGTCTTGCAGACGGCTCAAAACGCGTTCCATTACATGGTCTCCAAGCTGTCTCTGCTTTGTCATTAGCTGTCTGCAAAGGCTGTATTCGATGTTGGCCAGATTTAGAACACACCCTTAGTAATGCAGGTTCGGCCTTGGATTAGCTCGACATTTCGTATACATTTGGCTTGCCAGCACACTTCCTGTTTTTAAACCGAGATGGCGCCGTATGTTCTTCAGTTAGAGTTCGTGTTTTGCTCCGATTCGCTATTGGTATGGTATGAAGAACTTTATTGAGGTCCTGAGGGATCAGTCTGGGACTGATGCGGGCCACTCCCACGTCGGCACAGAGAGGCCGAGCCCCTCTGCTATCACACGGGCCCTCTGGACAGCCCTGAGCTGGTCCGCCAGCACTTCACTGTGCAGCATTCGCTGCCACCACTGTTCACCTCGAGAACCATCACCGACCAACGCCAAGCAGCGCCACAGCATGTGTTGTAAATCGAGCAAACCCCCACACTTACTACAATAGACTGAAACCCCGCAGTCCGGATTAATTTTATTCATGATGACAGGGTTAGGGTACGTCCGTGTCTGCAGTAGCCTTAATGTAACCGCCTGCGGCCTATTTAATTTAGGATGTGGCAACGGGAATGCCCTGCGCCCTAAGTAATAGTGCTTGGTGATTTCGTTGTAGGTTAACAGTTGGTCCCTGTACTCAGGAGCGGGAGATCCAGCCCCTTGAGGGAGTACACGGCACACTAATCCTCGTGCCTCCCTGTGCGCCACCTCGTCGATTCGCTATTGTAAAAGAATAGTTTGTGTCGCTCAGCGCAGCCTCTCTTAGCCTTCCCTATAGTAATACTCTCTATTGCTCTCTCTCTCTCTCTCTCTCTCTCTCGATATATATATATATATATATATATACTCCGCTATATCTCTCGCAAGCTGCTCGACGTGTAAAGCACTTCGCTTCCACCAGACCTGTGCACACCATTCCCATGTGCTCGGTTCCTCTACCTAGCAAGAAAGCTATCTAGCTAATGAATCCCTTGACGCTTTTAACCAGGAAGTAACTGAGACTGAAGGAAAGATGATTCGGAGCTTGTTAAATGATCTACTCAACTCTATGAGCGCGATTCTTTCTTACTTCTAAGTACACTACACAAGCCTTTGTGGTATTGGAGCCGCTCCTTGAAGCCCTTTATTGACAGCTTACAAAGCTCGAATTCTATAGTACTCAAGTACGGCATTGAATTTTGTCAGTCCACAGCGTACGTATTGCGGAGTATCGTTACGCGGCATATATTAAGGACCTTGCCTTGCGTTTGTGGTCATTTGACTAAATGCCGAATAACATGCCTTGAGAGATGTTCTGAAACGTTCCGACAACAATGAAGAGTACCCCGGCCATGGGCACAGCTACATCCTGCACCCCCCCTCCCCCCCTTCGTTGTGCACGTAGCAGCTTGTACTCTTTCGTCTTTTCCACCCGCCGCGGTTGCTCAGTGGCTGTGGTGTTGGGCTACTGAGCACGAGGTCGCGGGATCTGATCCCGGCAACCGCGGCCGCATTTCGATGGAGGCGAAATGCGAAAACACCCGTGTGCTTAGATTTAGGTGCACGTTAAAGATCCCCAGGTGGTCGAAATTTCCGGAGGCCTCCACTACGACGTGCCTCATAATCAGAAAGTGGTTTTGGCACGTAAAACACCATAATTTAAATTTTTTCTTTCGCCTTTTTCATTCACGCCTTCTTCCCCGGCTAAATCCCATTAGTTCAGGCCAACCTCTTACCATTTTCTTGAATAAAACCTTTTTTTTTTCACTCTACAGGCGTGAATCAGCATGGCTACTAATGTAACCTCAATGTAAGCTTTATGATTTCGTCCCAATGAAATCGTTCACTTTGAATGTATGATTTCCTACTTACCTGGATGCAAATACCTTGCTCCTCCACTACCGTGCAGCCAAAAAACTCTGAATTACTGCACATTAAAGCGCATACACTTCCAGCGTCGTCAATCGCGGCCATGAATGTCGTACCAGAGCGCCTGCAGGTTGGCTCTTGATCAGGGTACACGGTATCTTGTCTCCTGCGAGGCCGATAAATGACTGTCTATTCATCTCACGGTCGAAACACGACGTACACCGCGAGTTCTTACATATGTGATGCAGGTGTCCTGCCACACTATACAAACTACAATCACATTTAACATGGTACCTCTTCTTTACGAAATGTGACCCCTTCGCGGCTCCCCAAGGATTTGTTGCCTTGAAGATTTATAGAAAACAAAGACACGTGTCCGAGCGCGAAGCCGCGCGCCTGCGATAAGGCGCGTGAGTTCGGCGAATTCCTTCTTGATTCCTGAGAGAAGTGCGCTTTCGTTCACGAACATACAGCTATACTTTCGGGATATTTAAATCATGGACGAGGATTTCAATGTGAGTAGCATTTCAATGTGGGTTTGGCTTGCAATATGCCAGGCAGCATGCCGGTAGCCAAGAGAAAACCACATTTAAAGCACAAATGGTAACACCGACGCAAAGTAGCTAACAGCGGAAGGCAGGCGGTATAATTATCTATCTTACCAGCAAGCAACTTATACTCCAAGAAGCTCTTCTGCTTGCCGTCCCCCTGCCATGTATGAAACAGTCCATAACACGACCGATCCAATGAGGGGTATACTGAGACGACGGTGTCACCACAGGTGCTGATCCCAGCGTGCTTCTTGGTTAGCGCTCAATAAATAAAAAGGATGGAGTGCCACACGTCTATGCATAATAATCTCATCTAAACACCATAAACGCCAATGCATTTTTATTTGTAAGCACTGTTTCTCAGTCTTGGAAGTCCCTCGCTAATATAATCACTCTCCTGATTGCAGGGACTTCCGCCCACAGTTCCTGAAATGTAATCTGATGCTCTGCTTCCTTGATATTACCTTGCCTACATGTTTCCGATTTCTCTGTATTTTGTTTTTTAAGGAACACGCAGTTCCAATACCTTAAGCCTGTCCTACGGCCATATATGAGTCTTTCGTTGGATTTCTACCAGTTTGCATACTTTGAGCCTACGATGGTGGCTTCTAAGTGCATTCTGTCGATTCCGCTCAATGCAGGCGCAGACACTAGGCCAGCAATGTCGGTACAGAGTGCACCTCAACAGTACCAGTTCTGGTGACGCGTGATCTTAAAACCTGTCGAGTTTCGACCCCTCATTTATAGAAATCGAAATGGTCCTCTTTCTAAAGCTGCCAACTGCTGCCGTTGTACAGCACGAAACATTACAGTGCCCGTGTCCATCCGTATCATGTAGCGGCATAACAGTGTTTACAAAATACTCACCCCGTGCGTGTCCCTGCGCAGCCAAGCAAACTTATCGATTTGTTTTCCGCAAAGTGTGCGAAGCGGCTAACGCACGAGGGTCATGACCGTGCAGGCGTAGTAGGTCCTTGTGAAAAATGAATATTTTAACCATTCTTAGGGGGAAGAGGGGGCATGAATATCTTTTGTGTTATTCAAAATTGTTATGCCTTTCTGTACACTTCTTCAAAAACCGCTTTGTGCGGCTAGCTAGACCTTTAGCTTATTTCATTTTTATTCTCCCTGTTACTTTTTCACCAGTCACTTATATGCTGGGAAAGCATGGGGAATGCGGGAAATAGAAATTCAAAAAGATGAGCAACACGAGAGCAATGTGAGAGCAGTAGCCAACGTTTCCCCAAGTGGACTCCTATTTTCAAGGCAACGTATGCGCTTGTCGGCACCGTAAATATATGTTCTGTTCATATCGAGTGCACGCACGCACGCACGCACGCACGCACACACACGCGCACACACACACGTACACACACACGCGCACACACGCACGCACGCTCGCACGCACACAGGCACGCACACACACGCGCGCGCGCGCCCGCACCCGTGAGTCTTTCTTATGCGCCGCTCAGCATCGTTGTAGCGGCCCGTCTCCCCACTCTAACAATTTGCCCTTTGGGCGAAAGTCTCTGCCTAGGCATCCTTCTCTCAGTTGGCGACCAAGTCTTGGGCGGCGATTCAGTATCAGTTCCACCTCGTTAGGAATAACTTCTCCGATGTGTGCGACAGGCAATCGAGACCGTGAGTTGTTTGGTGTACCACCTTGAACACGCTACTAATGAATGCCCGGTAAGTGTTGATAGCTTTTATTTCTTCTCATTTTCTCTTTTTTTCCACACTACATTTAAGTAATGTTCAAGTTCATCGAAAATGTATCATATAGCTAGCCTCGTTCATGGCCGCCTGCGCACGGGTGACTCCGAAACCACGATGTTGGGATCAGTAAACAATACTACGCCACGTCGCCTGCGCACGTGCGACTCCGTTATAATTGAAAAGGAAGGTATACAATGAGTGCATTTTACGGGTGCTGACATATATGGCAGAGACTTGGAGACTGATAAAGAAACGTGAGAACAAATTGAGGACTGCGCAAAGAGCGATGGAACGAAGAATGATAGGCATAACTTTAAGAGACAGAACGACAGCAGTTGGGATCAGAGAGGAAACGGGTATAGACAATATTCTAATTGCCATCAAGAGGAAAAAAAATGGAGCTGGGCAGGTCACGCAATGCGCCGGTTAGATGACCATTGGACCCTTAGGGTTACAGAATGGGTGCCAAAAGAAGGAAAGCGCAATCGAGGACAACAAAAGACTAGGAGGAGGGATCAAATTCGGAAATTATCAAATTTTGAAATTCGCGGGCGCTAGTTGGAATCGGTTTGTGCAGGATAGGGGTGAGTGGAGATTGGTGAGAGAGACCTTCGTCCTGTAGTGTACATATAACAGGCTGATGATATATATATATATATATATATATATATATATATATATACAAACGAGAAGAAAGGGGGTTAACCGAGGGACCCGATAATTATTAGTCATATAATGAGAAGCCAACAAACACTGACACCAAGTACAACATAGAGGAAATTGCATGTGCTTAATAAATGAAATAAAGTAATGATAAATTAATGGAAATTAAAGTGGATGCAATTGCAATCAAGCACATGCAATTTCCTCTATGTTGTACTTGGTGTCAGTGTTTGTTGGCTTCTGATTATATGACTAATATATATATACATATATATATATGTCGTCAATATCACCAAAGAGATATCATCTCACTATCAATATCATCAAAGAGATAAAAGCAGTGAAGCGGTGTCTCGCACGCCCTCCAACTGCAACAATTCAACTTCAACGTGACAACGATTCTTCATCTCATAAAGTGGCAATGTACGCAACACTAACAGTAACGCGGAGCCAAGGCACTAAAAGCGAGTCAGTGAGGAGCCGCACAACTGTGGCATTGACAAGGAAGGTGATGCCATGACAAGCAAGACATCGGCAAGCGAGGCATTCGCAAACAAGACATCAAGAGGCAAGGCCGCGACAAAGAAGATATGAAGAAGCAAGGCACCGAGAAACAGCGAACCCACACCAAATACACCTACAGACTCAAGGGAAAGAAGCACATCGACATGGAAGACGACAGACAAGAGCACGACTTGTAGCGATGCTGTGGACAATCCAGTGTCTAGCAAGGCGACACTGGATTGTCGACACTCGCGACACTGGAAGGCGACACTCGCCTATCGGCACCTTCTCTGACGCTCTGTGCCACGTCGCCCCAACAAACATACGGGCTAAGAAGCACGCGACTTCAATCAGCCAATGGAAACAATTGTCTAACAACATCTTGCCGGGGTTAGGCACCTTTTGGGTACGCCTCGGTGCATTTTTTTTTACCATTAGAAAAGTAATTTAAAACGTATTCGGTGCAACCTTCATGCTTCAGCTTTAAATACATACTATCGTGGGCAAATGAAAGGCGAACAGCGGAGCATGGGGCCAATATTACAATCAGCGCAACTGCTGGCCAAGCTAAATTCAGGCGGTGAGTGTGAGAGTACGTGTCCCACTGCGATATGTTCGACCACAGTTTCTTGTGTGCCGCTGACATTGCCGTCAAAGCAGCTGTTCATGCCATGCGGCGTTGCCTACACCAGTCCACAGGTGCGAGACGAGCGTTTTCTTTATTTTATTTATTTATTTATAAATACTGCGATCTTAGACAAGATCTTAGCAGCGTGGTACGCGAATAAGTTCACGAAACAATATAAATACAACAATGGGGAATTGCACTCAAAAATTCTTCAAACAAGCGCTTCACACAAGCGTTTCACACAAGCGCAGAAAACACAGGCGCAAAAAAAACAAGCGCTTCAAGGTTACATCGGTGATCTTTCCCAATCATACAGTAAAAGATAGTTAAAGATATGTTTCAAAAAGTGATAGTGAGTCCTGTGTTACAGTTTTATCGGCCAGCTTATTCCAATCTACTATAGTTCTCGGCTCACTATCAAGCGTTGCTTTTTATTTATGTATTTATTTTTGCCACCATCGTCTCCTCGCTACCATCGTCGTTTTAACAACCGGAAGGCAGCACTGCTAGTGCCACTCAATGGTACCGTTAAAAGCGCCGCTTGCAGATGATGTCGTAATGCGAAGGTTGTGGAAACGTTCCCCACCTGCGGCACGTTGTTTTTTTTTTTCATCCACTTTCAGTTCCAATAATATATAATTTGTATATTTAATTTATTAACCTCAAGTAATTTATCCTGTGTTGTCCT
Organism: Dermacentor albipictus; assembly: GCF_038994185.2. Lineage (NCBI taxonomy): Eukaryota > Metazoa > Arthropoda > Arachnida > Ixodida > Ixodidae > Dermacentor > Dermacentor albipictus. The sequence goes on along the minus strand of NC_091828.1, from coordinate 30,292,190 downwards.
TGGTGTCAGCGTTTATTGGCTTCTGACGATATGACTAAAAAAAGATCTGGCCCCTCGGTTATAACGCCCTTTCTGCTCGCTTGCACAAGAGCCGCGCATTAACGGTGCTGGGTTGCCGTATCCGCGCTATTGTATCTAACTGCAAGACCCGGTGTTCCTAAGGACATTACAACTCAGCCATGCCTGGTGTCTCTTCGGAAGACGGACTTCAGATAAGATGATTACTCTCTACTGGTACAATGTGATGCAGCGTGACATTGCTAGCATTACAGGCCACTAGTGGACTGTTAATCGATTCTCTAGGCGTAGCGCCAGGAGGGATGGCTTCGAAATCTACTTTGTGGACACAGACGTTGAACTACGACAGAGGACCAGGATCTTGGAATCGTTGCATGCGCAGCTGAAACCCCACCTGAAGGCTCATGCGTAGCTGGAGCCCCACAGGTAGTATGGCATAACTAGCCCACAGGAAACTGTGGTCGAAAATATTGCACTGGGACACGTACTCTCCCACACACCGCCTGAATTGAGCATGGCGAGCAGGTTGCGCTGGTTGTACTATCGGCCACGCACTCCGCTCTTCGCGTTTCATTTGACCTCGACTGTACATTGCTTCGTGTACTGTGCCTAAAAGTTTACGCCTCACTTTAAGGCCTGCCACGTCTGAAATGTCCAATAGCAACTTGTCGAAGTGGGACAACACCCTCAAACAAGCGTCACTTGACCTAGCGCGTATTGTACTTACCATTATGTGTCGTCCGCGAAACAGTTAACAAACAGAGAGAAGCGACTTTTTGCGACTCATACCTTTACTTCTGAAGAGAGGGCATTGCTTGACAATTACAGGAAAGATAAAACACATGAGCCTAACGAGATGAAATAGAAGAAGTTGAGACGTGACAATGTCTGCACTAGTGTGAGCACCCCTGCAGATGCAAAGACTTCGACGCGTTCGAGCTGTGCAGAAACGGGAAATATAGTTAATATTCCCTGTAGCATGTTATCGAGAGAAGAACACGGTGTCCCGTCATGGGGTATAAATTTTTATCCCGCATATTGCGCATACAATGAATTCCAACTAATAATTGATTTGCACAATTTTGAAAGAGACATGAGATTACTCCAGTACTTCCACGACCGGTGTACCTCTAACAACACATCATTATTTTCAACTAAGCACTGGACTCCTCCTTCTGAAAGAGATAAAAGCCTCGATCTATACATCAGAGCAGTGCAGCGAGATGCACTTGAAGCGCACAAAATGTAGTTAGCATTCCGTCTGAATCTTATCTGTAGAGAAAAACGCAATAACCGTGCAGAAAACCTTCCACAAGTAAATGACGATACCCTTAAATGGGCCGACGGTCTCGACCGGAAAGATTTCATCTGCACCGACAAACGATCGACGCCAAATTCACGAATTAACCTTAATCTGACACACACTGCATCTATTCCTAATGTGTCGCACATTCTGAGAAAGCATTACAACTTAGTAACACAGAGCGATCACCTTAAAAACATTTTCATGGAATTACCAAGAGTGGTCTATCGTCGCTCGAGGAATATGTGCGACGTAGTAACCTCTTCTAACAGTAAAGCGATGGCTCCTGCTTGTTGTCATTCCTGCAATAAGCCCCGTTGTAAAGTCTGTACATATATGGCCGCATCAAAGACTGCTGGAAGCAGAGAATCCAATTTTTCTGATAAAATCAACGGAGACTTCCCTTGCGACACTACTAACACCCTCTATCTGCTTGAATGTTTAGTGTGTCACATGCAGTATATCGCTCATGCAGAAACATCTTTTAGCATATGGTTCAACAACCACAAAGCATACGTTACCAGCTTACCGCAACTGCCACAAACTAAACATTTACGACTGTCAGGGCATGTGCTTGACAAGATCAATATAACAGTAATACAATCAGGCTGTGTCTTCCGGTATCAGTGAGAGCGCAGGAAAAGTGTCATGCATTTCTGTCATATCCTGATATGTATGTCCTTGTACAGAATTGAAAAAGCATGCCAAATCTATTTGTCCCTAGTTTTGCCGTGTTGCAATTTATATCATTCTGTATCCTCATATACAATCACTGTGGCACCATAATTATGTTTCATTCATATCTCCGTCTGGAATTTCCATCTCCCGCCTTCCCCGTGTTTTCCCAGGATACATATATCATTTATTGTGTTAAGTCCTCCCTTCTGCTGTACTTCTTTATTTTATTAATTACAAGTGTGCAAGTGCATGTACTGCTCACTATGCCCACGTGCGCATGCCCAGAAAAGTGGCTGCGAGCTTGTATCTGTGCTTATTCCGATGAAGGCCATGCCACGGCTGAAACTCTAAACCACGAAACATGCAATTTTCGTAAGTGTGCCCCTTCGTTTCTTCAACTACCCTACCTATGCACCGGACCTACAGAACTTTTCCATGAATTCCATCTCTGTATATATATATATATATATATATATATATATATATATATATTCCATCTCTGTATATATATATATATATATATATATATATATATATATATATATATATCTTCATTGATTTATTTAGGTCAATGAACAGATTGTCTTAGGGGACACGGCTAAAGGCAAACAATTGTCAATTGCCTGACTAGGCCATGCCACCCGTACATTGGCAGCAAAATGGCAGTGGCAGGATTTCAGGAGAGCACACATGAAATAAAAGTAGTACACATTTTCCATCGCTTGAGTACACAATCCGCGTAAGAAGAAAGAAAAAAGGTTAAAGTTTATACAGTTTTCTAATCATTTGAAGCATAACAAAAACAGGGAAAAAAACGTACAAAATTTTCCATACATGTAGCTGAAGGTTAAAGTTTACACAGTTTTCTAAAACAACAACAAGAAAAAACAAAACATGCGCGAAATTTTCTATACCTGTAGGTGAACATTTCTATTAGTCTTCGGACAGTAACAACTCTTTTACCGTTTTCTTAAAGCTTTGTTTTAAAATTCCTGAATTTAGCAGGTCCAATACCAAGGGGTAGTCGTTTAGAAGGTCAGGAAGTTGAACTGATAGTTTTTGATCTCCGTATTTAGTTGTGCAACGTGGTTTACCTATCAACGTTTTTCTGAGGTTATAGCTTGTCATTCTGCCATGCTATTTACTTTGGAAGGAACATTTGTCTTCCCAGGATTGCCGCGAAATTTCGAGGAATAATTTGTAAGTGTGAAGTTTTGATGCTGTTAATATTTTATATTTGTTATAGAATGGTTTAGTGCTATCAGTACGTTCTAAGTTACGTATCGCGCGCAGTGCGCGGTTTTGGAGTGTGTGAATTGATCTTAAGTTAGTTTGTGTAGTGGTTGACCAAACTAGAAAACAACAAGTTAATCGAGAATGTATAAGCGCGTTGCAAATATTGCGCTTCATATTTATCGGTAGCAAATATCGCTACCTGTTTAGCACACCGACAGCACGAGCAATATTTTTTCTAAGAACATCTATGTGCGGTGACCAGGACATATCTTCATGGAAAATAATTCCTAAAAATCTGGCTGTTGGTGCCTGTTCGGGGTTGACGTTCTGAAATTGGAGTGTTAGTTGAGGGTGGATTATTGTTCCTTTTGATTTAAACACTAGATACTTAGTTTTTGTTATGTTTAATTGCAGTTTATTCGCATTTAGCCACAAGCTTAGTTGCTGTGACCAGATGCTAGCTTGCTCAAAAAGATTTGCTATTACCCTTCCTGAGAAGAACCCGTTAGTATCATCAGCGTATAATATAATATTGGAACAGCCTTGAATATTGACAATATCATTAATATAGAGTAAAAATAAAACAGGCCCCAAGACGGATCCTTGCGGCACGCAGTACTTAATTTGCTGAATTTCGGAACTAACTCCATTTATTGTTGTGTACTGTGTTCTAGAGGTGAGATAGCTTTTTATTAAGGATAATGCGACACCACGAATTCCTTAAAGAGGTAGCTTTTTTAAAAGGACATCATGTTGCACGCAATCAAAGGCCTTCCTAAAATCTAGAAAGATACGTAGAGTTAACATTCGGTTTTCTATGTTGTCAAGGATTTGTTCTTTAATATCAAGTAAAGCGGTTTCTGAAGATTTAGTTTTACAGAAACCATATTGCTCCTGAGCAGTTATTTTTTACGTGTTCAGAACCTCACAAAGTGTTTTATTAATTACATGCTCAGGAATTTTCGTGAAGAGAGAAAGAGCGGATATCGGCCTGTAGTTATTCATGCCGTTAACTGGGCCACTTTTATGAATGACAGTCACCCGACCTAGCTTCATCTTATCTGTAAACACACCGTTAGAAAGAATTAAGTTACAGATATGTGCAAGAGGCGTGCTTACAATTTCACTGACGGCTTTCAACGACTTCACTTATATGTCATCTTCACCTGAAGCACAACTGTCTTTCAACGATAAGATTATGGTCTGTATCTCGTGCTGCTCAGTAGGCGCCAAGAACACCGTAGAAGAACATCGGTTTAATATATATTCCGTGCAAGAGACCGGCGTATCATTTTGTGAGGACGCAGCAGCATCAATAAAATGAGAATTGAAAGTATTTGAAACCTCAATATCTGACAATTCACTATGCTGAAATTCAACTTTTTTTGCGATAGCGCCTTTTTTAATTACTTCATTAAACGCTTTCCACATGAGATTTGAATTTCCTATGACAGCAAAAAACATGTTCGCGTAATACTCTCGTTTAGAGCGTTCAATATCAGAATTTAATTTGTTACGCTCAGATTTGAAAGACCGAAAGTCATCTTCACTTCTGCTACTCAGAAAATTTTGGAAGAGCTTGTTACGACATTTAATCCTGTTATAGAGGTCACGAGTTATCCAAGGCTTTCTGGCTTTGTTGTGTTTTTTAAACTTCTTAACTGAAAAACATCTGTTGTATAGGAACGCGAAGGTAGGTATAAAAAGATCGTAAGCATTGTTTACATCAGTTTCCGCGGTCACTTCGTCCCACCGATAACCAGAGATTAGTTCAACAAATTTCTTAACGCTTTGTTCTGAATAAATTCTTTTTAAGCTTTCAGGCCATATATTGGATGGCTGTCTATGAGGTAGCAGACAGTATATAGGGAGGTGATCACTAAGATCGCACATCAGGACCCCTGCTCTTACATATTCAGCAGAAAAACTCGTCACGCAGAGGTCAAGTGCTGTCTGGCTTGTAGGTGTGATGCGAGTAGGCACGTTGATGACATTTGAACACCCGTATGATTCAAAAGTTTCCTGAAAACGCGTATATTCTAGGTTATCTGGGCAAGCATCGATATTAAAATCGCCCATTAATACTGTTGCGAGTTTAAGTTCGATGCTGCGTTCTAATAATCTTTCAGTAAATGCTAAAAACTTACACATGGATCCAGATGGCGGGAGGTACACTAGCGAAATCAAGGTGTTCATGCACTGAAGACCAATACATTCATAGCATTCGTTAACAATCTTGAGTTCGGGCATTATACTGTACGACAAACCATATACATTGTAAGGAAGATAACGAACATGCGCGCTGGGTCAGCAGCATCGGCAGCATCAAGCGCGCAGCAGAAGCTCGAGCTCGGGGACTGTGCTCGTTGCATCGTAGAACCGGCGGCCGCTGCGAACCCTAATAAACCTCCTTTATAATAAACCTCCTTGCAGCAACCGTAGCATCAGTGACTGGTGTAGTCACGACATCCTGCTGGTGAACAGCCGGCAGCGCTTCCGCGACCTCTTCATGGATCACGTTACGGATATGAGACGGCAAAGTGCTGGCAGACTCCTGAGTGACGGACACCAGAGATAGCTGTCGTGCGACTTCTTCGCGAACGAAATCCTTGATTTGCGTTATCAGGGAGGCGTGTTCTGGGCCGGTGGTAAGGCTGCAGAGGGATGCCGCATTTGGCGTGGGATGTCGCCTTGTCAGAGCTCGCTGCTTACGCAATTCATCATAGCTCTGGCACAAGCTGATGACGTCGCCAACAGTGCGCGGGTCCTTGGCCAGAAGCATTTGGAACGCGTCATCGTCGATTCCCTTCATGACGTGCTTGATCTTTTACGCTTCCGTCATGGCAGCGTTCACGCGCCTGCACAAATCGAGAACGTCTTCTATGTAGCTGGTGAATGTCTCACCCGTGTCCTGTGCGCGTGTACGCAAACGCTGCTCAGCTCGGAGTTTCCTGACGGCGGGTCGGTCAAATACTTCTGTGATGGACGTCTTGAGCGCCGACCACGTTCGGATATCCCTTTCATGATTTCTGAACCAGAGACTGGCCACGCCCGCGAGGTAGAATGAGACGTAAGCCAGCTTGTCCGAGTCGTTCCATTTGTTGTGAACGTTCACCCGTTCGTAGGACGAGAGCCACTCTTCAACGTCGTTGTCGTCGGTTCCGCTGAAGATGGGAGGCTCCCGCTTGCGAACGGTGCCAGCGCAAGGGACGGGTGGCGATGGAAGAGTCTGCTGGTCGGCGTCCGGCATGGCGGAGGGTAGCGTCCGAGAACGGAGTTCCAGGATGGTAGAGTGGAACGTTAACCCGCACCTCCACCAATTATAAAGGAGGTTTATTAGGGTTCGCAGCGGCCGCCGGTTCTACGATGCACCGAGCACAGTCCTCGAGCTCGAGCTTCTGCTGCGCGCTTGATGCTGCCGATGCTGCTGACCCAGCGCGCATGTTCGTTATCTTCCTTACAATATATATATATATATATATATATATATATATATATATATATATATATATATATATATATATATATATATATATATACACACACATATACGGTTATTCTAAAGGGGAGAGAAGGTAAGGAGGGAGAGCGAGGTAACTAGAGGGGGTCTGTTGGCGGCGAGGGTCTAGAACTGACGTGAAAGATAATCCGCAATTGAACGTCGGTGGAGGAATGAGGGGCTGAACTGTGTGCCACCCAGTTGAAGTTCATCATACGTTTCTCTTTTCTGGGGAAGCGGCCTGGACAAAGGAAAGAGGACGGGGGGGGGGGTCATATGTGCTCCACCGAAGGTCAGTGAACTGTCGTCCCTCGGAAAGAGACAACAAAATTAGCGGTAGAAGATGACGCTCATGAAAAAAAAGCCCATAGTCTGATGTTTAGTGTAGCGAATCGATTTCAAAGGTCCCTTTGAAACGCTTATTGCGATTTGTTGCAATGCCTTGAACTTATGGATGAGGTAGGATTCTCTATATTTTCTTTATCGCGCAGAATGGAAGTTTCACTCTATTATCTGGAGTTTAAGTTGGTCAAAGTTGCGACTTGGTTGGTTGAAATGCCCGGCAACGGCTTTGGAAATGGAATGGAATGGAAAAACTTTAATTCTCTATATCTCAGAGAGATTGGCGGTGGGCCGGTGTCTTCATGTTTTGAGTCCTGGCCGCTTCACAAGGTCGGCGCCCCTATTCCAGGGCACCGCTGAGTCTTGCTGCCTCGCAGGCGTGCTGCACAATTGCCCGTTGGGCTGCGAGCTCGCTGCTGGTGAGCAGACCCTCCCATTGTTCCGCGCTTGGGTTACTTACTTTATGGAATGCGAAATTACGCTTGCATTCCCACGTGATGTGATATAATGTGGCGGTTGTTCCGCACCACGGACATGTATCCCTGTAAGTTATTTACCTATGTCCGCACGAAGCCCGTTTAGCTCATTGATTATCATGTTTTACCAGTATATTTTTTCTTGCAAAATAAACACACAAGCACGCAAATGAAATCACAACTAGTTCAAGTAAGGCTAGTTTTCATTTCTTGTGTATAGCTTTTCAGTGATTTTATATTTAGCGTCACTGTGAAGATGCCTGCAGGTTTTGTGCCAAGGGCGGCAACGTGATTTTTTTGCGGGGGAATGATGTTGGATGAGCTTTGTGTGCACTAAAATGTCTTTCAAATTTCTGTTGCGGCGTTAGGTCAGCCTTGGTACCAGCGGGAATGCTTTTCTCGGACGCTCGTTACTTGATAATATTGCATGGTATTTTTCTAGGATGCCGTTTACGTTTGGGAGGGCATCAGAATAGTTCGTTAAAAAGGCTGGTGGTCTTCAAGACTTTGGTATAGGCTCTTTCTTAGCTAATGCTGACTGCACCTCTAATATTGACGCAACGTCCTAAGCCCAGTCGAGAGCAATTGGGGCTGTTTCTTACCAATAGCGTTACCTTAGGGTCATTTAGGTGGCGGGTATAATAGTTGCCTTCACTACAGATTCTTCTTTTTCCTTTCGTTTCGTCGGCAAACATTCCTCGCTTGGAGTGCCACGGGTGATGACTGGTGTCGTATCAATACTGCTGGCTATGCGTAGGTTTCTGGTAAAGAGCTGTTCTCTATTTTGAATTTTCTATGTGAACCATTGTGTCGAGGAAGTTGATTTTAGTACTAAAGTGGCGAGCATCAAATGAATGGCTCGGGTGAAATCTCTTGAAATAGCTGATTAGGTTGGTTGACACGTTTGTACCATCTCGCCATATTATGAATATGTCATCCATGTGACGCATGTAGGTGCGGGTTTTTAAAAAGTGTCACTTCATAACTTTTGACAGCGAAGCTGTATATGGCTAGGGCTCTATGCATTTTGGTTCTGCTTGAACAAAAACTATTATCATCAATGGCTCAAACACCCGTAAGCATTCCTGCTCCCGTGAGCAAGCAAAAATGCAATGGTTCATTGCCCCGTAAGGCAGAGGCTACAAGCACTCGGCAAAGGGAAGCGAACCGCACTTAAATTTTTTTCTAATCCCGCATACAACATGCAGTACAGCATGTGAAAAACTGTCATCATCAATGACTCATATCCCGCTGAGCAATGCCGTAAGCAAGCAAAATATGCAATAACTCCTAGTCCGGTAAGGTTTATGGCTATACTCTTTGCATGTTTTAGCTACTATGACACTATCCCGGCCATCGTTGTGTGTGACTTCAATGTGGATGTACCGGTACCGAAAAGGGAGCGGTTTACGCATTCCGCGTTGCAGACATATCCCTTTCCATGCCACACCGATACGGCCCAACCGAACACCCAGCGGCGTACGTGCATCGATTTCACATTACCAAGGATTGTGATTGCAGTTGCGAGTGAAATCATGACCACCCATCAAGACAATAAATTATTGTGCGTACCTTTCATCACGATGACCATCCATCAAGACAATAAATGAGTTCGTACCTTTGTTCAAAATTATGTGTCCCCTCCATGTTTTCTGCAGAGCAGCTTCATTTGCCAACCACCTTCACCGAGTTGAATGGCTCATGATTTTTGCTTCAAGCTGTCCCATAAAAATAGCAACTCAAGTAGGAGCGACGGGTGATCTCATACTTTAGCCAGAAGTTTGTAGCTAGTGAACAGAATATAATTTGAATTAGTTGAGCACGATAACTAATTCAGGAAGCGACAGGTGAACTTCAGCAGCGTGCGCTTGAGGATTGACTGCGCCGGAGTTCAACATAGCATCGATTCCATCACTTATTTCTATGTTAATGCAAAGAGCAGAAACATCTAAAGTTACTAGAATAGCGCGGTCGGAGACAATTTTATTCGCGTTGATCGAGTCGACATTTCGAAGAAAGTAGGGTGCATTTTATGTTTTTTTTATGTGTTTAATATAAACAAAGTTCCCGTCGAAGAAATATTTACAGCAGAAATCCCATCCAGGCCTACAGTGTCTAACAACAACACACCTACTGAGTCAATATCTAAATTCTTAAATCACCATCTGTCAAATATTTCGACCACCGTACCTCCTTTTCTTCAATATACACCCCATTTTCTTCGAATTGTCGACTCATTAAACGCGAACCAAATCCTCTCCTACTACGCTATTCTAGTAATTGAGATGTTTCTGCTCTTTAGCCTAACACACCCGTAAGGGAAGCGATCCAAGCCCTGTCGAAGTCCTCCGCAGTAAATCCTCAAGTGGCGGCTCCTCAAGTTTACGAGCCACTTCTTAGGTTACTTTTCACGCTTACCTATTTTGGATTTGATTTCATTGACTACGTAGACTTTCGGCGTAAGTGTGGGAACACTATTCGCTCCCACGTATGCCAGCGTTTTCCTCGGATAGCTTGGAGAAAACCTACTGAAATTGTACCCTTTAAAACCCCACACCTACATCCGTCACTTTGACGACATGTTCATGATACTGGAACACGGCACAAATTTGCTTACGGACCTAATTAGCCATTTTAATCGCCTTGAACCAACTATTAAGTTTACTGCTAACCACTCTAAACAAATCATCTTCCTCGACACAACAGTTTACGTAGATAATGGAAAACAGTGAACGACACTTTATCGGAAGTCTGCGGATAGCCAGCAGTATTTAGACCACACGATCTCATGACCCCCGACACTGCAAGCGAGGAATTTTTTTCGAATAAGAAGAAGGTGTATCGAAGACAACGATTATATTCACCACCTAAATGACCCTAAAGTAACGCTAGCGGAACGAAACTATCCACAAATTCTTATCGACAGGCCTTACGAGTTGCGTCAGCGTTAGAGATGCAGTCGGCATTAGCATTAAATGTAGGGAATCATACATTATCCATACGTTCAAGACATTGCCACTAATTGGCATAACCGTTTCAGAGGGACAATCTCCATCTATTCGCTACACTAAACATCAAACGATGGGCAACAGCACTTGGTTATTTTTCATTGAGTTTCTGAGTCATTTTATTTTCTATTTTGTTAAATGTGTTATCCATCCTGTCCACTCCCTTTTCCTTTTATACATGCCTTTCGTTCTTTTAATTTAATATTTCTGTTTTATTTTCACGAGCGTAATTTTCTGGCGCTAACGTTCTTCTCCCTTTCCGAGAGACGATAGTTCACTGACCTTCAGGGGAGCACATATGCACCCCCCCCCCCCTGCCCATCGTCAAGACGGCTTTCATGAAAAGAGGAACCTACAATGATACGCCAACCGAATGACACACGGCGCAGCCTCACATTCCTCCACCGACATTCTGATGCGCAATGTTTTTCTTTTCAATTCTGCACACTCGCCGCTAACCCACCCTCGGCAGTTACCTCGCCCAAAAGCCTTAACCTCTATCCGTTTAATAAGAACCGTCCCTATATATACTGTGCAAAAGTGAGCGTATGTCACGTTGAAAAAGAAATATACACTTGTCGAAACGTTGGCGCCTGTTCTCACCTCGTTATTGTGTTGGTCATCACTTCTGTCCCTTGTGACACGATTTATAAAGCGTTTCCAGCGAAAGGAGAGACACTTGGCCCAAAGGATGCGTTTCATTATCCTTTGGATTAGACGTTGTCAGAGACTGTCTGTACCCATCGTCTGTTTCCTTGTGCATTTGACCAGATAGAATATTTTTTGCGTCATAGCGAAGCAAGGCAGAAAACGAAAGCCTAGAAACCAAGGAATATGCTTAGAAATAAATAGAAGACACAAGGTCAAGGCGCCTATACCGCAGTTTCTGCGCTACAAGGCACGAGCCAAATGTCTTGAAACATTATTAATAACTGAGATACACAGCTGCTTCAGTTCATTACGTCGTAGGCAATATTTGCTGTGGTTTCCAGAATCATCTTAAAGAGGTGCAGACACGGAGAAGCACTACTTGTAACTAGTGAGGCGAGTAAAAATAAAATTATTATTGTGTAAAAAATATCACTGTCCGAAAATTCACCGACGCTTACGATACTCCATAATGCGAAATTTTAGCTCAGCTCTGTAAGCGTTTTCATTTCGCGATTATTTGATGGCGCGGACAATCTCGTGCGGCACGTTGCAAATCAAGCGAAGCGTTGCAAAACAAGTAACACTAAAAACACAATGATAGCGGCGAGCAGGGTCTCCGGTCATCGAAAATTTGATAAGCGGGTCAAGCGCGTGGGCTTTTATACACCACTCCTCGAAAGTTCTAGAGTAGTCACTGGTGCCGACGGGGCTTCCAGAAAGTAATATGCAATTCCCGTCCCAAGACGGCTTCGCGAAAACAGCCAACGGATGGAATTATCGATAACATTCGAGAAACATCGGATACATGCAATCGCATTGTACGTCGACGGATGACGTTTAGCAATTGTTACCCGATGAGAAGCAGTGACCGAAGAAAGATAAAGATTCAACGGAGGACGGCGCGGTATCATGGCGCAATCTCATAGCGATCGTCGCAGAACACGTCGCGCGCGGCACCATGCGCCACTGCGCCTGCCGCTTTCATCCTTTCGCTGCTGTGCTCGTTCACTCGGTTACGCCGAAGGCGCCGCCGACTCTTGCCGCAGGAACGAGCGGCGCTCTCAAATAAAAAAATTAATAGCGGAGAGTAGAAAAACGTTTATCATATAATGTATGAAAAATATCACAGAAAACGTTTTTTTTTTCTGATTTTATTGAGGAAGCCGGACGTCGATACGTTGTAGCAATTCTGGGGGGTGGATATCGGTGGTGAAAACTCCTTGACCGCACAACATCTGCGTTAAGATAGAAGGATGGGCGAGTTGGAAAGAATACATACTTATTAATCAGCACGATTAATAAGTATGCAATTTTTCGCTGTTATTGATAAGTAAACATTCGGGTGGCACACTCGTAATACAAGTTAGAAATTTTACATATACTGGCTGATTACTCAAAACAAGTTATTTATTATTGCAGGCATAAGTATCTAAATTATTCTTCATATGGTTGCTCTGCCTCAAAAATGAATTGTTTTGAGGAGCACAGAACGACCACTGTCCTGTGCCCTTCCTCATTTGTTGTCGCTCGTCAGCGCAGTACTTACAAATGTCATCATCCGCTTGCCTGATGCACCAAGCTTCTAAGAGATATATTCAATTAATCTTGGTAATGTACAGAAAAATAACTGGCTATGGATTAGCTAAGGTTAAGCCCAGGATGCGAAGCATACTAGCCTTTATTTTAACGCGACAGCGTTAAGGAGCTCGTGTCGCAGAAAAGCCGGTGTCGTCGGCGTTGGCTCAGGCGTGCGGTGCTTTCTCAGGCGCACATTTCGTTGTCGCGCCGAACTCTGCGTTGCTCGAAGCTCACCGCGTCCGATGCGGGGCGCGTAGTCGCTGCGCCGTAGCAAAGCCACCTAGAAACAGTCTCTGTAGCACGCCGCAACCTTCGCTTCTCATTCCAACCAGCAGCTCTGTCTCCAGGAGGCATCTCACCTCGTGAGTGTCTAGCAGTGGCAAGCGCAGCTGCTTATATACCGCCGCGACGCCGCGAGCGATGGCGCGAGTCGGAGCCCCGTTTCTCCTCTGTCGTGACGTCACGGTGTCACGTGGTATTGAAGGCGGCACCGCCGTGCCTGAGTAGCTGGGTTGAGCTTTAGTAATATGCTTCGCATTAAAGGTCTTGCGCTAGAATTAGAATATAAAGTAAAATTGCAGCCAATGATTACGTTATACATAATATTAGCGAAAGCGGCCACCGAATGATAAATATCATTTACGAACGAGAATCTGTGAATTAGGCCCCTGATGCTTGTGGCATTTCACATCACGCCTCAATGTTTCAGGCATACTGCACTCCATCAAGGCAGTGGCACGGAAGGAGAAGTAGGATACTGGGCTTCTAATTTGAATGTCGTAAGTTGGTATCACCGTCCGGTCCACTGCATTTTTCAGGCTTTGGAGTGGCACCTCACAGCAACAACAAAATGCGGGGACCACTAGGGAGATGCTAGTCCAGGGGCAACCACATTGTGAAGGCCCACTAAGCTTCAACAAAGACACTCCTTCACCAAAACAGGAGTTGGATTCCCCCGGTAGAACAGTCGGCCACTACCTCCCTCATGACGCTTCAAGTTTACCCGTGCCGCTCAATCCCCAGCGCCTGTGGAGCACCTCACGAAGGCGGTGGTCAGAACTACAGCAGAGGGTGCTACGAATACCTAGATCCGGACAAGTCAGCAGAAGAGACTGAACCTGTCAACGTTTAGCATGCAGCCGCTCTCAAGTGGTTAGCATAGCTGGGGTTGTTGAGAAGTAAGTAAATAACGCATGCGATATTATTGGCCTGAGCGTGGTTAGAAGAACTGGGGAAGCTTATAAAGTGCTGATTGTCGGCCACGTTCTCGGTTTCCAGAGGTCTTCCAGACAGGAGACCATAAGGGGTAGGATTTCTTATTCATACGGAGAGAACGAGCAACATTGATGAATCCTACAGCATTATTGAGAGGGTAGCAGTCATCGTAATGAATATAAAGAGTAAATATAAGTTAAAGGTAGTAAAAGCCTACGCTCCAACTTCCAGTACAGTGATGAAGAAATAGAACCGTTTTATGAAGAGGCTGAAATACCAATGAGACAGGCGCAAACTGTGTATATTGTAGTCATGGGCGACTTCAATGCAAAACTGGTGAACATATGGTGGGAGTTAAGTTTTGATTGTTCTTTTCTCCTTGAAGTCGACCAAAGTCTCTTCAAGGTGATTATCGGCGTTGATGAAGCAGGAGGCAGGTTGGAGGTAACAAAACTTGAAGATATATTGCAACGGAAATATTTACACAGTCAAACACACAGTGAGCAAAAGAACACTGATACAAAATACACAAGTAAACAGCGCCTTACTCTTCTACTCTCTCTTAAGTTAGAGCCTAGGACAACTGTCACTGCATACGACCAACCGAGTCTCACTGTTCTACCACTAAGTGGTTACGGCCCAGACTAGCGTTGCATCGTACGGAGTCTTACTGTTCTATCAGGTTTAGTGATTACAGCCTAGACTGAGGAACAAGCACCTCGTCTCGATTGTTATAGGGGAAAGAGTCAAAGAAAAAGGGCGGTAGGGTCGTTAGCCCATCCCACGGAAGCAATTGCCAATGGGAGTTGACAGTTTCTTAAGCCACAACCCAAAGGGATGGGCTTACTCTCATAAGTGGATCTATTGGAAAACCACCCTGTTTTCCCTCTTCCCACATCTTCTTCTCCCCCTCCTATTTCCACGTGGTCAGTGACGGCCTCGGCAAACACGTCAGGCGTGCACGATTTATTGCGGCCATCTGGCACCTCAGCGGCGTTTCTAGCCAGCAGGGGGCTTCGGGCGCTGGTGTCCCAACACCGCGTACCGTAGTCCCCCCTCAAGGTTTTTCCTGGTAGAAAAATAATTACCGCTGGCGGCATCCGGACTCGGGTGCTCTTAAAACGACGTTCTCCGAACGCGGCCTCCGCACGCGCACTGCGCCCCCCCTCTACGGCGCGCACTGCATGTTGCAACACGACACCAAGCGGGCTCTCCCCAGCGCTCAAAACAAGATGCACGTGGCTGCCGCCCGAATGCGTAGGGGCGTGAACCCCCCGCTCCGTACGCGCCAGACGTGGTCAACATTGCTAGCAGCTGCGTCACTAATTAGCAGGGGACTCAAGAGCCGGCGCCACAACGTCACGTATACAACCGTCCCACTCGAGGTTTGTCCGCGTGGCCCTATTGTGACCATCGGCAGAATATCAACACAGCGCGCGTAAAAGCATTTTCTCCGAATCCGTTTTCCGCCTCTGCACCGCGCCCCCCGCGGTGGCGCGCGCCTCGGCTCCCGCGTGGTGTCGGTTACCCGACACCACGCGGGCCGTCCGACCTCTCAAAAACAGAAACGGTTGCCGCCCGACGCGCTGGGGGGGGGGGGGGGGGGGTGGACGCTTCCCCATTCACAAAACGCATGGGCAACTCGCGGCACTGCAAAAGTATATACAAAACAATCATGCAGCCCTACGCCGTCCATTCTGCCTGTTCGAGAGATGAGCGGCCTAACACGTTCCCCCTAACGAGTATACTGGGCTGATTTTCGCTCAGTGATACGATAAATCACTGCCACGATTACGTAACGAACATTCTAATCACACGCTTGCCTAATTACATCACAACAACAAACACTTTCAAATAACACAGCAAGAAGAGAGTAAAAAGAAATACACAATACATGTCACCAAACTATTAAGCACACGATTGCAGTTCCAAACTGTAAGAGCACTCTAGTGTCTCTATGTCTTGAATCGGCACTCACAAAGTCCGCAATATACAGCGCCAAGTGAGCAGGAACATTCACGTCCATCCAGTTGGCATGGCACTATAGTATTACGCTGGCTTCCATGAGCTGTTGTGAAGCCTGGATAAAGCATCCCCGTTACCATTACTGACACCCTTCCGATGTCGCACTGACACATGATATCGCTGTAAAGCCAGAGCCCATCTTGTCAATTTTGCCCCGTGTGGAGTCGAAGTAGTAAGGTACGACAATGGATTGTGGTCGGAAACCACGTTTATCTCGGCACCAAAAAGCCAGTAGTCAAACTTCTTTAAGGCCCATATAATAGCAAACGCTTCCCTCTCAATTGTCGACCATCGCGTCTGAGTCGGCGTGAAGCGGTGGCTGGCAAAGGCAATAGGCCTCTCCTTTCCCTCGGTTGTCATTTGCGCCAAACAAGCGCCCGCCTCCGTAGCTGACGCGTCTGTGAAAAGCCAGTAGGGCTCAGATGGGTCCGGAGTGCTGAGCGCCACGGCCTCGCACAGGGACTGTTTCAGTGTCTCAAATGCCGTCTGAGCTTCCTCCGGCCAGGGTATGCTATTGGGTACCGCTTTCTTTGTTAACCGCGTGAGCGGGCTCGCCACCTCTGCATATTTTCTGACGTACTCGCGATAGTAGCCGCACAGTCCTAGCAGTCTGCGTAGCTCCTTTTTAGTGCGTGGTGGCACCAGATTCTTAATTGCAGCTATTTTCTCTGGATCTGGTGCGTGCGTCCCTGAACCGACAATATGCCCGAGGTAATGAATGTGGGATTGTGCAACCTGACACTTTTCCGGACTGGCTTTCAGCCCAGCCTTTTCTAGGACCTGAAGGATAATGTCGAGATGCTTTAAGTGCCCCTTCCACGTGTTAGAGAAAATGGCAATATCATCTAGGTATGCCGTGGCGTATGTCTGATGTTGCGATAAGAGCTTGTTCACCATTCTCTGAAAGGTCGCGGCTGAATTTTTTAGCCCGAACGGCATCACTTTCCAAGCATATTGACCTTCATGCGTTACAAACGCGGTGAAATTCTGACTCTTCTTTTCCATCGGCACCTGCCAGTACCCGCGCCTAAGGTCTATCACCGTAATGAACTGTGCTCTTCCAGCTCTGAAAATCAATTCTTGAGGATTCATCATAGGGAACGCATCCACTTTGGTGACGGCATTTAGCGCGCGGTAATCTACACACATGCGGATTGTCCCATCCTTTTTCCCTACGCATAGTACCGGATGCGCAAATTCGCTTTCAGTAGGATAGATCAGTTTCCAAGGCAAAAGTTCACCAACTTGCCGGCTGACTTCCTTCTTTAACAGCTCAGGTATCCGATAAGGTAACGTCTTCCTTGGCTGGTGCCCTGGTTCTAATTCTATCCTATGTTGACCCACATTTGCCATACCCGGAATGCCGTCAAAGAGTGCACGATGCCTTTGAAATACAGCCTGTATTTCCGTCTGGGAATCAGCATCTAGATGAGCAACCTTGTCGCTTGTCACCGCCAACTCTTCGCGCCTTATAGTTGTAGGTTGCGGAGCATATTCTACCTCCCCAAAGTCATGGTCCTGATCGAAAATGACCCCAATATGGCTGACTCTTGCATAGTATGGTCGAATGTAGTTGGCGTGAATATTTTCACTTTACCCTCTACTGTTTCAACCCGATAAGAATGCCGTCGCTCACGTCCAACCACTGTGAACGGGCCCAGCCACTTAGGTGCCATCTTACCATTCCGATCGTTGTCGAATACCAGCACTTTGTCGCCAACCTTAAAAGCTTTGTCTCTGGTGCTGCGATTATACGCACCAACATAGCTGTCCTGACGTGTTGCACTAGTTAGCTCAGCGATATTAGCAGCGGTCTCGAGTTGCTGCCGAAGTTGCTCTAAATACTTAGCGGGGTTCTCTCTTAAAGTTGCAGGTACCGTCAGTTCTCCCGTCCACGTCCGCTGTAGTATTAGAAGCGGTCCCGTGGGGTTTCTTCCATACAACAGACGGAATGGAGCCACTCCGGTAACCTCGTGGGGAACTTCCCGATAAGCCCATAATACAAGCGGGATCAATATGTCCCAATTCTTCGAGTCTCTTTGAATGACATGGAACAACATGTTTTTCAATACCCTGTTCCATCTTTCTACGACTCCATTACTCTCTGGGTGTTCTGGGGTCGAGAACCTTGGTGCGCAACCTAATTTCTCGAGCATCGACTGTGTGAGCTGTGATTTGAAATTAGTGCCCTGGTCAGAACAGATCATTTCCGGAACGCCAGTGCGACTGAAAATTTCAATCAACGCGTCGCAAGTCGCCTTAGCTGTCAAAGAGCGCAGTGGGACAACCTCTGGCCACCTTGTACAAATGTGCACCAAGCATAGCGCGTACCTATGGCCTCTCGCTGACGGTGTGTCTAAGGGTCCAATGATATCTACGTTGACAATTTGAAAAGGGTGCTCTGGCCTAGTGAGAGGAGTTATAGGTACTCTGTCCGTGCGACGCCTGTCAGAGCGAATTTGACAATCATGGCATGAGCGACAATGCTCTAATACCTCCTTCTCCATGCCAGGCCAAAAAAAATTATACCTAATGCGCGCTTTAGTTTTCTTCGGGCCTAGGTGCCCTCCGCATAGTGACTCGTGAGCCAAATGCATCACCTCACTGCGCTTGTCTTTCGGAACAACTAGTTGTCTCACTCGGGTGCCTACTATTGAGTCCCAGTGGTATAAGAGTCCATCAGACACGAACATGCCGGATTTCCCACTCCGAGCATCTTCCCACCCCTTCTTTATGGTAGCGTCAGCTAGCTGCAATCTGCGGAACTCTTCTCTCTGGCTTATTGACGCATCCCTCTATTCATCAATTAGCTCAACTTCTCCAGAAACACCTTCCTCCTCCAAAGTAACGTTGCAGGCTACTGCCTCGGCTTTCTCATTTGATCGCTCTATCCTCTGAGCAGGCTCGGCCGGTGCTACAATGGATTCCAGAGAGCTGCTGGCCCTCAACAATTGTTCCCAATCTTCCTTGGTCAACAAACAATCTGTGCCCTCGACGAGCTCATTAGTCAACGCGCAAAGTAGGTCAACGTTCTGAGGTTCCGCTGCCATTTGCGGGTTATTTAACTTTACCGGCAACGTTGCTAGCTTTGCCTCAATAGTTTTACCAAATGCAGACACCAATCGTACCGTGCCTGAAGGCTCCACAATACATTGCGGAAGCAGACTCTCGCGTATGACAGTTATTTCACTCCCCGTATCTAAAATCGCATCTGTGGATACGTTTCCGCATGAGATCGGGATCAACTGTAGGTTGGTCATGCCTTCACCTTTGTGTTTCAAGGCCTCTACCTTTGCAGTAAGGACTCCATCAGGTATCCCACTTCCCGTCTCGTCGGCTATCAACACCCTTTGTGCTATCGGCCTTGGCTCGGTAGCCTTCTTTGGCTGGTTTCCCTTGTCACTAGATTTCGGGCAATCCTTAGCGAAATGGCCTGAGCTGTGACATACGTGGCACTTAAGGGCGCTTTTCGCCACTCGCGTCGGCTTTTGCCCCATCTCTGCCGCTGATGGCTTTGAGGCATATCCTTTGCCTTTCGCTTGTTCCAAAGTTTGCAGTACTTTGGCAATCTCAGGTGGCTTAAGCCATTCCTCGCCTTCTCGTAGCCTCACGTACTCAAGACCCTCTATACTAAGGCCCGCTTTTATACGATCCGCAACCATGAGTTCTGCCATCACTTCTACAGTGTCGGCTCCTCTTACTTGAAGGTAGTAGGAAAAATACGTTTTCACTCGCGACGCGAACTGTGACCACGTTTCCTCCTTCCGCTTCACTGCTCTCTCAAACCTTTGCAGATACTCTGCCGGAGAAAGCTTCAGTTCCATCAACACTGCCTGTTTAACTGACTCGTAATCTGTACTCTCTTCCTGGTTGAGGTTACGCAGTAGGTAGCGAACGCGCTCAGTGAGAGCTGGCATGACTAGATGCACGCGACTCTCATACGGTACCCCGTAAGTAGCAAAAAGTCTTTCTACTTCCTCAAACCATAAGGGTACATCCGCGTCACACGGCACGCGGAACCCTTTCAGCACTCTTGCGCATTGCTCGACGGAGTGGAAGCCCATTCGCCTCCGATCGCCCCGCTCCGACTCAGCGCTGGACGACGTGCCATTGAGACGTTCAGCATTCGTCCTTGCCTGCAACAGCCTTTCGTACTCAATCTGAAGTTGTATACAGGTAGTCTGAGCATTGAGCCTTTGAATTTCAAGTTCAAGCGTTCTTGTATCATTCGGAATTTGCAAAGCCTGCTGCGAAAATTCCTGGCTCTGACTGGGTTCTCTCATTTCATTTGACTTATCGGAATTTAGCCTATCGTCATTTGATAGCTCCCGATTCCGATCCATTTCCGCCACCGTCGCACCCTCAACTTCATTAGACTCCATTGTCTCTGCGCCTCCGCGTGTCCTCACCATTTGCTCTACACATCAACTGCCATGCCAACTTGAGAAAGACGCAAGAAATCCTGCTCACCCTTTGCTGAATGCACTGTCGTTTTCTGATCTCCTCCACGGTGCCGGGATTGGCTGCTGTGGGATCTTCTCAAAGGTGCAGGAGGTGCTCGTTGGATGACTTGATCCTTTCACCACTGGTCCAGGATTCGATGTTGTAGAGCTCGCCGATCCTGTCGACTGCGCCAGTTAAGTTTTGATTGTTCTTTTCTCCTTGAAGTCGACCAAAGTCTCTTCAAGGTGATTATCGGCGTTGATGAAGCAGGAGGCAGGTTGGAGGTAACAAAACTTGAAGATATATTGCAACGGAAATATTTACACAGTCAAATACACAGTGAGCAAAAGAACACTGATACAAAATACACAAGTAAACAGCGCCTTACTCTTCTACTCTCTCTTAAGTTAGAGCCTAGGACAACTGTCACTACATACGACCAACCGAGTCTCACTGTTCTACCACTAAGTGGTTACGGCCCAGACTAGCGTTGCATCGTACGGAGTCTTACTGTTCTATCAGGTTTAGTGATTACAGCCTAGACTGAGGAACAAGCACCTCGTCTCGATTGTTATAGGGGAAAGAGACAAAGAAAAAGGGCGGTAGGGTCGTTAGCCCATCCCACGGAAGCAATTGCCAATGAGAGTTGACAGTTTCTTAAGCCACAACCCAAAGGTTTGGGCTTACTCTCAAAAGTGAATCTATTGGAAAACCACTCTGTTTTCCCTCTTCCCACATCTTCTTCTCCCCCTCCTATTTCCATGTGGTCAGTGACGGCCTCGGCAAACACGTCAGGCATGCACGATTTATTGCGGCCATCTCGCACCTCAGCGGCGTTTCTAGCCAGCAGGGGGCTTCGGGCGCTGGTGTCCCAACACCGCGTACCGTAGTCCCCCTCAAGGTTTTTCCTGGTAGAAAAATAATTACCGCTGGCGGCATCCGGACTCGGGTGCTCTTAAAACGACGTTCTCCGAACGCGGCCTCCGCACGCGCACTGCGCCCCCCCTCTACGGCGCGCACTGCATGTTGCAACACGACACCAAGCGGGCTCTCCCCAGCGCTCAAAACAAGATGCACGTGGCTGCCGCCCGAATGCGTAGGGGCGTGAACCCCCCGCTCCGTACGCGCCAGACGTGGTCAACATTGCTAGCAGCTGCGTCTCTAATTAGCAGGGGACTCAAGAGCCGGCGCCACAACGTCGCGTATACAACCGTCCCACTCGAGGTTTGTCCGCGTGGCCCTATTGTGACCATCGGCGGAATGTCAACACAGCGCGCGTAAAAGGATTTTCTCCGAATCCGTTTTCCGCCTCTGCACCGCGCCCCCCGCGGTGGCGCGCGCCTCGGCTCGTTACCCGACACCACGCGGGCCGTCCGACCTCTCAAAAACAGAAACGGTTGCCGCCCGACGCGCTGGGGGGGGGGGGGGGGGTGGGTGGACGCTTCCCCATTCACAAAACGCATGGGCAACTCGCGGCACTGCAAAAGTATATACAAAACAATCATGCAGCCCTACGCCGTCCATTCTGTCTGTTCGAGAGATGAGCGGCCTAACAGTGGGGAACAAGCAAGTAGCATATAATGCGTCCGTTCTAGAAAAAGAAAGATGTTTATAGACATCGTGGAAAGGAATAGACTCCGAATAAATACCTTCATAAGGCAGCGCAATAATGAAATCTATACATATTGAATTAGGGGGTTTTACGTGCCAAAACCACTTTCTGATTATGAGGCACGCCGTAGTGGAGGACTCCGGAAATTTCGACCAACTGGGTTTCTTTAACGTGCACCTATATCTAAGTACACGGGTGTTTTCGCATTTCGCCCCCATCGAAATGCGGTCGCCGTGGCCGGGATTCGATCCCGCGACCTCGTTGCTCAGCAGCCTAACACCATAGTCACTGAGCAACCACGGCGGGTCCAATCTAGACATAGAAAAGCCCTAATGAAGAAACAACAAATGGAATAGATTTCATACGTTCTGCCAGTACCATCATAGGGCAGGATGTAGACGTATTAGGTTGGGTAAAAGGCAATGACTATAGGCTACGGATGTGTAGGATTACTATCAATATGAAGAGAGAAATAGCAAAATCAGTCAAAAGAAACAGGTCAACCTTGGCAGTTAAGTTTTTGGTTGTTCTTTTCTCCTTGAAGTCGACCAAAGTCTCTTCAAGGTGTTTATCGGCGTTGATGAAGCAGGAGGCAGTTTGGAGTTAACAAAACTTGAAGATATATTGCAACGGAAATATTTACACAGTAAAATACAGAGTTAGCAAAAGAACACTGATACAAAACACACAAGCAAACAGCGCCTTACTCTTCTACTTTTCTTAAGTTAGAGCCTAGGACAACTGTCACTACATACGACCAACCGAGTGTCACTGTTCTACCACTAAGTGGTTACGGCCCAGACTAGCGTTGCATCGTACGGAGTCTTACTGTTCTATCAGGTTTAGTGATTACAGCCTAGACTGAGGAACAAGCACCTCGTCTCGGTTGTTATAGGGGAAAGAGACAAAGAAAAAGGGCGGTAGGGTCGTTAGCCCATCCCACAGAAGCAATTGCCAATGGGAGTTGACAGTTTCTTAAGCCACAACCCAAAGGAATGGGCTTACTCTCATAAGTGAATCTATTGGAAAACCACCCTGTTTTCCCTCATCCCACATCTTCTTCTCCCCCTCCTATTTCCACGTGGTCAGTGACGGCCTCGGCAAACACGCCAGGCATGCACGATTTATTGAGGCCATCTCGCACCTCAGCGGCGTTTCTAGCCAGCAAGGGGGCTCGGGCGCTGGTGTCCCAACACCGCGTACCGTAGTCCCCCTCAAGGTTTTTCGTGGTAGAAAAATAATTACCGCTGGCGGCATTCGGACTCGGGTGCTCTTAAAACGACATTCTCCGAACGCGGCCTCCGCATGCGCACCGCGCCCCTCTCTACGGCGCGCACTGCATGTTGTAACACGACACCAAGCGGGCTCTCCCCAGCGCTCAAAACAAGATGCACGTGGCTGCCACCCGAATGCGTAGGGGCGTGAACCCCCCGCTCCGTACGCGCCAGACGTGGTCAACATTGCTAGCAGCTGCGTCTCTAATTAGCAGGGGACTCAAGAGCCGGCGCCACAACGTCGCGTATACAACCGTCCCACTCGAGCTTTGTCCGCGTGGCCCTATTATGACCATCGGCGGAATGTCAATACAGCGCGCGTAAAAGCTTGTTCTCCGAATCCGTTTTCCGCCTCTGCACCGCACCCCCCGCGGCGGCGCGCGCCTCGGCTCGTCACCCGACACCACGCGGGCCGTCCGACTCCTCAAAAACAGAAATGGTTGCCGCCCGACGCGCTGGGGGGTGGACGCTTCCCCATTCACAAAACGCATGGGCAACTCGCGGCACTGCAAAAATATATACAAAACAATCATGCAGCCCTACGCCGTCCATTCTGCCTGTTCGAGAGATGAGCGGCCTAACACGTTCCCCCTAAAGAGTATACTGGGCTGATTTTCGCTCAGTGATACGATAAATCACTGCCGCGATTACGTAATGAACATTCTAATCACACCCTAGCCTAATTACATCACAACAACAAACACTTTCAAATAACAAAGCAAGAAGAGAGTGAAAAGAAATACACAATACATGTCATCAAACTATTAAGCACCCGATTGCAGTTCCAAACTGTAAGAGCACTCTAGTGTCTCTTACACAAAGTCCGCAATATACAGCGCCAAGTGAGCAGGAACATTCACGCCCATCCAGTTGGCATGGCAGTATAGTATTACGCTGGCTTCCATGAGCTGTTGTGAAGCCTGGACAAAGCATCCGCGTTACCATTACTGACACCCTTCCGATGTCGCACTGACACGTGATATCGCTGTAAAGCCAGCGCCCATCTTGTCAATTTTGCCCCGTGTGGAGTCGAAGTTGTAAGGTACGACAATGGATTGTGGTCGGAAACAACGTTTATCTCGGCACCAAAAAGCCAGTAGTCAAACTTCTTTAAGGCCCATATAATAGCAAACGCTTCCCTCTCAATTGTCGACCATCGCGTCTGAGTCGGCGTGAAGCGGTGGCTGGCAAAGGCAATAGGCCTCTCCTTTCCCTCGGTTGTCATTTGCGCCAAACAAGCGCCCGCCTCCGTAGCTGACGCGTCTGTGAAAAGCCAGTGGGGCTCAGATGGGTCCGGAGTGCTGAGCGCCACGGCCTCGCACAGGGACTGTTTCAGTGTCTAAAATGCCGTCTGAGCTTCCTCCGGCCAGGGTATGCTATTGGGTACCGCTTTCTTTGTTAACCGCGTGAGCGGGCTCGCCACCTCTGCATATTCTCTGACGTACTCGCGATAGTAGCCGCACAGTCCTAGCCGGCTGCGTAGCTCCTTTTTAGTGCGTGGTGGCACCAGATTCTTAATTGCAGCTATTTTCTCTGGATCTGGTGCGTGCGTCCCTGAACCGACAATATGCCCGAGGTAATGAATGTGGGATTGTGCAACCTGACACTTTTCCGGACTGGCTTTCAGCCCAGCCTTTTCTAGGACCTGAAGGATAATGTTGAGATGCTTTAAGTGCTGCTTCCACGTGTTAGAGAAAATGGCAATATCATCTAGGTATGCCGTGGCGTATGTCTGATGTTGCGATAAGAGCTTGTTCACCATTCTCTGAAAGGTCGCGGCTGAATTTTTTAGCCCGAACGGCATCACTTTCCAAGCATATTGACCTTCATGCGTTACAAACGCGGTGAAATTCTGACTCTTCTTTTCCATCGGCACCTGCCAGTACCCGCGCCTAAGGTCTATCACCGTAATGAACTGTGCTCTTCCCACTCTGAAAATCAATTCATGAGGATTCATCACAGGGAACGCATCCACTTTGGTGACGGCATTTAGCGCGCGGTAATCTACACACATGCGGATTGTACCATCCTTTTTCCCTACGCATACTACCGGATGCGGAAATTCGCTTTCAGTAGGATAGATCAGTTTCCAAGCCAAAAGTTCACCAACTTGCCGGCTGACTTCTTTCTTTAACAGCTCAGGTATCCGATAAGGGAACGTCTTCCTTGGCTGATGCCCTGGTTCTAATTCTATCCTATGTTGACCCACATTTGCCATACCCGGAATGCCGTCAAAGAGTGCACGATGCCTTTGAAATACAGCCTGTATTTCCGTCTGGGAATCAGCATCTAGATGAGCAACCTTTTCGCTTGTCACTGCCAACTCTTCGCGCCTTATAGTTGTAGGTTGCGGAGCATATCCTTTGCCTTTCGCTTGTTCCAAAGTTTGCAGTACTTTGGCAATCTCAGGTGGCTTAAGCCATTCTCGTAGCCTCACGTACTCAAGACCCTCTATACTAAGGCCCGCTTTTATACGATCCGCAACCATGAGTTCTGCCATCACTTCTACATTGTCGGCTCCTCTTACTTGAAGGTAGTAGGAAAAATACGTTTTCACTCGCGACGCGAACTGTGACCACGTTTCCTCCTTCCGCTTCACTGCTCTCTCAAACCTTTGCAGATACTCTGCCGGAGAAAGCTTCAGTTCCATCAACACTGCCTGTTTAACTGACTCGTAATCTGTACTCTCTTCCTGGTTGAGGTTACGCAGTAGGTAGCGAACGCGCTCAGTTAGAGCTGGCATGACTAAATGCACGCGACTCTCATAGGGTACCCCGTAAGTAGCAAAAAGTCTTTCTACCTCCTCAAACCATAAGGGTACATCCGCGTCACACGGCAGGCGGAACCCTTTCAGCACTTTCGCGCATTGCTCGACGGAGTCGAAGCCCATTCGCCTCCGATCGCCCCGCTCCGACTCAGCGCTGGATGACGTGCCATTGAGACGTTCAGCATTCTTCCTTGCCTGCAACAGCCTTTCGTACTCAATCTGAAGCTGTATACAGGTAGTCTGAGCATTGAGCCTTTGAATTTCAAGCTCAAGCGTTCTTGTATCATTCGGAATTTGCAAAGGCTGAGATGCCTGCTGCGAAAATTCCTGGCTCTGACTGGGTTCTCTCATTTCATTTGACTTATCGGAATTTAGCCTATCGTCATTCGATAACTCCCGATTCCGATCCATTTCCGCCACCGTCGCACCCTCAACTCCATTAGACTCCATTGTCTCTGCGCCCCCGCGTGTCCTCACCATTTGCTCTACACATCAACTGCCATGCCAATTTGAGAAAGACGCAAGAAATCCTGCTCACCCTTTGCTGAATGCACTGTCGTTTTCGGATCTCCTCCACGGTGCCGGGCTTGGCTGCTATGGGATCTTCTCAAAGGTGCAGGAGGTGCTCGTTGGATGACTTGATCCCTTCACCACTGGTCCAGGATTCGATGTTGTAGAGCTCGCCGATCCTGTCGACTGCGCCAGTTAAGTTTTTGGTTGTTCTTTTCTCCTTGAAGTCGACCAAAGTCTCTTCAAGGTGTTTATCGGCGTTGATGAAGCAGGAGGCAGGTTGGAGGTAACAAAACTTGAAGATATATTGTAACGGAAATATTTACACAGTCAAATACAGAGTTAGCAAAAGAACACTGATACAAAACACACAAGCAAACAGCGCCTTACTCTTCTACTTTTCTTAAGTTAGAGCCTAGGACAACTGTCACTACATACGACCAACCGAGTCTCACTGTTCTACCACTAAGTGGTTACGGCCCAGACTAGCGTTGCATCGTACGGAGTCTTACTGTTCTATCAGGTTTAGTGATTACAGCCTAGACTGAGGAACAAGCACCTCGTCTCGGTTGTTATAGGGGAAAGAGACAAAGAAAAAGGGCGGTAGGGTCGTTAGCCCATCCCACGGAAGCAATTGCCAATGGGAGTTGACAGTTTCTTAAGCCACAACCCAAAGGGATGGGCTTACTCTCATAAGTGGATCTATTGGAAAACCACCCTGTTTTCCCTCTTCCCACATCTTCTTCTCCCCCTCCTCTTTCCACGTGGTCAGTGACGGCCTCGGCAAACACGCCAGGCATGCACGATTTATTGAGGCCATCTCGCACCTCAGCGGCGTTTCTAGCCAGCAAGGAGGCTCGGGCGCTGGTGTCCCAACTCCGCGTACCGTAGTCCCCCTCAAGGTTTTTCGTGGTAGAAAAATAATTACCGCTGGCGGCATTCGGACTCGGGTGCTCTTAAAACGACATTCTCCGAACGCGGCCTCCGCATGCGCACCGCGCCCCTCTCTACGGCGCGCACTGCATGTTGTAACACGACACCAAGCGGGCTCTCCCCAGCGCTCAAAACAAGATGCACGTGGCTGCCGCCCGAATGCGTAGGGGCGTGAACCCCCCGCTCCGTACGTGCCAGACGTGGTCAACATTGCTAGCAGCTGCGTCTCTAATTAGCAGGGGACTCAAGAGCCGGCGCCACAACGTCGCGTATACAACCGTCCCACTCGAGCTTTGTCCGCGTGGCCCTATTATGACCATCGGCGGAATGTCAACACAGCGCGCGTAAAAGCATGTTCTCCGAATCCGTTTTCCGCCTCTGCACCGCACCCCCCGCGGCGGCGCGCGCCTCGGCTCGTCACCCGACACCACGCGGGCCGTCCGACCCCTCAAAAACAGAAACGGTTGCCGCCCGACGCGCTGGGGGGGGGGGGGGTGGACGCTTCCCCATTCACAAAACGCATGGGCAACTCGCGGCACTGCAAAAGTATATACAAAACAATCATGCAGCCCTACGCGGTCCATTCTGCCTGTTCGAGAGATGAGCGGCCTAACACTTGGCCCAGTAAGGCCAAATACAAACAAATTCAGCTTGGTTCTAGCAAGCAGATATACAGATTCAGAACAAGAAGATGAAGAAAGCATAGAGTAAATGAATCAAACAGTAAATAGGATGAGTTTAGAAGCAGCAATTAATTTGAAAGGTAATACACCAGCGCAACCAGAAGGTAGCCTCTCCCAAATAACAAAGGACCTAGATTACAAATGACAAAGCATGAAGGATCATAACTAAATAGATAAGACAGAATTCATCTGTCAAAGCCAACAAACTACACTCTTAATCAAACTTACGCCCTATTGCCACACAACAATAATTGTCATCTGTTTGGTCCGCATTTCCTTTCTTTAACGCGGTGAGCCCGGTACTTCCCAGTAACAAACGGCATGCGCGTTATCAGCATGACATAGCCCTCCCTACTGGAAAGTAGTGGCCGCGGCGTTTTCAAGAAAGGAAATGCAAGCAAGGCAGATGACGATTATTGTTGTGTGGCAGACATATACCCCAAAGGGTGTACTTTTGTCTAAGAATGTATAAGGAAATGGGCGTTTTTCCAAAACGAAATGCTAGGGAGATCGATGACGCAGTAAAAATGGCCACAGCATGAAATCATTCTGAAGAAAAATTGGCTAAGATGAGGAGAGCTGTATGAAGTGAAGGAAAAGCAGGGTAACCTCAGCAGCAATGTCGATGATATAGTAATACCAGCAGAAATATTTTAGACTTCTTTGTACAGTAACCAGAGAGCCAAGCTGCGTGAATTGGAAGTTGCGATGAACAGGTCAAACACGCTTTATCTTTAGCTCGCGATAAACTTAGAAGGGTGTTTCAAGGCACATGGCAGAGAAGACCAGCAAGATTACATGGAATAACTGCCAATGTAATCGAAGATGGAGGAGATTGTATACTTACGAAGCTTGCAGAAGTTTATACGCAAATCCTCACGACTATAAATGCACCAGAGAGATTCGAAAAATGGCAATGTTAGGCTTCATCGTGAAAGAGTAGACGTAAAAAAAAGGGTAGAATTATGGATCCATTAGCTTGTTTTCAGTATTCAATAAAATAAAACCAGTCACTTGCAATACAATAAAGACAACAGTAGGTTTCCACAAGGGTGGCTTCTCGAATAGATATTCTACAAGGTATCGCACCCATGTCATTAACGAGGCAACTGAGAAATCTCCGGAGTACAAGCAACCTCTCTATAAGTCTTTCAGAGATAAGGAGAACGTATTTGATTCAGTACAGATATGAACAGTGATATTGGCATCGCATTATCACCGAGTACCGAAGGCTTACAGGAAAATCTTGGGAAATATCTACAAAAATTCCGCTACTATTACCTATCGAGAAAGAGGCAAGAAAGGGTGACGCAACCTTTCTACTCATATACACTGCATGCTTAGAAATGTTCAAGCTATTAGACTACGCAAGCTTAGCCGTGAGGATAAACTGAAAATGTCCCAGCAATATTCATATTGCAGGTGACATTGCACTGCTTAGTAACAGAGGGAATGGCAGTAAATGATCGAGGACGTTATCTGAGAAAGTGTAAAAGTAGGGTTAGAGATAATTATACAGTGCACAAAGGCAACGTTCAAGAGTCCAGCAAGAAAGCAAAAGTTTATCCAATCAGCCTCTAGAGTCAATATTATGGTCAGTTTTTGACAGGATATTGACACAAAAGAAGAAACGCTAGTTTCCTCTTTCTCAGTTTGGCTGCTTTCTTCATAGTAACTACCATATAACAATATCCTCATCATGGAAACAAAATTTACACTTGAATAAAAATGAGCTGGAGTGCATACAGCATGTATTACCATACGTTGACTGGGAGAAGGCGGGAGATGGAAATTCAAGGCGATGAGCAAAACGAGATCAAGGTGAAAGCGGAAGCTTCACCTTGTTCTCGCTTCCTGCTTTCACTTTGTTCTCGTTTTACTGATCGCTACACCTTGACCAAAAATTTACCCCTGTCATTGAAAAGAAAACTGTAAAATGAATGCCTTCCACCGGTGCTCACATACGCGGCAGAAACTTAGACTACGTCAAAAAGCTTGAGAGGATGTTAACGATGGCGCAACGAGCGATGGAATGAAAAATGTTAGGCGTAACGTTACGAGCCAGCAAGAGAGTGGTTTGAATCAGACAGTAAGCGGAGATCACCGATATTTTATTTAAGGATGATATGTATTTAAATAATTGGTTCGGAATTCGACGTTTTTTGAAGTCCGCCTCCATTTATTGTGCGTTCAGAAGCTAGATTCTTCACTCACAATCGTCTTTTGCTTCTGTAAACTTAGCCAGCATATCTCTGCTACCATTCCCACTGTTGTGACCGTAGCTGTGCGTTTCCTGCTACCTAGCTTGTTTTACAGAGAAAACTGTTTAGCTGAACTTCCCAATGGGCCTGTCGTGTCCATAAACCTGGAAAGCACGCGGCACGTGTGCCGATCGCTTCATTGTAGCAGCAGAAGATATTGCTTACGCAGAAACTGTACTATACAAAACAGGGAGTGTCGTAACAGCACTTTCGTACGTAAAACATGAAAACGGCTTGCAATTGATTGTGTGTTGAGAGTGCTACGCGAAATCCACCTGTAGCGAGGAATCCTTAAAAGCAGCGAACATTCGAGGCAAGGCGAAATTGTGGGTAACTGCACTTCTATTTTCTCTGGTCTACTCTTTGTAGGTGTGTGATAGGAGTTTGGACTATTTGAATATCGCAGCCGAATGCGCGTGACTGCTGTGCAGCGGTGACGGACGAAGAGGAAGAGAAGGGCCGGTGTCTGGGCGAAGACGGCAGCCATGTGAACTGCCTGAGCTGCCTGGGCTGGCCTTTCGAACGAGCCCAGCAGTTCGTCTACGCAAGGCCGGTGTTCCTGGGTTTGCTGGAAGAACAGGCTGGGCTGTCCTTGGGCTTCAACCGGTCTGATCCACTGCTGGGCGAGCATCCGACGGCGGCATGTTCCGGTGCAGCTAAGCCTTCCGAACGGTCTACCCTGTGGCGCGCAGACATCCCGACCCAGCTGCCCCGCGAGTGGCTCGTCGTGTACCGGGCATCCGCACCGGCCTCCAGCGCCTGCGCCACTCGCTGCTCCGGATTCATCTTTGCGCCTCTTCGTGCCGTGAGTGTGTGACACCGACGTGCTTTGGACGCCTCCCTACATTGACGCTGAGCGTGACTATACTTAAGCGACCGACACTCGCGAAGGAAACTGTGTGTGTGTTATCGTGTACGTTATCCTAGTCCCGTCCCCGTGTCATTAAAGCCTCTCTGTGTTCATTGTGCCATACCTGTGTGTTTGAGGCCTGGGCCCATATCTTCCTATCACAAGGTGTAAGAAGTAGCGGACTTAACCAATTTACAGGCCGTTGAAATGTCTTAGGCAAGTGGTTGGGTAAAGTGCATGCGAATATCGGCATGCAAATCATTTCAGCTACGTCGCAATGAGTAATCGTTCTGGCTATCGTTTCCAGCTTCGCTGTTCAACCAGTTTTAGAGCATGGATTGGGGATCAGCATTTTTGTCTACTTTTGAATTGAATTCGCCCTTGACCACAGTATACTGTGTATTCATATTGCCATTGATAAATTACGTCTTGAAATAATTGTTCTACTTCACTATCTTGACTTCATGTATGCACGCAGGCTTCACTTCCTTTTATTCATATATACTACTTAGCTTTATTGCGATGAGTGTTGCCCTTCAGTTATTAACTAATGCTACTGGCTATGCTCTTAAGCACTAGAAATCGTATCTCGTATTCTCTCTTGCCTTGAAGGACTCAGTAGTAGAAGACGCGGTCATTCGTCAGTCAGGTATATGATTCAGGGGCTCTGCAAACACCGCAACACTTAATATGTCGTAATAGCGCTGCGGAAACCCGCAAGGTGTACATAATGATGAGCAAAGCGAGAACAACGTGAAAGCCGGAGCCAAAGTGGACGTGCAGAAAAGTAAATAATAAAGGGAAAATGAGACATCTACTGAATCGTAGCAATTGCTACAAAGAATACCAATACGGGTTGCTCCAAAGAAAAGCCGTGTCGTTGAATAAAAATCAGTCCTGGTCTGGGACTCGGACCGCGGTCCCAGCCCTTGGGAGATGTGCAAAGGGGGAAGGCAGCTGGAGAGGATCAGGTAACAGCAGATTTGTTGAAGGATGGTTGGCAGATTATTCTAGAGAAACTGGCCACCCCGTATACGCAATTCCTCATAACGTCGAGCGTACCTGAATCTTGGAAAAACGCGAACATAATCCTAATCCATAAGTAAGGAGACGCCAAAGACTTGAAAAATTATAGACCGATCAGCTTACTGTCCGTTGCCTACAAACTATTTACTAAGGTAATCGCAAATAGAATCAGGAACACCTTAGACTTCTGTCAAGCAATGGAGCAAGCAGGGTTCCGTAAAGGCTACTCAACAATAGATCATATTCACATTATCAATGAGGTGATAGAGAAATGTGCGGAATATAACCAACCCTTCTATGCAGCTTTCATTGATTACGAGGAAGCATTTGATTTTGTCGAAACCACAGCAGTCATGGAGGCATTACGGAATCAGGGTGTAGACGAGCCGTATGTAAAAATACTGAATGATATCTATAGCGGCTCCACAGCCACTGTAGTCCTCCATAAAGAAAGCAACAAAATCATAATAAAGAAAGGCGTCAGGCAGGAAGATACGATCTCTCCGATGCTATTCACGGCGTGTTTACAGGAGGTATTCAGAGACCTGGATTGGGAAGAAATGGGGATATAAGTTAATGGAGAATACCTTAGTAACTTGCGCTTCGCTGATGATATTGCCTTGCTTAGTAATTCAGGGGACCAACTGCAATGCATGCTCACTTATCTGGAGAGGCAAAGCAGAAGAGTGGGTCTAAATATTATTCTACAGAAAACTAAAGTAATGTTTAACAGTCTCGGAAGAAAACAGCAATTTACAATAGGCAGCGAGGCACTGGATGTCGTAAGGGAATACATCTACTTAAGGCAGGTAGTGACTGCGGATCCGGATCATGAGACGGAAATAATCAGAAGAATAAGAATGGGCTGGGGTGCGTTTGGCAGGGATTCTCAGATCATGAACAGCAGGTTGCCGTTATCCCTCAAGAGAAAAGTGTGGAATAACTGTGTCTTACCAGTACTCACTTACGGGGCAGAAACCTGGAGGCTTACGAAAACGGTTCTACTCAAATTGAAGATGACGCAACGAGCTATGGAAAGAAGAATGATAGGTGTAACGATAAGGGATAAGAAAATAGCACATTGGGTGAGGGAACAAACGCGAGTTAGTGACATCTTAGTTGAAATCAAGAAAAAGAAATGGGCATGGTTAGGACATTTAATGAGGAGGGAAGATAACCGGTGGTCATTAAGGGTTACGGACTGGATTCCAAGGGAAGGGAAGCGTAGCAGGGGACGGCAGAAAGTTAGGTGGGCGGATGAGATTAAGAAGTTTGCAGGGATGGCATGATCGCAATTAGTACATGACCGGTGTTATTGGAGAAATATGGGAGAGGCCTTTGCCCTGCAGTGGGCGTAACCGGGCTGATAATGATGATGATGATGATGATGATGCTCACCCCCTAACCAGGCGGCTAGCAGATGGCAGGGTGAAGTAGAACTTATCAGCAACTGGAATCAATGAGAAAAGTTTGAGGTAATAGCTCTGTGGAAAGCCGCAAGGTGGATATAAATAACTTAAAAAAGATAAATGGGACATCCACACAATCGTAGTGATTGCTACAAAGGACACCTATATGGATTCCTTGAAAGAAAAGCCTCGCATTTGAAGAAAAATTGCTACAATTGGGTGGATGTCTCATTTTCCCTTTAACAATACATAATCATACCTCAGGCAAGGTTTATTATTTCCTCAAAGAGCAGTTGTGAATTACTTTTACTCTAGACGGTTACTGTCTTGGACGATTTAAGGTTGATCGAGGTTTACTGTAAACGCCTCTCCACACTACACATAGTTAGGACCTTCTGATACGTCGAAAGTCTGACCACCACACCGGTCACGTGCTCCGCAACCACTGGGGAATGAGGATTAAGGAATATTTGCAAGCTACCATCGGATCAACCTGGGTCACTGAGTATGTGGCAATGTGCAGATATCTGCCACTCTTCAATGAACCTACTTCACGCCATCATAGGTCTGCGTAATATATGGGAATAGGTAAGCACCGATTTACGGCGAAAGCGACATGCGGCATGACTGCCGTGAGTATGTGCCTCTCTTTGTTGAGCCTCTCCCCTACTAGGATCACGGAGTATGCGCCAAAGGATGTACGGCAAGCGAGGGAACAATTATCAGCGGTCGCAGGCACCTGCATGCCACGCTTTTCGTCCAGCGGCCAAGTGCGCGCTTCTCAGCAGCGTCTCCAGATGGTGCACCATGTACAGAGAGAAGCGCGACAGAGGAACCCTGTTGGCACATACACCATTCTGAGCGTTTCCACTGAAGCACGTGCCATACATTTCGGAAGCCGCGTGCAGGCTTAGTCGTTCGGCTTAGACTGTTCTTAGGGAAGCGCGAAATAGGAGTTCCGGTGCAGTTCAGGCCTCATACATAACGTATATCGCTGGCGGAAACACGTTGCATCGCTATATTCATTCAATGCTAAACGTATTACCGTCGGCAGTCATTGTGAGATGGGCTCTGCGGATTTTTTTCGACAAGAACGCCTAGAACAATGCAAGCTGTTGGTGTCGGAATGAATAGGTTGGTAATTTAAGGTTCCCTCACCTGTCTAGACTCACCATCTCTGCACACTTCCGCGCGTGTTCCTTGGAAACCATTTTCTCCAGTGAGCCTCCGGCTGCAACATCTGCCACGCATCGGAGCCCATCAGCAATGGCGTGGCGAAGGGCTTCAATCGTCAGGTGTTCGAATTGTCCTGGAGTTTCCTGTAGGCCTGTTAGTAGTGATAGAATGGGTAGACTTTTTTTCTGTTCCCTTGCATTAGGATGCCTTTACTGCACCCTTACATATTTGTCCTGCCTTTGAAGACTAGAATACTTGTTCAGTTGGATTAGAAAACATAAAACAGCTAACAAAACAGGATGTTGCAATATTAACCCCTCGTGTTTTGAGCAAATATTCTGATCGCCTCATACGTCGGATTGAATTTGTGGTAACTGCAAGAACATTATTACCGCAACGTTCAGAATAGTGACCTAGTAAGAGTGTGTATAAAGTATTCAGATAATGTTTTACAATTCCAGCAACAGAGTACAATATACCCAAACACGAATCTCGTCGGTTAGGTAAGATTCATACATCTTTGTAATATATCTAGCTGGGAGTAAGCATTCTGTGACTATATCCCGACGGCGAGAAGTTATAAAGAGGACTGTTCATTTCGACCACCACTAACTGGTTGCAGCGATACAAGGGAGAGTTTGGCGGGCTAGTGGCGCTTCTCTCGATCTCTAGTGTATCCGAACAAAGGCAATCAGCACTTTAGCAACAGCCAGAAATGAAGTAGTGTCCACTATGTGGACACTTGTAAAAAAAACCCCTCCTGATGGTTCATTCCTTTTTACTCAAATGATTGCGTGCTCTGCGCTTTCGCACGGGCTCAGTTCGAGGCTCGCGCCCGGGTGAATGAGAAACTTTCAAACTATTTTGATAAATTAAATATACCGTATGAATAATACACGGAATGTGTCAATGCTGCAAGGTCCAAAATACGAATATTAGAAATTGGGCACAATTCGATAAATATATATTACACTGACACTATTTCTCGCGTCAGCCTGCGCTCTGCTTCCCGCCTTCCTATTGCACCTTCGCACTTAAGCAGAACAAAAATATACATAAATATTTGCCCGAGAGAACTGCTAGCACTATTGCCTATCTTATGGCCTCTGTGAGGGCTCTAGAATAATAAATATAGCTACTCTAGGATCTATTACTTGTGCTGACATCATTATAGAAATACACAAAGGTGGCTTTGGTATCCAGGGTCAGGACGCTTCTTTTTCTTGGTGCGGTGTTCGTGGCGTAGAATCGAGTTGTTTCGCCAAAGCCGAATAAGTTCCTGAGGCCCGTCACCTTAACTATGTCGGTCTCACGGGTTTCAGCGACGAAAGCGCGGAAACAGATGCGCTGTACGTGCAAGCGTTTGGCCTGCCCAGGCAGTCACATTTGAATTGTTTAGACAGGCGTTCAAATAAGCCGCAGGTTAAAATAGAAATGCCTTCGAGGGCAATGGGCATATACAGGTAAGCTACCGAGCTGTTTTCGACCTTGATGGGCCCCTCCGCATTGCGGGTCGTGGTGCAAAATATCATATAGCACCCTCAATACTTGCAGTCACATCTCTCGTGCTTCAGAAGATAAATGCGGATATTGCGTACTGATATGATGAAGCTAAAAGAGGTCTGTGAAGTTACCTGGTCAGTGTGTCTTGGGATAAAAAGAAAAGAGAGTTCTGTTCGTGACTCGGGGTGAACCTTCGTCTTTGTATTTAGCTGATCCGCGATATAAGGTCGTCTGCGATCGATGGCTGGCGCTTGTCCGGGTTCGCAGTACGCACTGTTTGACCTAGGCGAAGCACGGCTTGGGAACACACCAGACACCTGCTGTGCGTAGGAATTCTGAAACCCCGTTGAAACCTGAGAAGGGAATAACATCCTATCGGACGAAGTTAGGTTTCTTACAAGATGTTTCCACTATTTAGTGAGGGTCTCCTTTTCAGCAAAATTACTTGTATTATTGTAAGTACATGACTTGCAATCAAATTGAACAAGTTTTAATAGAATTTATCTGTGCGCGCAGTGTTAGAAAGCGAATTAGCGGTGCTGTGCGCAGGTTGACAAGGCCCAAACTAGAAGCGCTGTTTGAAGTTCCTTCTAAATTTTGTGGTCAAAAATAATAGGAGAACTCACCACGTTGAATGCGAAAACTTTCTACTTACACCGCTACACCAAAACAGGTTATCGAAATGAACATTGCATGTGCCATGATCTACTTCCGACCTTCCGAAGTTGTTACCGTTCCTGGTACTTACTATGCCTGCGGACAAAACACATCAGAGAGAATGCCCCTGCTGTAAAAATATTAGAAACCGTAATGCTGCACCAGGAAACTACAAACAATGAGAACCATATGAAGCTTGAGCATTGCTCAATGTAGAGGGTGTCCCAGCTAATTTTAGCAAGAGTTTAAACATGTGCCAATGCACTCTGAAACGACGCCACCAAATGTATGTTGCTCACTATTGTATGGAGTAAGTCGCACTAATTTTACATTCTACTTAAATAAATAATTATTCAAGATCAATTAACCAACTTCTGAAGTAACGAAGTTAGGCCAAATATTCCAACTGGAAAGTTCTAGAGCACTTTGCAAACCGTCCGATTATACTGTTTATAACCCTCTATCTATGAGGCATTAGTGCTTTTCGCCTACTGTATATGCCCGCGAAATACAAATTTATACCACGTGACATGTCGGCTTGCGCGTCGTCATTGCAGCATTGCCAAACGTTGCTCGTACAAACGAACATAGCACCGGGGGGGGGGGGCGGGGGGGCGCTTCCAGCGCTCGTTCCGCTCGGACGTGTTTTTCCGTAGCTCCGGATTTTCGCCCCGTTTGCTGGTTTCTTTTACCCGCTACTGGAACTCTGTTGTTTATGGACCGCTTTGGCGGTTCGTAATTACAACTGGCACCTATCTACAAGGTGCGCCGTCATCTACACCCTCCTGCTGCGCCGTCGAGCTCGAGGTCTTGTGCGGCTTCGCGAGTGCGAGTGCCCCCGCAGCACTCGCCGCGCCGGCGCGGAGCATCCAAGCTGCTGTCCGCTGCGTCGAGGGAGCGGAACATTCCCGATGCAACTGCCATCAAAGCCAGGAACGTCTCCTCCGTGGGGACAAGTGCAACGGGTGAAGGCGGCACCCTGAGCATGGATACCACCAACATGGAACAGAACAGCCCAGCTGTCGTGGCGCACACCTCAGCCAAGAGGACGAAGGAAGCTACTGGCCTTCCATCGGATGAAAATGTAGCTCCAGCACCCCCGAAAAGACCTCGCTCATCACAAGGCCTGCCTGCACGACCGACACGCACGTCTCCGGAGTCGCCAATGACATCGTGGTACAAAGTGGTTATCAAGCCTCGTGCTAGATATGACATGTCCACTCTGCACAACCGTATCATTAAAGAGGCCCTGGACGCCTGCCTCGAGACTTCCCGATTTCAAGGTTTTGCTCTACACCAACCCACTAATACGGTCTCAGTATGGGTGTCTGCTATGGCACTAGTTTATAAACTCGAAGAACTGCAACAAATACAAGTCTCCGAAGAGTGTGTCCTTCCAGTCCAGGCATACCTCGCCAGTGGTACAGATTTAAGACGCTACGTGGTTAATGGCGTTGACCTTCACGAAGAAACCGAGAGGCTCCTGCATGAGCTATCGTGTCCCACACACAAGGTCGTGGCTGCTCGCTACCTAGGCAGCGGTCGTACGTGCCTAATCACCCTTCAAGGTCCTAATTCCCCACCTGAACGTATCCTGTATTACGGCTGCGTACTGCGCCCGCGTCCGTTCAAGCCTTCCGTTGTGTACTGCTACTCTTGCTTTAGACAGGGACACATGAAATCATCCTGCCCCTACCCACCTAAAGACGACACCATGGAGCATGAACCGTCGGCATCGTTTAGATGCGGCTTATGCCAAACAAACGATCATGACATCACTTCAACGACCTGTCCTACGAAGTTGAAGGCCACTAAGAAGGCTCGACAACGCCATTCTCGACAGCCAGCGCGTACCCCTCGAGATTCATCAATGAAACAAGTCCCTGTGTACAACCGTTACGCCGCTCTGGCCTCGCTGGAAGAGGACGCTAGCCAGGTGACAAAAGCAAGTACAGAGACAAGTGATGCTGCCACTCGTACCTATAGCGCAGCTGTTAGGTCGTCCACTTCACGACCGCAACGGGCATCACAATCGATAGAAGACACGGCGCTTTCTTTGGCAGACGAAGAGTTCGAGATCGATGCTCGCCTCGCCAACCTTGAAAGGGAGATCCAACACCTCAAGGAACGCCGTACAGTGCTCCGGCGTCGTCATGACGGAGCGCGGCCGTCGCATTCGCCGTCGTCTAGTCCTGCTCATATGGCTAACCCGGCATCTGTGTCGAAGCCTCTTTCACCCCAAGAACTCCTGCGCTTCGTTGCGCAACAGCTCCAGCATCTCACCTAGGTTTTGCTGGCCAATCTTAATCTACGATGGCTGCTACGTTTTCAAGTGTGCCAGAAGGCATCTTACAGTGGAACTGTCGCGGCATCGCGGGGAAGGTCAGAGAGCTGCGTCAGCGTCTCAGATATGGGAAGCTGCGTGCTTGAGCTCTACTGCGTCTAGAATCCAACGGCCTGCCACCCATTCCAGAATTTGTGGCATACTCATCGCCTTCAATGTTGGATCGTAGGAGTGCTACGCCCGATGTCCCTCCAGGAAAGGTTGCAGCGTATGTAAGATGCACTCATCATCAGACTCGTGTTGATCTTTCACGGTGGTGTACTCTATGACAAGAAGTCGTGGCCGTATTGGTTCGTCTCCAACGCAAGGACGTTGTCATCGTTTCATACTATGCCCGCCCTTACAGCGGTCGTGCGGCTCGGTTGTGTCTCGGCTGGCTGGCGCACCTACGACAGAAACATCCTGGTTGCCCCATTATGGTCGCAGGAGATTTTACCGCGCCCCACACCACATGGGGATACGCTATTTCCAGTGCGCGTGGTACATGTGTGCTGGACACATTTATGGACGCCCAATTCACTCTGCTTAATAATGTGTCAGTCCCTACTCGTCGGCGAGACCACCCTTGCGCGCCGCCACACTCACCGGACTTATCTTGGTGGCTAGGAAGGACGACCGTCTCGTGGTCATGTGAACCCGACTGCTGGGGTAGCGACCATCATCCGATTCACCTTGGCTTATCTTCGGGCGGAACAAGCCGCCTCAGCCGCCTATGTCGAGTGGTGGACTGGGATCGATACAGGGTGGTATCAGAAAGCAATGTATCCAACTTCAGGGTGGACCCATCCCATTGTCTTAAGGTGGCATTGGTTGAGGCGACACGTACGTCGTGGGTTGATGAATCGCGAACCGCTCCTGATTTGCAACTTCTGCGTCTCTGGGCGTCAAGCCGCCAAGCAGAACTTGCATCAGAACGTGACCCTGCGTCAAATACCCTTCGCTTAGAGGCCCAACGCCTTACTACAGTAGCTCGGCGCCATGAGCACCGCTTAGAACGTGGCCGCTGGATGGACTGGTGCTCTTCTCTCGGACCTTCGTCGTCCAATGCCTCCATTTGACGCACCTTCCGAGTAATGGAACATGGTCGGTGCCCTCCAGAGTCCGCAGCCTACGCCCTGTTAGCATCGGGCCAGACACCAACAGTATTTGCAGAAACTGTCGCCCACACCTTTTTTCCGGCTTTGGACACAGCACCGCCTCCCTTCGTTGTTCAAAACTGCCTTCCCGTGGACGCAGGCACGCTGCCTGCGCTCTCTGAAATCGAGGGTATACAAGCTGCCTTCACTATGGCAGAAGTTTTAGCGGCAATCGACCTGTCGAAGCCATGCAAGGCACCAGGACCGGATGGCATACCGTATGAACATTATAAAAACACGGAAGGCAAGGTTCTCGAAGTGCTGTTGGGGGCCATAAACGAAGCTTGGGCTACAAGAGTCATTCCCGATTCTTGGCTGCATGCAGAAATGGTCCCTTTTCCCAAACCCGGAAAACCTCAAGATAATATCGCTCATATGCGCCCAATCACACTAACCTCAACGTTAGGCAAGCTGATGGAGCGTATGCTCGCGACACGTATTACATGGTGGCTCGAGCGGTACTCATGGTATCATCCTGGCCAAATCGGGTTCCGTGCTCATCTAGGCGCAGAGGATGGCCATGCGTACCTATCTTCTATGGTTCTCATCGGAGGCCGCTCCCGAAGAATTCGCACGATTCTGGCAATGGATATTCGTAAAGCACACGACCATGTGAGTCACGAAGCAATTGTCGGAATTCTCCATTGGCTTCAATTCCCTAGCCGTGTCTGCACATTCGTCGAAGCCTTCCTGTGCGCTCGCACCTTCTCCATTCGCCTGGCTGGCCAAGCAGTAGGTCAGTTCGTCGCACATCGGGGTGTCCCAGAAGGATCTGTGCTCGCACCAGTCCTTTTCAATATTGCTCTCCTTCCACTAGCCTGGAAGCCAGCCACGATACATAACGCACAGTACATAATGTACGCAGATCACATCACTGTCTGGTCAGTTAATCCTGAAATCTGCCACCAAGAACAAGCGCTCCAAGAGGCCCTAAACATCAGGCACAACTGGTGTGCTCAGATAGGCCTTGACATTTCCAAGGACAAGACGACATACATGTCAGTAGCGACCAAGTACGGGCGCCGTCTACTGGCACTCCGGCCTCTTCAGTTAACTCTGGATCAGCAACAATTACACGAGGCTTCAACTCTCCGTGTACTCGGCCTTGAAATGGATTCCTCCGGATCTGCGGGACCATGGGTCAAGAATACAAAGCAACATGCCGGAGAAACGATACAGTTGATACGTCGGATTGCGAAGAAATCTGGCGGAGCGAGCACCAACATGGCTCGCCTTCTGGTCCGTTCTGTATTGCAACCACGACTCGTCTACAGAGCCCAGTTCCATCATCTTACGAAGGCACAATGGGCTCGACTTGAGGCCATTAATAATGAAGCTATGCGGGCCATAACGGGACTACCACGTCTCACTCCGTTGCAAACCCTACAGGCTGAGTCCCAACTCAACACTATTGACGAACTCGTACACCAACGTCGATGCGGGCGCGCCCTAAAGCCATCATATTTCGGCTCGGCTGCTTCACTGGCCCGGTACATGGGACACGAAATAGACAATCCAGCATCTACGAGACCCGATGTAGCTCCGTGGAAAAGGGTACGATTAAGTGACAATAAGCCTCTTGGTCGTCTGTATAGCCCGGTTCCTCGTCAGGCGAATGCCCATGTTTCCCGCCTTCATCGCGCCGATGACAATCAAGACGATACGACTCTTGTAGCATACACTGATGCCAGTGTTAATGGCACCATGATTCACACAGCTCTCGTGTGTCCATTGATACCAGAGGCAGGCCAAACGTGCTCGTATGTTGCCGATCCTGCACCACCGGCCTACCTTGCCGAGCTTGCTGCTATACGAGACGGCTTGGCCGCGTTGCTACCTACTGTTCAAGATGTTCGATACTCTCAACTCATCATTCGCACAGACTCGACTCAAGCCATCCACGACATACGTAGGGTATCTCGGTCCACCCTATTGTCAGATAGCATTCACCGTCTTGCTGCCACGACGAATATCCTCATACGCGTCCAGTGGGTGCCTCGAGCAGCCCTGCCGGGTCTCCTTGAAGCAGATATGGCAACCCACCCACAGATTAGAACATACCCACTTCCACATTTTCCTGAAGACGCCTTTGGACGACTGATCCGGCAAAAGGAAAACCTCCGACGTACCACACGAGCTCTCATACCTCCGTGTGGGTCAGACCTCCCTGGCAGGTTAACCCGCCAAGAGGAGGTTACGTTAAGGAGGCTACGTGTGGGGGTTGCACTCACTCCTTCTGTGACCGCTCTCTGGTCACAACAATACCATGGTCCTTACGGCTCATCGTGCCCATTTTGCAACACAGGAATCCAAAATGTGACCGTGACACACCTATTAAGGACGTGCCCAGGGCTTCATCTAAGCAGTCTCCGCCATCTCCGGGCAACAGGCCTTCGGCCTGGCCGCCCACCCGACCTTGAACGTTGGATTCATGGACCCCATAATCGTTCACTCCTAGATTTTTTGCACGAGTCAAATCTGTTCGTGTATTTCTAACATCTTTTGTATTATGCCTAAGGGCATGCTTTCGAATTAAAAAAAAATAGCATCTATCAGGGTGTGCTGCTGCTTAAAAGGCGACAGGACAGTGACGCAGGCGTTGGCTGTGCAATTTACGGCACTTAATGTGCTTCCCTAGGGGCGTTTCATAATAGCGACAAGCACGCGTAGTGCGAGCACACCAGCCTGAATGCTTTGCTCGTCTGTACGCGGATACGCGAAACGCTTGGCAGCGCTGAAATCACGGCTCTCAAGCGGACAGGTCTGGTGTTTTTTTTTTGCATTTCGTGGTCGTCAGTAATAAGGGGAAAAACACTCCTGCGTAATTGATAAAAAGTATGCAACTGTTTAATCGGAAGTTTTGCAAAGCGCTCTACAACTTTCTAATCAGAAGTTTTTCCCTAACTTCGTTTCTTTCGAAGTTGGCTAATTAATCTTGACAAATTATGCAATTAGCCAGAATAGAAAGAATAGTGTGACTTGCTCCATGCAATAGCCAGTCTGGGGAAAGGACACAATATTCATTTTTATAATTTGTTTACCCATGAACGCCGCGACTTGTGCATTCAACAGAGTTGCAAGTTTGAAGAAATCTGAAACAGAAGTGAACAAGGTGCACTGAAGGCAGGTGGCACGGGCACCGGAAGGACAAAAGAAAATACCGAAAGAAAAGAAGTGCTAGGTGAGGAACGTGCGGAGGAGCTCGAGCAACGAA
Organism: Dermacentor albipictus; assembly: GCF_038994185.2. Lineage (NCBI taxonomy): Eukaryota > Metazoa > Arthropoda > Arachnida > Ixodida > Ixodidae > Dermacentor > Dermacentor albipictus. The sequence goes on along the minus strand of NC_091828.1, from coordinate 30,248,363 downwards.
GCCACGGTGACAACAGATCGAGTGCCACCCTCGGGAAGAGCTCCTGCTATCGTCTCTACTGCGGCCGAGGGACCAAGGGCCAGATGTGGAGACATGTTCCGGGACCAAGGACGAGGCCTGCTGAGTGGCTCCTGCCAGGGCGCAGTTGCTGAAGGTCGCTCCTGGTCGAGGCCTACCGAGGTGCTGCCAACGTGGGTTAACCCTGGGTCGCGGTCCTCGTCTGTTGCGGCGGGACATCGCAGTGGTGTTTTCAAAGTAGGCAGGCGCCTCCTACGGGAACGCAGCCGTGTGCCAGCGATGGTTCCAGCTGCAGCAACCATGCCACTTCTGCTTCTGTTCACCTCGGCGACTGTACCGCGCAGCGACAAGTGAGCTATCACGACCCAAACTGTGAGATGGTCTTCCGAACTCCTGGCGCGCCGAACTGTAGGATTGGTTGTCTTAACTCCCTTCCTTCTCTGGACTCGGCGTCGCATGCATCTGTCTGCACGTGAAGCTTGAGCAGTGATGCCATTTTGTTTCCCTTTCCTTTCCTTTGCCCAAGGTCTGTGTGAAAGCTAAACATTGTTTTCGCCTACTAGCGTTTGTAGCACATCCTTTCTCTTCCTAAGACGCACAAACAGGTGTCGAACGTCCATAATCGTCAGCAATCGTCAAAATTTGAGGAGGCGGAACACAGCAGGCCGAAGTCTCGGACGCCGGCGATCATGGCTCCAGGGAACGTGGCTATCCATGGAGCTGCCGCCCGACCGTTGCCCTTGGCCGAGCTGTTCGCCAGCACGAGTACTACACATCGGAGCATGTGTGGGCTTGCCCTTGTGTAACTTCTTGCAGCGAGAATTGCGGATCGCTGGCAATGCGTTTCCTCGGTTGGCTGTTCTGCGGAGCAACGCTCGTGGCCTCACTAATGGCCGCGTATGCGCCGAGCACTGTGGCTGGCGCACAAGTTGTCCACTGGACTGGCTGACCATTCCTGCAATGAGCACTGCGGCTCGCATGCTGGCTGGCTGCTGAGCGGTCGTCTCTCGTATATGAAGGGCGATCTTCGTCTCCCTGTCCAACACGGAAGCGCCTTCTACGTTGTCCCGTCATCACCTATCACTCGGGCAGCCTCTCGTCTCGGGTCTACAGGTACCGTGACCTGGATAGAACTGTTTGTTTCTCGGACACAACGCAGGCTTAACACTTCTAGCCTAGTCATATCATCTCATGTGCCTTAACGTCGTTTGTGATTGGAGTTCGGTCTTTATAGTTTTCATAAATGTAGTTTGCGTTTTCATCATGTGTTAGACCACTTTTCTTGCGTCCGTTCCTCATCGCGTGGCACGACAACCAAGTGTGACGAAAGTCCCGTGGCTTTCTTTACAGCCACCAACATGCATTTGTTCACGTCGTCTTAGAGTGCGTCGGTCTATTATTAAAAGCTGGCTAAAATTAGCTGGGTCACCCTGTATATTATTTATGTGCTTGTCTAAACAAAGTACACTGCGCGATTTGAAACACCATAACATATTTACAATACACATGATGAAAGCAGAGACCTAACCGTCGTGATGAAGGAGGCCCCGAGTTAACTGTTTTGGATAAACCAACGTTATCAGTCATCTTTTCTCGATGCACAAGCGTCGTATCCAAGTCGCTTACCGACATGCGTCCTCTTTTTTAGGTAAGCGGCGACATTTAACATTGCTGTCTTTCCACCGCGATGACAGCAGTTCTTCAGGATACAACAAATCTATCTTGTTTTATATTTAGAGCTTGTGCGTTGCGCCATGACGATGATTTCAGAGCTGTGAGCCACTCAGCGTATTCCGGGAGAAGTCACCACCTTTTGCTTGCAGCCTGAACTAGGATTGGCTTGTTCTCGGTGCACCCATTGAGCAGCGAGGATTATTTGGTAGACGTGTTGACGTTAACTCATTTTTTCTTACTCAGTATATTGAAATATCCAGAGTAGAAAAGAGTACGCCCTTCGTGTATGTGGTTTTTTCTGACATTACGGGAATGCATCACAACGTCGAGCGCACCATATTTTAGGATGGTGTTGAATGGGAAGGCTTACGCAACAAATGTACGTAGGCTTTAAGGGAGATTTACCTGGAAAATATAATGCGCATTGCATGGGAAGGGATGAGGAGTGATGGGAATGTTGAGACCAGCAAGCGAACGAGATAAGGTTGCCCGTTGTTCCCGCTATTGTTCATCATGTCAAGGATGGAAAAGGTGCTAGTAGGAATGAATAATGGGTTTAATCTGTCATAAAAACAGGCTGGCACAGAAATAGAGCAGCATCCTCCAGGTCTATTTTATGCGGACGATACTGTGATGCTTGCTAAATGGCAAAATGATATTACCCCGTGGTCGTGACGGTCTGCAACACCGTACAAAAACTGTGAATAATGAAACGAAATTTTGCTGGTCTAACTGGGGCCTGCTAAACAAGTGACACTCGAAGCACATCGAAATGGATCAACGTAGTCGGTGACCGTCAAAATCCGACCAGCGCTGATCAAAATCGCTCGTCGAAGGTTCCAGTGTAATCGCTGGGGCCCGCGTGTTTTCCGGAAGCTAATACACAATTTCTGTCGCGCATGCAACCTCATTATACAAGGTTCGGCGTGGACATATACAACAGACTGAATCAACGTTAATATTCGCGTAAGTTGTCAATTATGCAGGTGCGTTTTGCGCTGAGTGATGTGTTTAACCCTCTATGGCATGGCATCCCATATTCGGCACATACCGGTTACCATATTTTTTTTGCGTGTGTGAGATGACCAGTTGAGAATGCGATGCCATCAGAGTAATTCTCATAGTTATGCGCACTTATTATGGGCAAGTGCTGCCATCTCTTAGGCGATCCGCAAAACGCGGGTGAAGTAGATTTTGGGAAGCGACGTTAAAGTCGGAGGGGGCAAACACGAGCAATTCGATATTTTTTTCTCTGAAAATGTCCACCGCAGAAAGATAGAAAAAAATATTTAGCATATTTTACGGTCTCAAGAATTCAAACCAGTTATTAGTTTTCTCAATTTTGTCTGCAACAACAGCAGAGAATCCGAAATCAGTGTGTGCCATATTTGGCACAGTATGAACTTGAAAGACAAAATATGGTAACATGCTGCCATAGATGTTCAATAGCCCGAAGCTGCAAGTCACTCTATCATATGATGGAATTTCGTCGATCGGTACAGTGAGGGAATGAATCGTCTACCAAACTATCGCCTGGAAAGCGAAAAGGAACTGAAAATTAAAGGACGTGGTGCTTCAGAGGAACTCACAAGCGCGATAGATGACGTGGAGTTACCGTGTGTGCGGTGGTACGATAACCGCGCCATGACATTTCTGTCGTGCTTTGTTGCAAAAGATCCAGTCCAAAAGACTAAGCACTGGCTAAGCTCCGCCAAAGAGTTCCGCGATTTTGATTGCCCCAGCGTAGTAAAGGTCCTTGAAGCAAAAAACCAGTAAAAAACACAAAGGACAAGAGGAGAGGTTCACACCACAACTACTGGACTATGAACTTGTGGTGTCAACGTGACCTCTTGTGCTTCGTGTTTTTTGACTGGTTTTTTCCTTCAAGTATGTACCAACCGGCCCAGATTTCAACCCTTCTGCATAGTAAAGGTCCACAACAGGCACATGGGCGGGGTCGACCTGCTGGGCTCACTGCTTGGACTTTACCGCATACATATGAGGTCGAAGAAATGGCACTTTCGAATTTTTACGCATATGCTAGACTTATCGGTAGTAGCAGCATGACGATTGCACAGGAGGGTGCAGAAGCAGCTTGGGAAGGAAAAAGTACTACCGCTGGCTCAATTCAAAGCTGAAATTGCAGAATGCCTTACCTCGTATAACAAGTGCCTACCCAACACGTGACCTGGAAGGCCTTCTAGTCAAGACATCGAATTCCAGGTTCAAGTAAAAAAAGCACAGAGACCAGCGGCCGCAATGCCATCCAAAGGCGTCCGCTCTGACCAAGTCGGTCACTGGCCAGAAGTTGATGAGAAGAAACAAAGGTGTAAGCGGCCATCTTGCACAAACAAGTCATCGGTAAGATAGAAGAAGTGCAACATTCATCTGTACCTGAACACAGCAACGAACTGTTTGATTTCATTCCACACATTGCGCTAAAAAGACCGCCGTCCGTGAAACTTTGCTTTCCGCCCATAGGAGCAAGAGCGCTCGGACATCTTCATGGTGTGCCATATTTGGCACAAAGCTGTATCTTTATTAATACGGTCGTTACAACTCTGGAACTTTTGGTATATGTGTTTGTTCATTCAATCAATATTAAAAGCTGAAAAAATAATTTTTAAAACGACTTTTTCATAATTCAGGGAACAGCGGGTTAAGTTGTTAGCGGGTGAAATGCAGTCCCCTAGGAAAGGAGGAATAAGTAGGCATGTGAATATACAACGTCTCATTAATATCTGCCGACAGGAAGGTGAGAATTCATGATTGAAACTTAGCGTTTTAGAACCACGTGTTGTCGCATCCAACAAAAAAAGTGAACAGAGAGCGTCCATACATGGGCAGGAAATACCTCGGATGAAAGAACACAAATACCATGGTATCTGAATAAATGTAAAACAAATATACTTAGATACACAAGAAGGCAAACCATTAGCAAAGGGAAGAGGAATGAGGCCATAGTGAAACAGAAAGCACTGCGGTGATACAAGGGCTAGAAAGTGCTCCGAGGTATGTGGAAAGGTGAAATGGTTCTAGGACTTACGTTTAGAAACGAGGTTGCTTACATGTGCAGTAAGGACTCAATGGCAACGAAATGTTTGTGGGACGCCTCGCATTGGGCGCTCACGAGAAGGCTACAAAGGTTGCACAGGGTGATACAAATGAGTGCACAGGGTGATATTGGCTGCAGAAAATTTGAATTGAGAGATGCTCACAGTGGAATTAATTTCAATTACCCTCTGAGGATTATGAAAGTAAATAGGTTGCGTGAATATTCAAGAATTTATAGAGGAAAATATTGACTCACGTTGTAGAAAAATAACAAGGAAGCTTATCGCCAAGTGTGCGACTTGTATAGTAAACAACAAGAAAACAATGAACGTAAAACGCATACTCAGAGCAGCTGAGACTATTTCCTTGGTGGCGGTAATGAAAAAAAAATGCGGTATAAGTAACTACCTAACACGTAAGAACGAAATCAGGAAAGAAACAGTCTAAAATAATTTAATACGGAAGCTCTTTACTTAACGAAGCTAGGTAGGGATGCCTTAGAACGCTTAGTTATAAGCGGGGTATACAAAACAAGAAGATCTGCTTGCTGTGGCAAAGCTACAGGAAAGAAAGAACATGTTTTATGACAATGTGAAAATATGCATCGAGCCATCGGTTTAGTCTCCGCTGGCTTCCTTGGGCACTTGAGTTTGGGGATAGCGCGAGGAAAGTTCACATGCCGGAAATAGAATATAGCGAAATGCCACTGGAGGTTTAGCTTGGTGGCTCAGCTCATCGCCCTATTTCAAAGGGGGTGGTCATAGGATCAATCCATCCATCCAGTGCGAACAGCATATAGCATTCGACGCAATATAAAATAACGCTGGAAGTAAACATACTCAAGTGCTCGAATGTAAAAACAAACGGTTCTCCTACTGTTTAGCAGCGCATATCCATTTCGCTTCGTAACAATCGTACGGATTGCCAAGGTTTGGTGGTTGGATTATCGCACTCTCGGTTCCGGAGGAGATCGGGTGACAACTATCCCACCCCGCGTGCGTTGCGGGTTGTTCGACTGGCTGACCGACGACCGGTGACCAAGAGGTGGCCGAGGAAGAACAAAGTGTTTAATAAAACCCAAAATCGTACCAGCGAAGTATGATGAGAATCCACACAGAATAAAACGATGCGGCCAACCTACCCGGCCGTACCAATTAATAATACAAAGATAATACACGACAAGTGAATGATAAACCAGGCAATACGCGCGAGACAAACTGAAATAGAAGTAACGGCAACGGACCTCTGGCGCAATGCGCACAACAAATCCCACCACGTCGGAATATCTGACACTTGCGAAAAGATAAAAAAAAATGTGCGGCGCAAATGACAAATACACGCGACAATAAACTCTGCAAACATTACACTAACGGAACATACAAAAATGAACACGCGATAAAAAGGAAATGAAATATGAAACGCGATATAAAGAAAAAAAAAGAGACCGGCGGAAAGTTATGAGAGCGGGTTCGAACACCAGGCTTATCTGTGGCGTGCTCGCCGAGATGCCGATCTGAAGAGCATCAGGCTGTTGGTACCTTGCTACCGAAGATCTTGAGAGACTTGCACCGTCTGTCGATCTACTGGCGAAGACACCGACCGGGGGGTTTCAGCCTGCCGACCGCATCTTCAGCTGTCTCTTGGTGCACGACCAAGCCGCTCCGTCTTCCAAACTAATCTGCTCGCTCTGCCACGCTCTGGCGACTCACGTGACCAACCGCTCCGGCGAGCTCAGGAACAATGGGGATCCGTCCTCCCGATCGCCGTGCAAGCAGCGCTGTGGCTTCGGCGGAAATCGCGGCCATATCGAAATAGACGTGGGCACGAACTTTGTGACATGAATATTGATGCCCATTACTAGTAAACGTACCCAGCGATGACTAAAATGAGTGCTCGAAACATCGTTACACAAGTTAAGCTTTTACAGTTGCAAGCGCAGATACCAAAAGAAACATTTACGAATGTAGGAAGTACAATTCCGATGCAAACAGTGAAATGGTGCCACACGGTTGAGCTCACCCCTCAATTGAAAGCACTCGAGTATGTTGAGCGCCTCCAGCAGTACGGCCCCTTGGGTGGGCAGCGGGGTCGTGTAAACCTTCATATTACCGCGGTAGGTCGTGGAAGCGGGCTCCACATCGAGGGGTTCCGCCGATTCAAGGTGATCTGCAAGGTCCTGAGTAGAAAGGACACCACCCGCTCGGCGCACGGCATCAGCAATGTTTTCGGCTACGATGCCTTGGTACACGGCCTGGGGTCCCTCGTGGGCGAACTTCTGCAAACAGGCAAGACGGCGTTATTCGTATAACTGGCGACCTTGTTCTAGAATGGCGCAAAATACGTGCATTAAAACAGCCAAGGAGACACATGCTTGTCAAAGCAACGAGGTTGTTCTATTGTTTAACGCGTAGACACCAGAACCTGCGCACTTGTTATGATAAAAAAGCGTTGTTCGCAGAAGAGATGCTCGAGAATGTGTACACGACCGGATTAGTGCTAGGACTAGGGGTACATTTATTGTTTTCTTCTTGCTACGTAGGAAAGAATGCATGCGACAACCCTCATTGTCTTAATGTATAAAGATATTCACGAGTAATATAGCACATAAGTCCGAGTGGGAACCGACAAAGAAGAAAAACCACCAACCGATCATTACTTGATTTTAGGCATGGTAGGCAGCTTCATAGCTGCAGCTAGGCGGGTTTTTCAACAAAGCCGATGAAGTCGTTCCCGGTAACTTGGCATCGGTCGCTCGCAACGCCCATGTGATTTAAAGCATAGCTGGTGAAAGTGTTTCTGTGCGCTGGACTAAATGTGCCATTTTTCGGTTTACTGTGGTACTGATCTTGGGAAAGATCCGCCTATATTGTTGGTAAGTTCGTCAAGGGAGTCAGGTAGGTTGTGAGGTTGCCTAGTTAGGCCAGGGATGTTAGCCATCAAGTGTAGTGTAGTGCGGGCGACCAGGTCAGCTGTTATATGCGTGAAATTTCTTATTGTACAGGTATCGAGATCTCATTTTGTATCTTGGAAGTGTCATAGTTCCTTGTGAACAAATCCTCTTTGGAGTAGTTTGCACGCGCTTTGGAGTGCGTTCTTACGTTATTACGGAGGGCGTTATTATACGTGGGTGGATTGTTTCGGCAACTGTTCGATGACTTAAATAATTGATGCTAGTTTGGCCTAGTGCGTTTCCATTGGTAGCATTTACACTTTATAAAAGCAGTTCAGCGCAGAATTATGTTCTTTTGCTCGCGTGTGCGCGATTCTGTCTGGGATAAGTTGAGGCCTAGGTGTGCGCCGTGAAATGGTATGGGCCATGTCAGCGCTGAAATTGAATGCACCATAGCGAACTGCTGGTGATCAACACTGATGAGGAACACACTAATATCACCGTGCGGAGACTCCGTATGCCTCCGCTTGGATGCTCGGCCGCATGCCAATACGCGACGGCCGCGACGCTTCTACCACTGGTGGCTGCCGGATATCTAACTGGAAATATTTTACAAACCAAACAATACCTTCATGACGTCACTCGTGAGGTCAGAAGGAAGAGCAAGAGAGCACGCAGCTGGGAAAGGAGGAGGGTTGCCGTGGAAGTCCTACTCTCTCACTTCGCACACAAGCAGCTGTTATCGTTGTCTCTACAGGTTCACTGGCAGCGCGGCGACACTCGTTAAATTGTGGAGCAGCACCCGCTGAAGTTTGCCGTGTTTACAAAGCGCTTCTTTTTCTGCCACGTTTACGTCGCCAGCTTCCGTGCATTCTCTAAAGCACTGAGTTATCGGTTCTACACACCATTAGCACGCAATTATAATGAAAGATATTTATGTAAGGAACACCCCTAACTACCAATATTCGCCATTGAATTGTTACATATGGTCATTTGATGGAATTAGTGGCTTTTAACTTGCTCACTTGGGGTTAAGGTCATGACTAGAGTTTAACTAGTCCACAGATATAGTGGAGGCTAGCACAAAGAAAACTTCCTAGCACAAACATTCGTTTATTTTGTTCGTATGTTGTAAGTGGATCAACTAAAGCTGGCCGGTTTCTCAGTCAGCCAAAATTGAACAGAAGTAAACGGTGAACGTTTTTCGTTTCATTCATACATCTCATACGGGAAAAACGACTGATCGCTATGCAGTGCGAAATTGCCAGTTTGCAGAAAAATGAAGAGAAAATACGTAGCTGCAAAATACGTGGGGCTGCGCACTCGTCAAGTGCGCAGCCCCAGCGCACTCGATTTTTTTCCGTTGTCTTCGATCTATAATGCACATGGTGGAAAATAAAGATTTGATTTGATTTGATTTAAGCCTTTTTCTGTACAATCAGGGGCGCATCAAAACGCAACATGCAATAGCATGGGTCCATCGTTTCACTTTCATTGCTCTTGAAATTTGATAAATCATCGCGGCTGTGTTTTTATTTCATTACTTTAGGCTTGGCTGGTGATGTCGACAAAGTAAATAGTGAACAAAACCTACACCCCTCCCCAACCCCCCCCCCCTTCCCGCAGAAAAAAAACACGAATCCAAGCCCTTCATTACAAGTACTTCACCGGCAACAGATTGGCTGCCGTCATGACGAATGAGGCGAGCAAGCATGATCTTATCTCAGTTCACTCTGGCTTGCGCAGATCAGGTTTGCTCATGCAAAGTGAATACCTGCTCGTAAAATAGAGTGAAATACTGTGCTTACCTGTTGTCATCAGGAAACCTGAAAAACTTCGCAGAACTAGAAAGCCCGATATTATATCACCACAGAGCCGCAGGAGACATGTGATGCACTGTTTAAGCCAGCTTCGTCCTCCGTTCCTTGCACGCCTGATCAAGCATCTCTGTCTTATCTTTCCTATCTTCATACTTGGCACCACAACTGAAGCTGACGACCGATCGCGATGCTACTTGCGATAGCGATGAGCGAATTTGCAAGTGTGAGCGGAGGGAAGCTGGATGGACAGGCAAAGTCAGCCACTTCCCGCTTTTGACCGGATTAAGAGTTAACAAAAAATAAATAAAATATAGCTAAACATAAAGAAAAGTTGCTCGCCGTTAGCTCAAGTTTCTTTATTTCTAAAAAAATTGTGCCTGACAAGAACAGTGAACGCACGCACCTAATTTACCTCGTTCCACAAGACTATAGGATGTCCGGCAAACACTGGGAGCACGCATGTTCCTTGAAACCGAAACTAGCGCTCGCCTTACGGGGGTTACTAATACTGTGTCACTCGTATTCCGTCATCTGCTTTCTGGCATTAGGTGTTAGTTAGCACTTGAACCTGCTTTACCACTTACAGAGGATAAGGAAATTTTATATACTGAAACAGAGTCCCGTACGTCAACTGCAAATTGGTTTCTGACAACACTTGCACATTACCCTTCAAGCTACTGTGGTTCCTTTTCTGCTAAACCACATTGCAATCCGAATGTTCGCCGATGATTGTTATCCGAATGTTCGCCGATGATTGTGTCATTTATCGAACTGTACGTAACACCAGCAATCAAACAGCCCTGCAGAAAGACCTCACCAATATACTAACATGGTGTGACGATTGGTTAATGAAACTTAATGTACAAAAATGTAAAGTTATGTCTTTCACTCGTAGCAGTAATCCCCTGGTATTTCCCTACCAAATTAGAAGCATGCCTCTCGAACTAGCAGAGTCCTATAAATATCTAGGTGTCACTGTATGCAATGATCTATCCTGGCATAAACATATTTCTAACATCATATCATCTGTATAACATCATATCATCATACCACCGCTGCTAGGGTGCAGCGGTGGCGTAGAGGTAGAACACCCGCCTCGCGTGCAAGAGGTCCGTGGTTCGAATCCCGGTGCCGGCAATTTTCCACCGGATTAAAAAAAAAAGAAATCCGCGTGTTGATAAAGTTGCACAAACAGGCCAGGAGTGTGGCCTGATCCCGGTGACCAGAACCGGTAACGCACTACCTCACCAGAGCAGGATTGGCCACCCTGGTGCAGCAATTGGCCACAACCTCCTGTATGAACACAACAATCAAACCCCGGCCCTCAGTCCCCAGCAGCTGCGAAGCAACTGACCACGGCGGCGGTCAGACCTGCCACGCAGCAGAGGGTGCTAAGAATCACTGGCTCCGGACAGGCCGCCAATGGAATATGAACCTGGCAACGTTTAACGCTAGAACGTTATCTAGTGAGGCGAGTCTAGCAGTGCTATTGGAGGAATTAGAGGGCACTAAATGGGATATAATAGGGCTCAGTGAAGCTAGGAGGCCAAAAGACGCATATACAGTGCTAAAAAGCGGGCACGTCTTGTGCTACAGGGGCTTAGCGGAGAGAAGAGAACTAGGAGTCGGATTCCTGATTAATAAGAATATAGCTGGTAACATACAGGAATTCTATAGCATTAACGAGAGAGTGGCAGGTCTTGTTGTGAAACTTAATAAGAGGTACAAAATGAAGATTGTACAAGTCTACGCCCCTACAACCAGCCATGATGACCAGGAAATCGAAAGCTTCTATGAAGACGTGGAATCGGCGATGGGTAGAGTGAAAACTAAATACACTATACTAATGGGCGACTTTAACGCCAAGGTAGGCAAGAAGCAGGCTGGAGACAAGCCAGTGGGGGAATATGGCATAGGCGCTAGGAATAGCAGGGGAGAGCTATTAGTAGAGTTTGCGGAACAGAATAATATGATGATTATGAATACCTCCTTCCGCAAGCGGGATAGCCGAAAGTGGACGTGGAGGAGCCCGAACGGCGAGACTAGAAATGACATAGACTTCATACTCTGTGTCGCTGGCATTATACAAGATGTGGACGTGCTCGGCAAAGTGCGCTGCAGTGACCACAGGATGGTAAGAACTCGAATTAGCCTAGCCCTGAGGAGGGAACGGAAGAAACTAGTACATAAGAAGCCGATTAATGAGTTAGCGGTAAGAGGGAAAATAGAAGAATTCCAGATCAAGCTACAGAACAGGTATTCAGCTTTAACTCAGGAAGAGGACCTTAGTGTTGAAACAATCAACGGCAATCTTGTGGGCATCATTAAGGAGTGTGCAATGGAAGTCGGTGGTAACTCCATTAGGCAGGATACCAGCAAACTATCGCAGGAGACGAAAGATCTGATCAAGAAACGCCAATGTATGAAAGCCTCTAACCATACAGCTAGAATAGAACTGGCAGAACTATCGAAGTTAATCAACAAGCGTAAGACAAATGACATAAGGATGTATAATATGGATAGAATTGAACATGCTCTCAGGAACGGAGGAAGCCTAAAAACAGTGAAGAAGAAACTAGGAATCGGCAAGAGTCAGATGTATGCGTTAAGAGACAAAGTCGGCAATATCATTACTATTATGGATGAGATAGTTCAAGTGGCTGAGGAGTTCTATAGAGATTTATACAGTACCAGTGGCACCCCCGACGATAATGGAAGGGAAAATAGTCTAGAGGAATTCGAAATCCCAAAGGTAACACCGGAAGAAGTAAAGAAAGCCTTGGGAGATGTGCAAAGGGGGAAGGCAGCTGGGGAGGATCAGGTAACAGCAGATTTGTTGAAGGATAGTGGACAGATTGTTCTAGACAAACTGGCCACCCTGTATACGCAATGCCTCATGACCTCGAGCGTACCGGAATCTTGGAAGAACGCTAACATAATCCTAATTCATAAGAAAGGAGACGCCAAAGACTTGAAAAATTATAGACTGATCAGCTTACTGTCCGTTGCCTACAAACTATTTACTAAGATAATCGCAAATAGAATCAGGAACACATTAGACTTCTGTCAAGCAAAGGACCAGGCAGGATTCCGTAAAGGCTACTCAACAATAGATCATATTCACACTATCAATCAGGTGATAGAGAAATGTGCGGAATATAACCAACCCTTATATATAGCTTTCATTGATTACGAGAAAGCGTTTGATTCTGTCGAAACCTCAGCAGTCATGCAGGCATTACGGAATCAGGGTGTAGACGAGCCGTACGTAAAAATACTGAAAGATATCTACAGCGGCTCCACAGCCACCGTAGTCCTCCATAAAGCAAGCAACAAAATCGCAATAAAGAAAGGCGTTAGGCAGGGAGATACGATCTCTCCAATGCTATTCACAGCATGTTTACAGGAGGTATTCAGAGACCTGGATTGGGAAGAATTGGGGATAAAAGTTAATGGAGAGTACCTTAGTAACTTGCGATTCGCTGATGATATTGCCTTGCTTAGTAACTCAGGGGACCAATTGCAATGCATGCTCACTGACCTGGAGAGGCAAAGCAGAAGAGTGGGTCTAAAAATTAATCTGCAGAAAAATAAAGTAATGTTTAACAGTCTCGGAAGAGAACAGCAATTTACAATAGGCAGCGAGGTACTGGAAGTCGTAAGGGAATACACCTACTTGGGGCAGGTAGTGACGGCGGATCCGGATCATGAGACGGAAATAATCAGGAGGATAAGAATGGGCTCCGGTGCGTTTGGCTGGCATTCTCAGATCATGAACAGCAGGTTACCATTATCCCTCAAGAGAAAAGTATATAATAGCTGTGTCTTACCAGTACTCACCTACGGGGCAGAAACCTGGAGGCTAACGAAAAGAGTTCTACTCAAATTGAGGACGACGCAACGAGCTATGGAAAGAAGAATGATAGGTGTAACGTTAAGGGATAAGAAAAGAGCAGATTGGGTGAGGGAACAAACGCGAGTTAATGACATCTTAGTTGAAATCAAGAAAAAGAAATGGGCATGGGCAGGACATGTAATGAGGAGGGAAGACAACCGATGGTCATTAAGGGTTACGGACTGGATCCCGAGGGAAGGGAAGCGTAGCAGGGGGCGGCAGAAAGTTAGGTGGGCGGATGAGATTAAGAAGTTTGCAGGGACGGCGTGGCCCCAATTAGTACATGACCGGGGTTGTTGGAGAAATATGGGAGAGGCCTTTGCCCTGCAGTGGGCGTAACCAGGCTGATGATGATGATGATGATCTGCTAATAAAACACTAGGTTTTTTAAAACGTAATCTCCGCCAGGCACCTCAAAACGTAAAACTGCTTGCCTACAAGTCCCTTGTTAGGGCAAAACTTGAATATGCATCTGCCATCTGGAGCCTGCACCAAACATATCTTATCACCTCATTTGAATCTGTTCAGAACCGCGCTACTAGGTTCATTCACTCACAATATTCATATGATGTCAGTATTTCCGCACTTAAAACACAATCCGGACTAACATTACTATCTAATCGCCGACCCATTGCTAGTCTTGAGCTCTATCACAAGTTCTTTTTCAGTACCCTTCATCATGCGCCATACATCGTTCCTGCAGCACGCATCTCTCACCGCACCAGTCATCCGCAGCAAGTCGCACGGCCACGTGCCCGAACCACTCATTTTTCCGCCTCGTTCATTCCTCGAGCAGCTAAAGACTGGAACGGCCTTCCTGTTGACATTGTTAGCATCACTTGCCTGTCTTCATTCTTACAGCGTGTGATTGATCACTTTGAATATAACTTATGAAGCGTACCAAATGTGGAACTTATGTTAAACCCACCCCTTATGTAATACCCCCTCCGGGGGTCTTTAAGGACAATAAACTGAACTGAACTGAAATACTCTGTTAACGTTGCAGGGCCTTAGAAAACATGTATTCTCCTTAGCTATTCAGCGACAATCGGATGGGATCACTTTTCTCTTGTTCCCTCAGCGAAGGCACCAATTAATAGAAAAACTTGTTTCGTCCCTGCTGAAAAATTCTTTAGCCCCTGCGTGGTTGGTAGCGTACGCGTTGTAGTAGTCTTCGCACTAGGAGCCCGCTGGTGCTCCTAGTGCAAAGATTACCATCTGTAGCTACGCCGCTTCAACAGAATCAGTCGATTGGCATTTGTGCTCTTGTCTGGCTCAGCTGAATTCCATGCAATACTGATTAAGTCTGCCCCATAAGTGAACGTTAGGATAGTGAGATATACAATGACATTTCCGCAATCAGCTGTTAAAAACACGCGGTTAAAAACTGATTGAATAAAGGCAGAAAACATTCAGAGAACGTTTGTTTTTGTGTATAATAAAATCATGATTTATAGTACATATTGATATACAGCCGCAAATGAATTGGTTGCAATGCATTATTTTCTTTCTCTTAACACTGAATATGTGCTCTTTGTACACTCTAAGCAGCTCCTAATTTTTGTAATAAGCAAGCACATTGGAGATGTGGGTGGCTTCAATGGCTTTCATTTCGCTTTTGAGTTCAGAAAAGTAGTAAGCATGCAGAATAGCAAGCTGGATAGGAGTATAAAATTATAAATATTGTCGGATAGTGACACGCATGTGCAGGTTGTAACTGAATATTTATCATCTGCTATGGAGAGTTTGTCAACAGCCGTCCTGTGTGTTTGCCTGTGGAAGGCACATGACCCTGCGGCATTACAAGCCACTTGCACCAACAATAAACAGTACTGCCTGAGAGGTGCACTGGCAGTTTGAGTGCTCAGGGAAAGAAGCGCCGACGTTGTATCAGCTTTCGCTCCAGCCTGATGCGTCTAAGTTCTAGCGCTATGCTTGATTCATATGCGCTCTGCCCGCTTTTTGCGAGGTTTTCAAGGACGTTTGTGCTGCTACCTTGCAACACGCTTAGCCGAGTAAGATATGAGGCTGCACGCAACTGCCTGAACATTAGTTGCAAAATGGCTAATTCAAAAACACAGCAAGTGCTACTGAAAATAGTGCCTGTGCTTGCGTGTGTGTATGCGGATGCCACTGTTGTTGTGCAAAGTTGAGACGTTGGCTTTATATGCCCTATTGTGGTGTAGTCTCAAACATCGGAAAGAAGGCGACAATCATTCGTCATCAACATGACAGAATTTGCATATTACAATAAGTATAGTAATGTTGGCAGCTGCACGATAACAACAAGGTTGACGACAACAATGCGTTATAAAAACGCGCTTGCCTCTCATTTTCACACCGGCGAGTAAAATAACTCAGGGGAACGGGCCAGAGTAGAAATGGTAATTCAATATGATCATGGCCGCAGAGGCAATTGGAACTGAGTCACAGCACCCTGCTGCAAGAGTTTCGGTTGATCCTGGTTGGACGTTGACGCCATCGCAACCCGCATGCTGAACCTGCGTGCCGGTTCCATCGAGTTGTCATGGTGAAGGCACCCGACTGAAGTGTGTCTCCAACGTTATAGGCGCTGCGATAGTAGACGGTGGCTTCCTATTCGTTCGCTTACTGAGGTCGGCAACATAGTGACCTACAAAAGCGATTCTCCCACTCAGCAATCGAAACTCGAGCGACCTACCACTAATCCCTCATATTCCATTCGGCCAAGCCTGAAGAGTGCGCCACTTTGGAGGCATATTTGGTTTCATATCATATAACTGAAATATACGGCTGTCTTTTTTGTCTTTTACCACTTGTTTTTTTTTGCGTGGTAGATGTTCCTAATCTGTTTGTGAATTGTGAATTTTGCTTCCTCTGTATTGCTCACACGGGCTCAACAGTGGTACCTCGTTCTCTTAGCGCATACCAAATGGGCCAAGAAGGAGTCCCCAAAACATAACATATTGAGGAAAATTGTAATCACTGCAAATAATACGCTTTTCCATTTCCAGGTATTTATGCTCGAGATATACCTTTGAGTACACCCTATAGGGATGAGCTGTAGTTCGTGCTTGAAGGTTTGACTGCGCAGTACAGAGGGTTGTAAAGGCGGAGCCTCCAATTCCCCACATGGCCAGCTGTCAAAAAACGACCTAGGACGGGTAATGATGATTTATGAATACCCTCAAAAAAGCCAGCGGCAGTGGCGAAAGCAATATCTTGCGCTCTTCTGTTGAGGCATCTCTCTACTTGAGTGATACTTATCAATCGAAGTCGTGCGTGCAACTTTATGGGGTTATTTATTGTATTCATAGGTAGTACAAAACTCCGTTTGCTTGCAGAATCTTGAAGCCATGTTTCATACTTTATAAGCACGTATGCTGTGCCCTACATAGCGGGACAGCATGGCTGAACGTGGAGCCCCAGTGCGTTAGCAAATCAGAATTTTGTTAGAAAACGAAGCGCACAGTGGACATGCCTAGACGATCTCTAGAGTCACGAATAGCACTTCGTCAGCTATTATGAGACTTGACTATTTGAAAATTAGAAGTGCATTTCTACAAGTGCTAGCGTGGCCTAAAAATTGTCCAGTCCCGAATTAAAAGAACTGTCGTAATTATAGCCTCCACACGAAGATCTGGACAGACTATTTGCTTTACCCTGAAGCTCGCTTGAGATTATTCTTGCTTTTCATTATGTATTATCCTTAATACTTGCCAAACACATCACCAAATGCAAAGTAGTGTGCCCGCCCTCCTACCTGAATTACTTTTACCACCTGAATATTTGAGAAGCTTGTGTGTGAAGCCAGATCGAATGCCCACTAGTGAACATTCCGACTGTTTCGAAATTCAGGCTCGTGGACCATACAGTAAAATTAATCACTCTATCTCACCGGCCATTTAACCCATGAACATTTGTTTCCTTGGACAATCTGCTTCGGAATTCCACCCGAAAACTTATTTTAGTCCATGCTACTCGTACCTTAACACCACTGATGATCCTTTCGTTATGTACTTCTATTCTTTAGCTGTTTATGAATGAGTTGATGAACATCAGACAGGCGTTCTCAAACTGGGCGAGATGCTGGGATTGCGCATGCCGCTAAACAAATTTTACTGCACGCACCTTTGGGCCAACTATGACATTGTTTAAATGATTTGATATTTGGTACACTTGTTTTCCTCTGATAAGCCGTTCAACCCGCCGTGGTTGCTCAGTGCCTATGGTGTTGGGCTGCTGAGCACGAGTTCGCGGGATCGAATCCCGGCCACGGCGGCCGCATTTCGATGGAGGCGAAATGCGAAAACACCCGTGTGCTTAGATTTAGGTGCACGTTAAAAAACCCCAGGTGGACAAAATTTCCGGAGTCCTCCACTACGGCGTGCCTCATAATCAGAAAGTGGTTTTGGCACGTAAAACCCCAAATATTATTATTATTATAATTCATCGTATACATCATCGTGAGGCTATTGATAATAACGTCGGTGGGAAAAAAAGTAGACCAGGCGGCAGGCCACAGGAGTTCTGCGACATTCTAAGAAGGCAGGTGGAGTTCCCTGAGGCCATTATGCACTATGAACTAGCACTATGGTATGATGGTATTTCCACAGCAGTGTCCCATTTGCATCAGCGAACTGTGGCTTCTGTAAAGGAGAATTTACGGCACTTGCCTTCAGCAGCGCCGCCAAGGGTTGGTTAGTGATAGTCTGGCCGAGGGCTGGCACACGAGAATGGTCATCCAGGAAGTAACGCCCACCTGGCATCTCAAGCAATGCCTTTAGCCGCAGTTGCCAAATGCTTTGCTTCACGTGATCCATGGGGAAACCGTGCTGGGCGTAGTGGACAGCGGGTGCGAATAGCTCACTCATCGTCACCTAGGTAGCATCAACAGAGCACAAGGGCATTTTTGAGCTGCTGCTCCACTTGCATGTGAAAACAATGCACTCGCTTTGGCACTTCGTTCAACCAGTATTTGATTTTCAATGCGATTGCGGTAGCACAAACGGCGACCTCGCCCGTTCTATAAAAGAGCCTTAGAATAGGATTTCCTAGACTAAACGCACAATATAGCATGCCTATAGGAAAAAGTTCAGCCACATAGCATACGATAAGGAGGATAACACGAAAGCCTACCCACTTACGAGACATTCATTCTATGATTTATTATTTCCATTTTAATGTATGGTTACTTCCTATCACATGTTTTCTCCCACCTAGGGTCATGGGTACGAGTGTAGTACTTAAGCCTGCCCTATTGCGTCCTAATTAAAGCCAAAGGTTGCCCGTGCGACTCCTACGAGTGGTCTTTGGTCGAGGGCTTAGGTAACTCTATATAACTCAACCCTGTCTTAATTAACTTCGCCTTAATTCACACCAAAATCAGTGGGTGTGGCTCACGTCCTTGACGATGTCAACTGGTATCCAACTTTGAGTAGGGCCTGATCACCCATATCTCTATGTTGAGTTGTGTGTTCGAGTGCTTTAATCAACTTCACCCTAATTAACACAAAAAGTCGTGGGTTGGACTCCCGCCAGAGATTGAAGGCTCTACTCCAGCCAAACGTCGTGTAGTCGACTCTTGGTCTTTGTGATGTCAACTGGAATCCGACATGCAGATATCCTTACTTTTCCCAAATCTCCAGGTTAGTTCGCCTCTTAACAAAGGTGGTAGGTTTGACTCCCGCCGAAGATCTGCGGTGGGTTCGAGTACCTTGATTATATATATCCTTATAACTGCGTCTTAACTAACTTCACCTAATTTAACCTAAATGTTTGAGGGCTCGACTCTTGAACCTCACGACGTCACTTGGAATCTAATTTGATGATAACTTCAAGTAGGTTATACTCCCACCAAAGGTCGTGGGTACGACCGCATTAATTAACTCTATTTTATTAGCTCTGCCCAAATTCACTTTGCCCTAAAATTTACTCGGCAGGTGGTACGTCCAACCCCAACCAAAGGTGGGGGGTCGACTTGTTCGAGTGCGTTAACTTCGCAATAACTATATAGCATCAAAGGTCGTGGGTTCGACGCTCGACATTCCCAATGCCAATTTGAATCCAAGTAGGTACATGGTTGTTTCGACCATACCTTCACATCTCCCACCAAAGGTGGTGGGTTCCAAATATTTATTTGGCTCTATCTTAATTACCTGTGCCTTAACATTGCCTTACTTCACACCGTAGGAAGGTCGTGCTGACGTTTTTTTCTGCTTTTTCACTTCTTCACGCTTTCTTATAAAGAAATCATGAAAAAGTGCACACGAAAGGTCCTGCATTCCACTCCTACGAAAGGTCGCGAGTAATTATTAAGTTTTCCATAATTAACACCGCAGGTAGTGTGTTCGACTCCCTATGGATTTTGGTGACATAACATCGGGTAGTGTATCATCGGACATCGAATATTCTGTCCCATGAGCCATCTAAGGCTTTCGGCTTAATATTAGGGTCAGCATTGTTCGATCTTTAAATATCCAATTTTGAATTCCAGTGGGTGTTTATAGTGACTGATATGACATTGTGGCCTTCTTTTTTCCTGATACCCTGCGGACCAAATGTCTTCCCTCTTGGCAATTGCGAATTCTCTGCCTTCTTTCTATTCCAAACCATGCGTACGGCGTAAAACGCTTCGTGCAAAACTATTGCTGATTACTGTCGATTCAAGCGGATTGTAGGGCGCCTTTGGAGAGCTATCCGGCTTATTAAAGGAATGATGCGCATCGCGAACTACATTCGTTGCCGCGAAGATATTTAGGTAACGTTTCTTTTTTTTCATTCCCAATTACACATCGAGCAGAACCGGTAACCGAACAAAGTTGCACGGAACAGAATTAACATTACCACTATAGAACAGAGCCGCCACCAGGGTACAATAGTTATGCTTGACAAGAGAGAGTGTCTCCTTTCTAATAGCACAGTACTGAAATTTCAGACACCTTGAAGCTCTCACGCGAAAACATAAGCTGGAACGTTGTCGTGCTCAGGGGCACAACTGTATGTTTTGGTTCGACCTAAACTGGGTGATGTCAAGTTCTACTTTCGCATCACCCAGTCCCTACCTTCACACAGAAAACATACGGCAACGAAGTTTATTCACTGCCTATGCAGAAGCATGTCTTTCCAGAAATGACATCTGCCTCTTTAACTTGAGGCACATGGGTCAAGGGCGAGCACCAGCCAGTCCAAAAATACGCTAACCTCAGGTTATATCTCGCGGCCAGTGCAAACATAGTGACTTGTGTCTGCTTCTTGAGCACAATAAAAATGTTTTTCACTTTAAAATTGTCCGGCACAGCATAGAAGGTAAAATGAGCTGTGCCACCTTACAGCACTGCGACCATAAGATTTCACAATTACGACCACAATTCCACAATTTCACAATTACGGATAAATTTTCAAAAACATAACACTCGTACACTATACTATGATGTGGCAATGAGTTCGGCGGGAGCCTCCGAAGAGGGCGACTGTTCTGAAATGTAAAATTTTCATCTGCCCGACAGAAGCACGAAGCTACAGAGGAAATGCGTACACGTTGCTAAGAGAGAAAGCTAGACAGCTCAAAAATGATTCCTGATGATAGTGGAATCAAACGTGCTAGAAGGCATTTCCGGGCGGATCGCTCCATCGGCTAGCCTAACCAGGAGGCTAGCATTATTGACACTTAGTTATGGCAGTTAAGAAAGCAGCGAAACTCTCAATGACGAAACTAGCGTTTTAGTGGGAGAATATGTGCCCTCAAAAACAGGCTACACTCAAAGAACAATGTTAGCGGCGAATGCACTCGGCAATCGTCGAAAATGTGATCTGCCTGTCAAGCACGTCGGCTTTTATACGTGAGTCATGGAAGCTTGAAGAGTAATGCAGAAGGCCAGTGGATTGGGCGAGTTGGTGTTGCATGGTAACAATAAAATTCAGCGGCGTGTTTGTCTCCTCCTTATTCGGGTCCTTCGTTTAGCGCTGTTTGAATTTTATTGCTACCTTGAAGGGTAATCACTGGTGTGTGCGTGTGTTCCAGAAAGTTCTATACAATTCACGTCGCACACGCAATTAAATTACAGAAGCTCCGATGAGGACACCCCACAATCATCGATAACGTTCGATATACTTCCGATACATGCGGGCGCGTTCTGCGCTGAGCGATAATACTTGTCAGGTGGCGAAAAGCGGTCACCCGGAAAATATACACAGGTACACGTGTCAAAATCGCAAATTAATGGACCACTATGAACACAAAGGTATGGGATATGCCATATTAGTTATATGAGGCGCAATTATTTTCGCATGACTTTCGTTTCCCGGAAAGAAGTTTCACTACCACCGACTGCGATTACGCTCTTGTTTCGAAGATACGCTTTTTCTACCAGAGGCCATTTCCTACCACGCCATATAGTGTATATTCTTGATATGGTTTTGCGGCAGTTTGACCACTTTCTAACTAACTATTATTTGCTAGGCTTGCACGTTAATATTCATACAGATGACGATGGGCGCAAAAAGAAAAGAAAAAAAACGTCAGGAACGCCGGGACAACTTGCACAGCATCAAGTCAAACACGATTTTCCAAAACATGAAAATTAGTAGGGTACCTTTCCGGAGCCAAAGCAGCGCGCAATGTGGAACCACGCTTTTGCCGCCCCCGGCACTGTTGCCTGTAGGCCTGAGACTTGTACCTCTGAGTAAGACTGGTGAGGCTGGTCCTTTGACTTCACGAGTTGCAATGACAGGGCGGCTGGGCTTCTTCCGCTGCGGAGGTCATGTTGTAGAATACTTTTGAAGGTCCTTGTTTGAAACTGGTTGCAGTGCTTAGTAGAACATTGGTAAACTTGTAACTTTAGGTGGTTAAGCGAAACTTTCAATTTTTTACAAGCTAGGGACTGTATAACATCAATGAAACCATAGCGTGCTCATCCATTGGCAAGAATGACAGAACTATCCTTATGTTTAATAAAGGGAAAATGAGGCATCCACCGAAACGTAGCTAAGTGCTGCAAACGAAACCCATATGGGTTCCTCGAAAGAAATGCTTCGCAGTTGAAGAAATATTCGTCCTTGTTCGGGACTGGGGCAGCCACTCTACCGTCTGAGCTAACCGGGCGGCTAGCACATGGCAGGCGAAGTTGAATTTATCAACAACTCAGAAGCAAAGGCAACAGTTTGACGGTGTAGTTCTGCAGAAACCCGCGAGGGGGAGAGAAGTAATTAATAAAGGCGAAATGAGACATCCATTAAACGTTGATAGGTGCTACGAAGGAAACGCATACGGGTTCCTCACAAGAAAACCTTCGCAGTTGAAGAAAAAATGGTAGAGTGGCTGCCGCCGAATTTTTATTTAGCTTTGAAAAATCACAGTTCTGTCAACTGAATACATTAGAGCATTTAAGCGGATAAGTTTGATGTAGCAATTTCAAGTAAAGGTGGATTTGTTGCAATATTTGCGAGGATTTCACAAAACGTCTATCCGTAAATGAAGGCCGACGCTGTGAAGTCGGGAGGTGGAATTCAATACGATGAGCAAAAACGAGCAGAAGGTGAAAGCCGGAGTCAACGTTTGGACAGGTGGACCTTTCGGATACGTGAATGACAAGTGGACACATGAACCTTGGTCTCTCGAGCATCCCATTGCAGAGCCACCAATGACATATGATAGCCACCTAACTGGAAAACGCTTTAACTGAACTTGATCACAACAGCGCATAGGATTTGCATTTTTTATTCATGCGACTTGCCAAGGTCCAGAATAGAATAGAATAGAATAGAATAGATCCAGTACGACGCAACTGGTCGGATATTATACATCGTTTGCAGTTCTACAAAGGGATACTCGATGTAACAAAGTTTATGAGTGCGTCGAGCAATGTCAATGAAATACGAGTGCGTACGTCACGACAATCACAATAACATTAAGGTGACAATGACGTTGGCGTTACGGTGTGAGCATGACGACCAATGTATTGTACGGTAGCCAAGGCACCTTAAAGCATTTTATGGGCCGATCCCGGAGGTGGTGCCGTCTTACACCGCTTCTGAAACTCCTAGCAGCCAAGATGTACTAAAAATAGAAACTTCATAAATACCGGGTTTTTCGTGAGAAAACAATAACATGTTTATGAGGTACGCCATCGTGGGGGTCTTCGGACCACCTGATGTACTTTAACGTGCATTTTAATTTAAGCATACAGATGTTTTCATTCCTCTCTCTAAATGTAGCTGCCGTGGGCGAGATTCAAACCCGGGACCTGGTGCTACGGTGGGTAATGGCAGAAACTGACACGCTAACGCCTTTTAAAAGAACTTGTCTACATGAGTTGCGTGCGCCCAAAAGGAAGTAGTAATACTTATTGTTACTCGCGCGGTCTTTTTCCCGAGTCTGTTTCCCGAGTAGGTCGTCGTATGCAATTAGTATTCGTGCCATTCCACGTACTGCGCGTGCCCCATGTCTTGAAGAGCCATCTTGCACTAACACAATAGTTGTACGCGATTGATTGTAGATATTGTTGCGTGTGTAAAGACACAGACAGAAGAGGCTATTTACAGGCTATTTACAGTGGCGCCAGGCAGCCAGGCCGACACTCGCTCCCGCCAAGCGCACCGACCAACATCATCGTCGTTCTCGCGGCGGCTCGTTTCTTGAGCATCGCTCGATGATGTCGTAATACTACCCCCCGGCGGCAGAAGCACCGTCATGGTGCTGTTAAACATCCAAGGCGCGTGGAGAGTTGTAGGGCTTGAGTCGGGCGACGTGGACAATGTCAGTAGTTGTGACAGCGGAGGACGTAGTGGACGTGGCTAGAACGATTTCATAGGTGACATCGGTCACGTTGCGGAGCACGCGATGTGGACCTGTGTAACAAGAAAGGAGTTTTTCACATAGGCCAACTTTACGCGAAGGTGACCAAAGCAACACGAGGCTGCCGGGCACCAAATGGACATCACGGTGACGGAGGTCGTAGCGTTGCTCCTGCTTGTCTTGAGACACTTGTAAACGAGCGCGCGCAAGTTGGCGAGCGTGGTCAGCATGGGCGATTGCATCACGGGGATAATCGCTAGTTGAAGCTGTGGCGGACGGAGGCACAGTGTCCAGTGGTAGCGTTGGTTCGCGGCCATACAAAAGGTAAAACGGGGAAAAACCAGCAGTTTCGAGACGGGAAGAGTTGTATGCCAAGGTTTTGTAAGGCAGAGCAAGGTCCCAGTCACGGTGGTCTTCGGAAACGTATTTGGATAGCATGTCTGTAAGGGTGCGGTTCAAGCGCTAAGTGAGGCCGTTCGTTTGGGGATGGTAGCAGGTGGTAAATTTATGCCGTATTGAGCAGGCACGCATGATGTCGTCGATGACTGGCAAAAAACGTACGGCCATGGTCTGTTGGGAATTGACGCGGAGCACCATGCATCGAAATAGCATCATGTAGGAGGAAGTCCGCAACATCATTTGCGCAACTGGTCGGAAGAGTGCGGGTTACGGCGTAGCGGGTCGCGTAGTCTACCACCACTGCAACCCACTTGTTCCCTGATGAAGATTCCGGAAATGGGCTGAGAAGGTCTAAGCCCACACGATTTAAGGGCTCGGCGGGAATGTCGAGCGGCTGCAGTTAACCAGCGGGGAGCTGGGAAGGTTTCTTGCGTCGTTGGCAAACTTCAAAAGCGGCGACGTGACGTCGTACGGAACAGGCAAGACCCGGCCAGAAGAAATGGCGACTTACACGGTCATAGGTTCGAGATACGCCGAGATGTCCTGATGTTGGCGCGTCGTGAAGCTCTTCTATAACGGTGGAGCGGAGGTGTTTAGGTATTACAATTAGGTACTCAGAGTCATCCGGATGAAGGTTCCGACGGTACAGAGTACCGTCGCAGAGGACGAAGAGGCGTAGAGTAGCATCCGCCGGAGAGTGCTCAAAACGGTCGATGAGTGCTCTGATGTTTGCGGCACGGCGTTGCTCGTTGGCGAAATGAAGCAGCTGTGATACAGAGAATACGCAAGAAGCACTCGCAATATTAGAGGAGTCAGAGTCGTCAACAGGGTAACGCGACAAGCTGTCAGCCTCTTGGTGCAGGCGGCCAGAGTTGTACACCACGAAATATGAAAATTCTTGTAGCCTCAAAGCCCATGGACCAAGCCGGCCTGTAGGATCCTTTAGCGAAGAGAGCCAACAGAGAGCATGAAGGTCAGTGACTACGCAAAAAGGGCGACCGTAAAGGTAAGGACGGAACTTCGCAACCGCCCAGACAACAGCAAGGCATTCTCGTTTCGTAACGGAATAGTTGCGCTTCGATGGTGTTAGGAAGCGGCTTGCATAAGCAATAACGTGATGCTGGCCACGCTGACGCTGGGCTAAGACGGAACCTACGCCTTGACCGCTGACATCTGTACGCAATTCTGTAGGGGCATCCTACTTCTTCACAGGATGTACCCCGAAATTGAGACGACAACTGCATGTGCATTATGCAATGACTCAGCGAACTGACCTCACATGCTCTGGCGATGCCCCGCGTTACGCGGCGATGAAAGTAACCCTTCTTCACACTGGGGTGCTGTCCTACACAGCCCCAACCTCGAAGAACAGTTATGGGCTGTCCAACGGGCCCGCGACGCAGCGGAGAGGCTCGGCCTCTCTGTCCTGACGTGGGAGCGGCCCGCTGCGCGCCAGGCCGCGCCCTAATGGACCCTAATAAATTTTTTCATCCATCCATCCATCCATCTGTCCATCAGGGCCGAATTGGGTGAGAACGGGTGGTGAGGTTAGAAGAGTGACGAGACGAGAGAAGGCGGCGGCCTCTCCAGTGCCTCACGAAAAATGTACGCATTTCTTCAAAAGATTAGTTAGGGGCCTAGCAATTGTCGCAAAATCTGGAACAAAACGACGAAAGTACGAGCATAGCCCATAGAGTTTTGTCGGAATCAGGCTGTACTTCGGAAGCGTCAACGAGATGGCCGAGAAGAGTAATTTGTCGGTGGCCAAAACCACATTTCGACGAGGTAAGTTGCAGCGTCGCCTTTCGAAATACATCAAGTATAGTTGTGAGACGTTCAAGGTGAGTGTTGAACATTGGCGAGAAGACGATGACGTCGTCAAGGTAGCAGAGGCACGTGGACCCTTTGAGACCTTGAAGCAAGGAGTCCATCATACGCTAGAAGGTGGCAGGGGCTCTGCATAATCCAAACAGCATTAATTTAAATTGGTATAGGCCATCAGGTGTGATGAACGCGGTTTTTTCTCGGTTCATATCGTCAACGGCAACCTGTCAGTATCCCAAACGAAGATCAATAGACGAGAAATAGCTGGAACCGTGCAGGCAGTCAAGGGCGTCGTCTATACGTGGCAGCGGGTAGACGTCCTTCTTAGTAATGTTGTTCAGATGATGGTAGCCTACGCAGAAGCGCCACGTGCCGTCCTTCTTAACCAACACCACAGGTGACGCCCATGGACTCGAAGAAGGCTCAATTATGTTTTTATCGAGCATTTTGTTGACTTAGTTTTGAATTACTCAGCGTTCCGACGCAGACACTCAATACGGTCGTCGGTGAATAGGCGTAGCATCGCCAGTAAGACTCCGATACTTGACCGCGACTGTCTGGCCTAAAGGGCGATCGTCGATGTCGAAAACATCTCGGTAGGACGATAATACTTGGCAAAGTTCTTCAAGCTGTGCCGAGGACAGGTCCGTCGCAACCATTTTCTTTATATTGGGATCGGCACCCGAGGCTGGTGCGAGGGGCTTGCTAAGCTCGTGAGAACCATCGGTTGATAACGCTGCCACGTATTGGTCACCGAGACAATCAACGGTGGCAATGCAAATACCTTGAGGTAGAGTTTGCTTTGCCAATCCAAAGTTACAGACAGGCATGCGAGTGCAGTTTCCAGTAATATTAAGTATACTGTGAGGCACTGTAACGTCATACCTTATTGGAATGTCGGGCAGAGGAGTGACGAGGTACTCACCATCAGGAACTGGTGGGAAAGATAACAGTTCAATGTAGGCCATTGACTTTGGCTGCAGGCGAAGAAAGCCGCTGGCACGTAAGCGGCATCGGCAACTCAAGGCGAACGGTACTGGAAGAGCAGTCAATAATAGCAGAATGTGCGGAGAGAAAATTGAGGCCAAGAATGAGGTCGTAGGGGCAATGAGCAATTACGGTGAAGAGGAGAGGAGTGTGGCGGCCGGCGATGCTGACGCGTGCCGTACACATGCCGATGATAGGCGCAGTACCGCCATCCGCAACGCGGACGACGCGTGCCGATGCTGGGGTGAGGAGCTTGTTCAGTCGTCGTCGGAAGGCAGCACTCATATTTGAAAGATGTGCTTCTGTATCGATGAGTGCCGTGAAAGGATAGCCGTCAACGTCCACGTCAAGAAGGTTTCGGTTCGTGGGTAACGTGAGCAGTGAATTTGAGGGCAGGGTTGATAACGCAGTTTCACCTCCAGAAGCTGCAGTGCCTAGTTGTCCGGCTGGATCCGGGAGGCGATAGGCGGCGAAGAGAAGCGACTGGGTTGGGTCGAACGAGACTAATGGCATCGAGTGAGGGCGAGTGGCTGTACAGAAGGTTCGGAGCAGGAGCATCAGCGGCAGCGGATGGTATAGGGAACGGAAGGTCCAAATGTGCCGGAATAAGTGGCGGTGTATGTCCGAGGAGGTGGTGGCCATCGGTTGCGGCAGTGACGAGCGACGTGGCCGATGCGACAGCAGTGGAAGCAGATCGGCCGGTCATCAGGGGTACGCCAATCGGACGGGTTGCGGCGAGATGTGGCGGAAAAGGACTGCCGAGGACGAGGCGGCCCGCTAGAGAACTGGGGAACGCTGGGTTGAAACGTGGAACACACGGTCTTCAGACCCATATTCTCAAATTCCTGTCGGACGATGGCCTGGATCATCGCAATGGTGGTTACTGGCGGATCGGGAGGCGTCGCGGAGAAAGCTGGCGAACAGGTGGCCTCGACTTCGCGGCGTAAAATCCGCGTGACGTCGTCAAAGGTAGTGGTCTGGCTGGGTCGACCCGCACATGTCGATGTAGCAGCAGTGCTGGGTAGCCGCTTGATGTGATGTGTGATACGGTGGCTCTTACCTCGTTTAAGGCTACGGAATTCTTTAATGATGGCGTCGATAGTCGAGACGTTGCCGAAAACAAGCAAATTGAAAGCGTTGTCGGCGATGCCTTTTAGAATATGTGACACTTTATCGGCTTCGGACATAGCGCTGTCAGCTTTGCGGCATAGAGCTAAGACGTCGAGGATGTAGGAAACGTACGGCTCCATAGATGTCTGAACACGAGACGCATGAGCCTTTCTCGCGGCAGCGTTGCGCCCAATGGGGTCGCCGAACAGTTCCCGTAGCTTTTCTTTAAAATCGTCCGAACTGGTTATCTCGTCGTCCTGCGTTTGGCGTCACACGCGTGGGGCGCCGCCGAGATAAACGATGACATTGGCGAGCATAATCGTTGGGTTCCACCTGTTATTAGCACTGGCGTGTTCATAGAGTTTGATCCAGTCGTCAACATCCTGGCTCTCCAGGCCAGAGAACACACCTGGGTCGCGATGTGGGCCGACCGTGATGATTGGAGCAGTGGGACAAGCCGAAGCCGTTGCAGAGGTGGTCTCGTCACCGGGAGGCATGGTGACAAGCTCGGTGTGCCGACCACTTCTGAGTCTCGTAATGAGGACGGGGATCGCTGACCTCCGCCAGAATGTTGCGTGTGGAAAGACATAGACAGGAGAGGCTATTTACAAGCTATCTACACTGGAGCCAGGCAGCCAGGCTGACACTCGCTCGCGCCAAGCGCACCGACCAACTTCATCGTCGTTCTCGCGGCGGCTCGTTTCTTGAGCATCGCTCGATGATATCGTAATAATATTAACGAAAAGATGAATTTGGCTAGTTGATGCACGGTCACATTTACGTCCAGTGTGTATTCATTAGTGTAGGTGGTACATAACGCAATTGCAATGAATGTAGACATGGAAGGTACGTTTAAAAAGTAGACATTACACCATAATCGTTACTATTTTCTATTATTGAGGGAAACTGATGGTCCTCTATAAAACACCTTCATCTTTCCGAGACGACATTGTCATTGAAGAAGTCGGTTAATAAGCGACAATCAGAGGTTCTTTGAAGTACTAGGTCCTTTGGTCCAGATATTGCATTGCATGTGGCTAGTGAGTATGTGCGCAGTGAGACCAGTCCCGGGAAGGGATGCACACATGGGGTGTATGCGTTTGCCTGCCTGATTATTAGGTGCCTGTTTGCATAGTGCTTTATGGAACTTTACGTCAGTTTTACGTCAGTTTTACGTCATAAAGAAACAAGATCACTGCCGAATGCTTAGAGCATCATTCGATTCTGTTGAAGGCTGAGGCTGGATTCCACTGAATACTCGAGTTATTTTTATTGGAAAGCTGTCAAACACTGCGACATTTGAATTTACCCACCTCAAACTGTATCATCATCAGCCTGGTTACGCCCACTGCAGGGCAAAGGCCTCTCCCATATTTCTCCAACAACCAAGGTCATGTACTAATTGTGGCCATGCCGCGCCTGTAAACTTCTTAATCTCATCCGCCCACCTAAGTTTCGGCCGTCCCCTGCTCGCTTCCCTTCCCTTGGAATCGAGTCCGTAACCCTTAATGACCATCGGTTATCTTCCCTCCTCATTACATGTCCTGCCCATGTCCATTTCTTTTTCTTGATTTCAACTAAGATTTCATTACCTCGCGTTTGTCCCCTCACCCAATCTGCTCTTTTCTTATCCCTTAACGTTACACCTATCATTCTTCTTTCCATAGCTCGTTGCGTCGTCCTCAATTTGAGTAGAACCCTTTTCGTAAGACTCCAGGTTTCTGCCCCGTAGGTGAGTACTGTTTATCATTGCTCAAAGAAGCCTTCGAAATTAAAACACAGACGTACAGAAAAACAAGGCAGTCATCCAGGTGTGTGTGTGTGGGGGGGGTGGCTCTCAGTTCTTCGAAGCTATGCGGCATAACCCTCTCCCCCGCCACCAGCGCCACCACTCCTCAAACACATTCCAAAGCGCCAGCAAATCAATCTTGAGGCGTGGCAGCTATACGGCAGTCAAAATTTTGCTTCCTTTTTTACTCTTTTTGGATGGCGGTAGTTATCGGCACGCCCTGGGGTGTGAAGGCCAGTTTTCTCATCGATTGGGTGCCCGCGCGATTAACTCGAGATCCGTTCAGCTGTCACCATATATTGAAATGGTCACGCGCATCGCTGTTGGTTGGTTAGGTAAAGTTCCTTTGTTTAGACTGAGCCAGGGACCAGGAAAGAGATTTAGTTTAGCTTGTCTCTGTGCTCGTGGAAAGAGTTGCGGCCGGAGAAAACGCCAATTGCGTTTAACGTTTCCTTTTGCCTGATTATTTCCTCTAGTCATGGCTCGTCGAGACGCCGGCAGATCCTTAGAACCATAGACCCGCAAGATAGGCTAGATAAGGTGGAAAATAAAGTCATGTGAAACAGCATCCGTTTTTAAACGCTGCAATAACCGTTAAGCCCATAAGCGATAATAAAGTCACTCGTTACTTCGTCTTGTTTTTTTTCCTAATTGTGCAGCTCTTATCATGCAAAATTTGAAACTGGAAACAGGAGTAGCGAGCAGTTGAGAAATTAAGCGATCTGCTAGAGGAGAGAGCGGAGGAAGCAACCAATGAAGCAGAAAAACGAACTAACAAATTTACCCGTTGTTTGAAGAAATATTTGTGAATCAACATCTTTTACTTTAAAAGAAGTAGAGAAAACGGCGCCCGAAGTGGAGAAGGATTCTGTTTGTTTTGAATGACGTCAGTCTAACCGCCTGACGTAGCCACTTCTCTGTTATGCTTATGTGGGTGTTTTTCTAACCGACCGCGGTGGGCGTAGCACATCTACAGCCGCAGCACCTGTGACCTACGCGGTTGTAGGAGAATGGGGGCCACGCATATTTACGTAAATTCCTAAATAACAATGCGGGTCGGTTTTGGCACATAACTTGGTGAAGCAGTAAACGATGGATCCAAAAGAACTGTGATTGTTGCACAAATATATACTCCCCCATATTTCCTCCAGAGGTAATTCAAAAATTCGCTATTAGAAATTTTCATTTTACACTTTCGCCTGTTTACTTGTTCTTGGCAGTCTTCTTCCTGCGCTTCTTTTCTGCGCGAGTTCATTTGATGTGGTTCCTTGTTTGTCAAGCAAATGAGAGGTGTATCTCACACGCACATACTTGTGAGATACACTTTATTTCACTTCTCTTTTACGGGTTGGCGCGTCTTTATGGCGAATGATGGGCAATATTTACATTTGTTGAGGAAAATGTAGCCCCCTCCCACCATCTCATTTGCACAGAAAAGTTACCTTGGGTCTCCCCCCCCATTCCCCTCACCTCCCCCCCCAAAAAAAATTTCCTGGCTACGTGCCTGACAAAAATATACGCCTTAAAAACATTCCACTACCGGTGGTTTGTATGGCAGGTTGAAGGAAGTCGCCGTCCTATAAATCTAACGTCCAGTCCATTCTAGGCTATGTATCTTACGCTAATGTAATCAGGTCAGCTTCTATTGTTGGACTTGTAGCTTATCATGCAGTTATCGGAATGCTTACACTTGGGTTTCACTATGCTTGCTTTAAGTTGTGCCGGAAGAAGTTTGTTTTTCTAAGCAGCGAAGTACTGCACGCAAACCATAAAAGCTCCGTACGGAAAGCATCCCATCTAAAATTGGTCAAGCGTTCAAACAAAGGTAATGAGTACCATCATGTGGCAAGTGACGTTGCCATTCGAGGCATCTTGAGTGGACTAAGGTACTTCTATAACATAAAGTTTGAGTACCTCCCTAAATAAGTTAGTCAAATCAATAATACTGGTCTGCTGGCCTATGTTTGATTGTGAAAGATATCTTTTCTAGGTTTTGGGGTCCGTACCGTGTCCACTTCACCGATCTGACAGTAAACTTCTAAAAGATGGTTTCGAACAACTAGCGCATCTAAATGGCTGACTTATTGGTGGCGCAAATGCAACTAGGCGGGGACGTTTCTGTTGACTGATGCTAAAGAATGGAGCCTAATTACGCAGTGAGTTAAATTAGCGTCCTTCAGCTTAGGTAAGCGATAAATAGTAACATTCCTCTTAGCAGCAACGAACAGTTTCAGAGATGTCTTGTCAGAAGAAACGCGTAGTGGGCTCGAATTTATCAAATACACAGTTTTTCAAAGCTAATACATTTGTGGTATTCGAGCATCAGTCAATACAGCGAATATTTTCAATGATATTGTTAAATAAATATCAGAGAAATATAACCCAGTGTGCGGAAGACGACCTCAAACACAACACCGTCGCTCACTGCCGTGTCACTCGTAGCGTGTTTATTTAATAGCGTAATCCTTGTTAGTTCGACGCTCCCTCTATGCATTCTAGCGAATGAGTGCATTCATAGTTATAACTCTCACCGTCGCACTTCGTAGAGTTGGCCGCAACGAAGCACCGCGCTTATCAGATGGAAGGGTCAGTGCCCGAACAGCAAAGTCTCAGTTATATTGTAGCAATCTAGCAGTTTCGGAGAAAGTGCGTCTCTGAAGCAAAGCACGGTACAAAAGTCGTCACTGATCGCCCTTGAAGCAGCGAAAAGACCATGAATTTTAAATAGTTACAAATCCGCACAGCAGCATCGAGTATGGGCGAGTTTATGAGCATAGGTATGACAACCGATATACATTTCTTAAGGTGCATTTTCTTTAGCGCACCAGCACAGTGTGGATGAGCGTCTCACCATCCGTCCACACACCGCACTTTCTGCGTCTTGGGCTCGTAGTGCAGGGCGAAGCAATCACCGCCAAGTCCCATGGTGTAAGGCTGCAGAACCTGCATGCAGGCCGCCATTGCGAGCGTAGCGTCAGCGGCGTTGCCGCCGTTGCGTAGTACACCTGCGTGCGTGAAAAAGGTTGTTGTGATACTGCTGTTATCGAATATAATCTAGAAAAGAAAAAAGCCGATTTCGCAAGACCACTTGCTATGACTTTTCTTGCTAGATGCATATTGTACTGTTAACTGAACAGGCTGCCTGCAACACTGCGACAAGCGAAATTTCCCCGAATATTCATACGCTTATCCAGTTCGGGAGGTAATAATATACGTTACGGAATGCATCATGTAACCGCACAAAAACAAGGGGCGAAAAAGGAACAAGGCGCGGAACTGTGTTCAAGGCGCGGAACTTCAAGTTCCGCGCCTGTCCTGTGTGTTCCTTCTTTGTCCCTTGTCTTTGTGCGGTTACATGATGCATTCCAATAACGACCACCAACTAGCCCGCTTATCCCTGTTAAATATACGTTACGACCTGTTGCGCTCAACACTTTCAGAATAGCGTTTACTAATTGCTCGCGTCAGGATTCGTCTCATTCGGGCTCCCAGTAACCTTCGAGTCCAAGTCAGGAGACACAACCATCGCACATGTCTTAGTGAGCGTAGGCTGCACAGCAGCTTGAAAGACTGAGCTGCAGGCATAACCTTGGAAACGTTTCTCTTACTGCGTCCGCTTGACTTGTAAGCACGGTGATAATTACCCAGACCGGCTTGGCTCGCGAGCATCTCGTCACAAACCACAGCTGCCTTTGGTGCAACCAGAGGAAAGCAAGAAGACAGCTTTCTCAGGCCCATGTAGCTCCGAAAGCGCATGGCGCATACACTCTTCACTGCACTGTTCTGGTTGAAGGCACAATTCCCTGCACAGAAGCAGAACTGCTGCTTCGTTCCAACATGAACGCAGATCTAAGGCAGCTGCTTCGGGCTTCCAGACACAGCTGGTACGTACTTATGCAGCAGGGTGCACTGCATCACGTGAACACTTCTAACGTAGAAACAACGCTGTCACAGCTTTGATTGTGCAATCAAGTTCTCGAGGTGCGTTTGACAGAACAATGATTTACGAGGATGAGTTTCCTGTATCCTGTATCGAAAACTCACTGCAGGAACATTACATATGAGAACGTCAACTATTTGATGCGCAGCCGGCTCGATAGGTACCTATCCAGCCGTTTGAAAATTGCGGCTGGTACAACGCATTGTGAAGCATGCAAAGCAGCCGAATGTCTATTACCGTCAATAAATCAGTGGCAATGAGAGTAACAAGAAAAAAGCAACCCTCTTATTTCACATATATCGTTAATGGCATGCCTTTTTCTATGGTTGAGCAACAGAAATATTTAGGGATAACGCTGACATCAAACCTCAAGTGGGAAACACACATAACTAATATTACAACTACTGCACAGCGAAAGCTATTTTATCTAAAAGGCGCATATAGATCGCTGCAACGAAGATTAAGCATCTGGCCCACAAAACATTTGTGAGACCTATTTTAGAATACGATAACACAGCAAATAACATAGCTAAACTTGAAGCCGCACAAAAAAAAAGCCCCAACGTTCATTCGTAGCAAATATCGTTCTACACACTCACCTCCCCGTCTCTACGCTTCCTCAGGCCTCAACACATTACCGACGAGAGCACAACAAGGTCGACTAAGATTCCTGTTTCAAATTCTCACCATCAGTATCAAATTGATATTACCCAGTACATTTGATATTCGCAATCTAGAATAATATGGCATCACTACGAGCATACGCTAACCGAGTATTCCTTTTCTAATGACGCGTTCATGTACTCATTCTTTCATCGGGTAATCAGAGAATGCAATGAACTTAACTCGTCATTAACAGCGACAAACTCTTTTGCCTGTTCGTTTCACAGCTAGAGTTCATCACAGGAGATTACTAACGACTTCTAATGTTTGTTCCCTATTCTCTTTATGTTAAATTGACAGTACTTAGATAAAAAATTGTATACACTTGTTTGTTCCCAAACATTTCATGTTTTCGCTTTGCATATGACGTGCCCCGGATATTGTTCATTTCATTCTGCGTTGTTTAGTGTTCTATTGTATATTTTATGTACCTTATCTTTTGTATTTTGTTGAATATCGTTGCTTTTTCATTCTTTGTGTAGCTCGCACGTGTATTTATGTATGAAAAAGAAATTGTTCACGCCCGTCTGCTAGGCTCTCGGCTGAGAGCGGCAGTATTGTAAAGTAAATAACTAAAATAAATAAGAACGAAAGAAGTGAACCCACTACATATCATGATATACACAACCTGAGCGAAAATACGCCACTGTCCATCTTCTCGCTCACTTTACTACACATTTTGCACGTGTTATCAAAACTTGCAGCACATTTCCGATCAGAAGTGCTTCGAGATATATGCGACCTATCTTACATATTAGTACTTTCAACAATGATTTCACAGTTAATGCACTATCTTGGCGTACACAATTGTGTACATAGCGCCTGAAAGCTTAGTTGGCCCATCAGCTGGTCTGGAAGCTTCATTGTCCTTTAGGATAACAAGCAAGTTCTTGTTGAATGCAATGAAGGTAGTGGTGAGGAGCATGAAGTAACACGTAGCACTATACAGGGTGTCCTTTTAGCTGCACCAAATTTTTTAAATTCGAATAATAAAAATTGCGGTAACGTTTTGTTTAGCATTCGAGCATATGTACAGGCAGCCTCTACATACAGAGCAATTTCTGTACTTACGTGCACATTTAGCGAAGTTGCGCTAATTAAGTTTCTAATGATCTATACTAAGTGGCTACAGCAGATGAGTACGTTGGGGCCCGTCCTCGACACTGCCTGTCCCAACGATCAAATTTTGAATGTCGGAGTTCATGTGGGAGATACGCGAGCAATTATTTCCTCGTGGCTGGCTCCTTGAAACCAAAACTGGCTCGGCAAAGAGCATCTGTGTCGTCGGTGTAATGAATTTGGTGTAATGAAAATAAGTAATGAATTTCATTGATTCATTGACTCTGTCGACCACCCCGAAAAGCTTAGGGCAACTTTTAGGAGTTTTACTCGGGAAACTTGTCGGTGGGATCACATTGCTATTATCTTCTAAATAGTCAGTTTAATGTTGGTGGTCTGTTCGTAACTGCTGGCCCCAGCAGTGCTTGCGGCATGGCGCATGGAGCGGCCCAATATGCAAAGCGTGTGCTCCTGATTGTGTATAGGCGGTGTCCTGGCTTAGATTTTGGGGTACAATCAATCACTTGGCGGGCATCCTGAGAAACAACATAATTATCCAAGCTATTGAAGCATTATAGTAAGTCGCTTCGCACCTAAATGACAAAATCAGTACTAACAATAGATAAAGAGAAGACTTCCGGAAAATGAATGGATGAGCACGTGTAAACAATGAATATTACGCCAAGCCATAATGCCGAACCGGAAGTAACCACGGCAATTTTGCAATTCGTGCTGGTAAACTAGTATTGCTCCAGTATATTAGCATTATTAGCCTAAAATTCGCATAACCATAAAGAGCCATTGCAAATAGTTATAAAAATTTTCATCACTGCATCCCCAGATAATCTTATTAAAGGAATAAGAGCTTGAAAGGTTGTCTTCGTGGACGATGCTCTTCTGGTGTATTCAAGTATTCTGTTGTACGCGAAACTATTCCTCATTTGCAAATAAAATAATCTATCTTGCATGCACTCTTCAAAAACATTGCGCTCTTGGGGGCTTATTTTATCCCATAAAAATAGTCATTTGTCTTACCCGTACTTCCTTTCTTTAACGCGGCGAATCAGGTACTTCCAATTGACGAATGACATGCGCGTTGTGAGCTTGACATAGCATTCTAGACAGTAAAGTAGCGAGTACAGCGTTTCCAAGAAAGGACACGCAAGCGAGGCAGATGATGATTATTGTTGGGCGACAAACATACACTCCAAAGGGTGCAACTGCTTTGAGAGTGTACACTTTTCTACAACCATGCAGCACATATGTAGTACCTGGCAATCGGCATGTTGGAAACTTGCGTGGAACGACTGGAGCATAAATAATGACAATGCCGTCATAAGACCATCAACACTATTTTCGTGCTACTGTCATCACGCAGGTAATTGCATCGCAAATATCTGCGTGCCTTCACGCACAAAAAAAACGCGTGAATTCACCTCGTTACTTTTTGTGTGTCGCCAAAGAATTGTGGGTAGCCAGCTACCCACAAGATGTGTTGCAGAGCATCGATTCAGCCACTGTGTAGGATCTACACTTTTTTTAGAATCTACAAAAGGAGGCAAGACCGGAGCTTACCTGCCGCAAGATTCCTGTAAGAGCCAAAATATTCAGCGCAGTAAAAAGCTTTCACATTCAAGAAACAATGTCGTAGAAAATAGAGTATTGTTACGGGCTATGTACAAGGCGTCTATTTCAGGGAGCCGGAGGGCAAGTGGATGCCGCTACGGCACGACGTCCTTGTCTTCCTCGCTTGCCCTCTTAATGTTGTTGCTGCTAATGCTGCTGCTCCACTACCTTTGACGCACTGTAACATGGCTTCTCTCACAGGAGAAAACCTTTGGGCGAGAAGTCAGTGGGGCTTTCGTTGAGTAAACGGCTTCAGGAGGCTACATACGGGATTTCGGCCTTGGATGACCGTCTTCCATTGGAAGTGAGACGCGCTATTCTATAATTCACCTTGCTGAGACGCTCAAGCACAATGAACGGCCCAACATAGTCGGCTAGCAGTTTATGACATATACCGCGTTTACACACGAGAGTCCATAGCCACACTAGATTAACCGGGATCGTAAGTGAGTTGCCTGTGTCGACTATCATATCGTGAATTGTACTGCTTCTGTGAAGCTAGAGTACGTAATCAAGCGAGGCGCCGAGCCTCCTCCACTCAGCAGAGTCTTTCCGCGATACAGGCGTCCTCGTTATTGCCAAAAGGAAAGGTAGTGTCGAACGTGTACCTCGGCGGACAAGCGTAAAGAAGGAAAAACGGACTGTATGAAGTGGCCTCATGCTGCGCGATGTTGTATGCGTAAGTGACGAACGCCAATGCTTCATACCAGTTCTTGTGGTCCAAGATTACGTACATGGAAATCATGTTCACGAATGTTTTGTTCATGCGTTCTGTCAGACCATTAGTCTGCGGGTGATAAGGCGTTGAGTGTCCCAGGTTGGAGCCGCACAAACAAAGAAGTTTTCAGCAAAATCAACTGTGAACTGACGGCCACGGTTGCTAATGATTTCTCGAGGGGGCCCAAGACGAAGCATATAGCAATGCAGCATAAACTTTCAAACCTCGCCTCCAATTGTAGAGAGTAGTGCTGCCATATCGCAGAACAGAGTCAGGCAGTCGGCACAACTATAATTCAGCGGTTGCCTTTTGAAGAACGTGGGAGCCGTCCCATGAGGTTGATGACTACTTGCTCACTGGGGGAATTGGGTGACACCACAGGCTGTGAGAAACCGGCTGGGACCGCAGTAGGTCTCATGTGACTTTGATACTCGGCGCAAGTGGCTACGTATGTATGTATGTCTTGCACATTAGAAGCCAGTAAAATCTCTCTTTGGCACGATGGAGTGTCCGCGTGGGCCATAAATGACCCGAGGTTGGATCATCGTGCACGATGCGCAAAAGAGAATAGCGCAGGGCTTCTGGCATTGCCAGAAGAAACCTTGCACCTGTCGCGGAGAAATTCTTCTTATACAGCAGTCCATCCCGAACACAAAAACTACATGATGTCGACTCTTTTGCGGCAGAGAAAAGTGGCTCTAAACTCGTATCATTATGTTGCTCGCTTGCGAAGATTGTGGCATCTGGGAAAGCATGGTTTACGGATGCGATGAGGTGGTCAAAACTGTCGGCGTCGCATTTCTTAGTACTAGGATGCATCCGGGAAAGGCACTCGGCATGAGCTTGTCATGGGCCGCTCTTGTAGGATACAGTGAAGCTCTACTCTTGCAGACGCAGGGCTCATCGGGCAAGTCGTCCAGATGGATCGCGAAGATGCATGAGCCAGCACAAGGAATGATGTTCGGTGATGATCGTAATGTGACGCTCATACAGGTACGACCGAAATCGCTGCACCGTTATAATAACAGCAAGACGTTCCTGTTCAGTCACCGTTTACTTACGCTCGGGTTTGCTTAGTTACCGACTTGCGTAGGCGACGACGCGTTCTTTGTCATCCAAGCGTTGAACTATAACAGCACCAAGACCTTTACCACTCTGCAATCTGTGTGGAGTTCTTTTGGCGTGCAAGGATTCAAGTGTCGGTGGATCGGTGGCGACGTCAGATGGAACTTCAGCTGTCGAAAGGCAACAAAGCAATCAGGCGTCCATTTGAAAGCGGCGTTCTTGTGCAGGAGGCTTGAACCACCTCAAATAGAAACAGAGCCATAGAAAGCTGCGAAGTGCTTTTACAGACTGAGATGGTTCAAATGCTTCAACAGCCCCTGTCTTCTCAGGGTCAGGACTGACGCCGTATTTCTCCACGATATGTACTAAGACCAAGGATTGGCGCTCACTAAACTGCCACTTTTTGCAGTTGAGCACAATAGAAGCTTTCTGTATGCAGCTGACCACAATGCCGAGACGCGTGCTGTGCTCGTGAAATGTGTGCCTAAAGATGGTCGAGGCAGCACATCCATATGTCCCACTTTAAACCTCGCAGAATTGTGTCCATGAATCGTTCGAAGGTGGCGGGTGCGCTGCAGAAGCTGAACTGTGGGCGCTATAACGTAAACCTATTCCAATATGTTTCTATTCCAATCTCCTGACGTTAAATTTGCGTAACCACCGACGCAAGCACCGGCCGGTCACCCGCAGGGTTGTCTGAACAGACCAATCGAACGCTCTCCTCGTTCATAGCAGATCACTTTTGTTTGCTTGAAAAACGAATAACATTGCCTACACTGAGTGGCTAGTCGTATCTAATTGGCTGGCAAGAGGCGAGGAGAACGCTCAAGTGGAGAGGGATTCACTGGGGCAGAGCCTGTGCACTGAAAATTGATAACCAGATGTAGAGGGTGGTGCCGGCGTCAGCGATTGGCCGGCTTTCCCTTACGTAGCTTGTGGTGGCTGGTCGAAAATCATGGTGGCATGCAACGGAAGCTTAAGAATGACGCTAAAACTGACCCTCAGCAAATAAGAGTCGACAGAACGATGTCGTAAACGGGCCGAAATTGCTCAAAAACGTTACACGGCCACGCAAGAAGTTTTATTATACGCAAATGCACCCATGCTCTCCGGCAGGTCCGAGTATCCAGCGTCTCAGCGATCGGCGGCAGCCATCTTTTATTCCTTTCGGAACGGGGCAGCCTGCGGCTATTCCGAAGAAAATTCAGTTTTGTTCGGCATATTAATGCAACTTTATCGCGTACACGTCACTTTGACGCAGTGAGTTTGTGCGGCTTTGTTACGTCGCGTGACAGGCAGGTGAAGTGGGTGCAGCCCGAAAACTTTTTACCAATAGCCGAGGGCTAATGGCTAAAAAGGGTCGAATCAGAAATAACAGTTTTTCTTTTTTCTGTTAAATTATTCATAATCAGTCTGTACACATCATATCAGATGGGGACGGATCGCGGTTTTCGTAACGTCGCGTGACAAACAGGTGAAGTGGGCGCGGTCGAAAAAAGTTTTTGACCAATCGTGGAGTGCTGATAGCAGAATTGGAATAGAAAAGTTTGGAATAGTTTTACGTTATAGCGCCCATATCACATTAAAAAAAATCCATCGGGTGTTACGAAAGCTGTTTTTTCTTCATCGTCGGCATGCATCGGGATTTGGAGTAGCCGGATCTCAAGTCTACAGGAGAAAAGTAAGAAGCCGAATGAAGGCAGTCTAAGGCATCATCTATACTCGCAAGGCGGTATACATCTTTCTTGGTAATGTTGTTCAGCCGCCGACAACCAACACAGAATCACCAACTGCCATCTTTATTTTTCACGAGAATTACAGTTGCAGCCCCCGGAGGAGGAGGAGGAAAAGCTTTATTTGCTCTAATGGTGTAGAAATTAGCGGTGGCAGATGTGGTCGGCCATCTCCACGGTCTTCTTCCCCATCTGCACAGGGTCGACGCCCCTATTCCAGGGCACCACTGAGGGTGGCTACTCGGCGAGCGTGCCTTACTAGTCCATGCTGGACTTTCGGGTCGCTGCTGGAGAGCACCCTCTCCCACTGCTCCGCACTCGGGTCTTTTATTTGAAGGAATTGCTGATTCTGAACGCATTCCCATGTAACGTGATATAAGGTGGGCTTGGCGCCGCACCAGGGGCAAATGTCTCTATACTGGGTGGGAAACCTCTTGCTTAGTGTGTTTAGGTTTGGATATGTTCCTGTTTGCAGCCTCCTCCAAGAGGTTGTTTCATGCTGATTTAGGCTGTTGTGGGGTGGAGGGTATTTGATTCGGACCCCCTTATAGTAATTCAATATGTCTGAGTAGCTTGGGTTGACTGGTATGGGTTCCCCAGGGTCGGTGCTTGTGGCCGCTCGGTTTGTGTGCTCTCGAGCTGCCTTGTCCGCCCTTAGGTTCCCTTCTATTCCAGCGTGTCCCGGTACCCAGAAAATTGTATGCCTGACTTTGTTGTTAGCCCTGCAGGAGCGGAGGATGTGAAGCGCTCTGCGTCCTATTCTGCCGTTCATGTAATTCCGACACGTAGCTTGCGAGTCGGTGAGTATTGTTAAAGAACATTCGGATCGGTAGCCCTCTACTGCCGCTAGAGCTACGGCTATTTCCTGAGCTACCGTTACCGAGCAGTCCTTCATTGACGCGCTGCTGATCTCTTTGTAGTCCTGGCTTATTACTATCGCAGCTGTCTTTACTATGTTTGTGCCTCTTTGCTTGGCGTATACTGCAGCATATGTGTATACTGTTGTGTTTTTTGTGGCCAGGTACTTTTCGACTTATTTCGCCCTTGCGTCCCTTCGCGCCGTGTGGAGGTTTGGGTCCATGTTTTTGGGTAGGGGGCTAACAGTGAATGTTTTCCGATATTCATCAGGAATCCCCTCCGTTCTTTGGGTTTCTTTGATTGATTCCGCGAAGCCTAGCCTTATTAGCAGTTCCCTTCCCGTTTTGGTCTG
Source organism: Dermacentor albipictus (assembly GCF_038994185.2). NCBI lineage: Eukaryota > Metazoa > Arthropoda > Arachnida > Ixodida > Ixodidae > Dermacentor > Dermacentor albipictus. The sequence goes on along the minus strand of NC_091828.1, from coordinate 30,206,115 downwards.
CTGGAGTCTCATGAGCTGTGCGATACTTTGGGCTTCTTTTAGTTCTTCGAAGGTGTTGCTTAATCCAAGTGCCATTACTTTCTCTGTCGATGTATTGTTCGGCAGGTGAAGTGCTGTTTTGTACGCTTTGCGTAAAATTGTGTCCGCTTCTTGTATTTCCTGTTTGGTGCAGTTGAAGTACGGGAGTGAGTATGCGACCCTGCTGACCACCAGGTTGCCAACCAGCTTAAGTGTGTCTCCTTCTTTCATCCCATATCTCTTTTGTGACACCCGCGTGATCATGCGTGCTATTTGGGTTGTTGACTGCTTGAGTGTTTTCAGCGTGTGGGTGCAGCGCTGGTTGGATTGCACCCACATTCCAAGGACCCTGATTTGTTGGCTTTCCGGTATCGGCTGCCCCTTTAGCCATATGTTAAGGCTTTCTTTGCTTTTCTTGCCCCGTGTAATTCTCAGAAGCTCGGATTTCTCCGTGGAGCACTCAAGGCCTCTATCCCGGGCGTATTTTTCCACGCAAGTGGCTGCTGCTTGCAGATAGCTTTCTTTTTGGCACAGCGAGCCTTTAGTGGCCCAGATGGTGATGTCATCTGCACAAATGGCGTGTTTTATGCCTTCGATTTGGCTATAGAGGGATTTTGCTATAGAGGGAAACATCGAGTCCCTAGAAGGCTGGGGAAACAAGCTCAGGGAGGTGCTCGACAAGTACACCAAAGAAATAGAAAGAACAGAGGAAATACCTGAGGTGGACTCGCGACTACTCAAGCTATGGGAGGCAAGACGCAGGCTCACTAAAAGATGGAAAAAACAAAGGCTAAACAGGAAGCTCAAAAAGAAAATCGCAGAGATAACCAAGGTGGCGGAGGAGTATGCGGCTCAGCTGACTAGGCAAAACTGGCAACAGTTTAGCGAGTCCCTAAACGGAACGCTTAGCACGGCAAAAACATGGCACATACTCAAGGCGCTCCTGGACCCAACAAAAACAAAATCTGAAAACAATAAGGCCATACACCGCCTGGTATACCAATTCGAGGGACCGGACTCTGTACTGCTAGAGCAGGTCAGAGTCAAATGTTTCGGACATGACCACCCGGCGGCCTACACACAACAATACAAAGGGAAATAAACGAGCTGCTGGACAGGCCAATCACAAAAGAAGAGGTGTACGCGGCCATAAGAAGCGTAAAAAAGAATACAGCAGCGGGCGCGGACAAAATCAGAAATTCACTTATTCGAAACCTAGGGGACGAACAGGTGGAACAACTCACCGCCTTCCTCAACAAACACTGGGCTGCGGACACAGTACCAGAGGAATGGAAACACGCCGAGATTGTAATGATTCCCAAACCAGGTAAAAAGCTACAGGTAACAAACTTACGACCAATCTCCCTCACATCGTGCTTAGGCAAATTATATGAGAGGATAGTAACAAAAAGACTACAATATTGCATGGAGGAAAACGAGCTATACCCCCTTAGTATGTTCGGTTTCCGATCCAAGCTTTCGACACAGGATGTCCTTCTCCAAATTAAACATGAGGATCTCAGCAACATACCATACAACGGAGAACACATTTTATTGGCACTAGACATAAAAGGAGCTTTTGACAATGTAAGCCACGCTGCAGCCCCCGGACTCGCAGACCCCTGAATTATCCCCTTGTGCAGCATTTCCTGAACTTGCTCGCCAATTTTCTTGCGCTCAGTCGGGGATACATTGTACGGCTTCTGTCGTGTAGTATGCGCTGATCTGGTATTTACATGATGGCGGGTTTGAGACGTCGCAATTTGGGACGTCGTGTCTGTAAAACACTCGCGAGTGCTTGGCAGGGGCGTAGCTGGGGGGAAAGGGTGGGGGGGAGGGGCTTACGGGGCTTCAGCCCCTCCCGAAATTTTTTCGTGCTGTCATGCGCCGCCGAGCAAAACAAACCCCGATGCCGGAAATCATGCTGTCTTTTGTCCAGCATGTGTTTTTCATGCACGAAAAGACAGTTCAGGGCGACCATTGCTAAATAGGGCTTAATTTTGCGGCAGCGACCATGCGCCAGGAGTCACATATCGTAACGCAAGGAGCCCCATCACAGCACAGTTTCAAAGACATTTTGATGGCGAGCTGGCATCTCGCGGAGGCCGCGAAATCTATGGAGCGCATGGATTTCAATTCTGAAACTTAATGGGTATAAAGTTCTCATAGACTTGTGATGCGAAATGCCCTTTGACATTTCAAAATTCATGCTTTATATTTTCAATTCTGGAATATTGTGGGTTTAATGTTGCTATAAACATTTGAAACCAAAGCTGCACTGATTTTTCTAAAGTCCTACATCGGACCATACAATGAGGCATGCCAAATCAACACACGATCAAACAAGTTCACAAAGACGAGACGTTTATTTGAGGGATCGCCAGCCGTTTGTGCGCAGGTGCGAGTAAGAGCGGGCGCGAGAGAGAAAATCTGGGGGCTTTTTCTCCTTGAATATATGACTCTGCCTAGGCACTACTAGGGAGAAATTGAGCCTCTTCAATTTTGTTTTGTTCCCGCTACCTATTGGCTGCTCGTGCCAGATATACCACATGCGTTTTTCACGTGTTGCCCGACCACAGCGCGGAGCACTTCGACGTACGCTCGTATTTCTCTGGCCGAGTGGATTCTCGTCTGGCGGACGTTTGGACGCTTTCTGCCTAGCAAACAAGAAAAAGAAACAATGCACTGTCGCTCGCCAACATCATTGCGGGGACTCGACGGATTGCAACGCGTTCGCTTGAACGCAACCTCTACGAAAAGTATTGTTTCACCAGTGAGGGATACAGAGCACTATTCATGAAGCGTCTCATATGCACTATGCGTTTTCTGTGCACCGAGCGCCTCCTGTTTTTTTCGACATACCTTCGGTAGCAACATCGGGTGCCCAATGTAGGCTTTGATTGTGGCCAACATCCCTTCCTTAGCGTACTTTTTTATTTTCGTGCTCCACCCCAAAAAAGACAGACAAAAATTGATTGTTGTGGCGGAGCGAATTGTCGCATGGTGAAATTTTAATTTTGGTACGTCTTCTTTTGCGGAAAGTAAAGGGCCACCGAACGCTTCAGGTGCCGGATACTCTTACTATATTATTGCGATATCAATTATATGGACACTCCAGGTGCATTCCCGCCGTAGCCGTCACCCTCGTGTTCTGTATAAAGTCCAAGGGCGATAACATCGTAACCTCGCACAGCATGCTATATGTGCGACTGAAAGCATGGGGGGGGGGGAGGGTGCGGAAATGAGGGTGAGTCGATGATGGTGGCTCAGTCTTGTTTGCGCAAGGAGGAAAAGCGAGGAGAAAGCCCGACGCTTCCTATCGCGTGCGATACATCAAGAAGAGTGGAGGGAGGGGGGGCTGTGATCTGTGAATCTGTGTTTGCGCAACATGTTTATTTGCCTTGTTAGACGCATTATATAATGACTTTTTCTTATATAAGCAGATTAATTGGAGACTTATACGTATCCTTAAATATCTTCTTGAGAAGTTTTCTGTACACGTGGAGTGAAATTTGTTTTCAGTGACTTTCTTGCCCTTTATAAAGCTGTATCTTCGCATTTGTAGATACCATTGTATCTTCGCATTTCTTATGTATGAGGGCGAGTCAAATGAAAATGAGCCAACCCACCTCGCGCAATAATGGTTCGGTTCATTAGCTGCGAGGCATGCGCGTAGCACAAATGCATTTCTCATTTACAAAAGTGATACGCAGGTGAGAGGGTACATGTTCTTTATTACTCATATACACTGGGTTGAACATGGTTAGATGACATAATGAACAGCTCAAAAGATGAGCAGCGTGGTGTCGGGAGGTTTTTGACAACTGAAGGTGTTTCCCAAAATGAAATTAGTAGCCGTATGGCTGCCTTTTACGTTGAACATTGCATTTCATTGGCCACTGTGAAGTGTTGGAGCGAATGGTTCAAAAAAGGACATGAAAGTTGCAATGACGATTGAAGACCGGGCCAAAGCAACCGTGTGATCAGCTCCAAATTAATTGCAAAGGCTGATAAGCTGATTAGACAATAACAGAGGATAAGCATCGATGAACTGTCAAAGCGTGTGAACATTAGTAATGGTTCGGTTCATACCATAATTCATGAACATATCGGTTACCGGCTATTGTGAGCGCAATGGGTGCCCAACATTTTTAACATTCGCAAGAAGACAGAGGCGCGGCGCTGCTTTGGCTCATCTGATCCGGTATCACAATGATGGCAACGACGTCTTGTCTGCAATTTTGACCGGGGACGAATAATGGTGCCGCTACTACGAGCCTTGAACACGATGGCCATGTTTAGAATGGAAGCATTTGAATTCCTCACCCTCCCCCCCCCCCCCCCCAAAAAAAAAAGCAAAGGCCATCGTTTCCGCGGAAAGATGTTGAATTTTCTTTTTTTCGATCGTCAGCGGCCATTACTAATCGAATATGCTCAACCTGGAGAAACTATCAATCGTTTCCGTTATCGTGAAACGCTGGAAGGATTGCCTGGCACAATCAAGGACAAATGACATGGAAAATTGATTAATGGGGTTATCTTGCTTCACGGAAATGCCCTTGCCCACGTCGCTGATGCGGTTAACACCAAACTGTCAAAGTTCAAGTGGGCAACGCTGCAACATACGCTGTACAGCCCAGACCTGTGGGCTTGGAACTTCTGTATCTTGAGGCAATTGAAAAAACAGCTGAAAGGGAGCTGTTTCGTCTTGGACGATGACGTGAAAGTGTTATTTACAGAATTTTTGAAGCAGCAACCGAATGATGTTTATGAGACGGTAATCACGCAACTCGTTAGCCTGTGGGACAAATGTCTAAATGCTCATGGAGGTTACTTTACTTTTAAATAAAGTTCCCGTCTGGTATTTAATCGCATTGGCACACTTTCATTTGCGTCGCTTTCGTAGATATTGCAGAACTTCGCCTTTCTACATATTCTCTCTGTTGAGACTATAGTCGCAACACTCACAAACACCTGCCCCAGCACGATTGATTGGAACTTAAAGACAGCGTCATTGAGTTTTTCCCTTGACCATTGCATATGTATAAAAATGCAAACAAAGTTCTTGAATGACAAAGCTTCATTAAAATATTTGTCCTCAATTAGTTAATTTCATGGCCTTTACATGGTTTATATGAGCAGCATGGACTGCTTTTCTGGTTTCGAACTGATATACTTCTTAAGATCGCGTGATATTTTTTTCACTTATTAAATAGACAAAAAAAGCATGGAAGCATTGACATCACATATATGGGGTACAATTTTTGGGAAATAGGAGTATTTCTCACGTGGTCGTGACGTCAAAGAACACAGTAGCAATACTGTGAAAGGCAAAACTAGCTTTTATTGGGCGAACCTGTGCCCACAAAACAGGCTACACTTAAAGCACAACGAGAGCGGCGAACACAGTCGGCGATCATCGAAAATCTGATCAGTGGGTCAAGCGCGTCGGCTTTTATGCAGCAGTCGTTGAATTTTCCAGACTAATCGTTCGGACCCGCGTGCCTTCCACAAAGTTCTACAGTATTCGCGTGATGCGATGAAATCAGATAACACAAGGTTCGGCGACAACAGATGGACGGGTAGAAGCATCGATAACTTTCCAGAAACTTCCTTCTCCCAGAAGGGAAAAGGATGGGTTGGGTCGCGTATTTCATTGCCCATAATTAAGAGTATTCTTCAACTACCGACACTAACCAATGCGGAACCAAAACGTTCTTCTTTACACAGGCCGAATGAAGAGGCTCCATTGTGGCATCAAATCCGGCGGCGTTGGTACCACAGCATATGATCGGAACCAATACGGCGCATAGTGGGAGAATGACGATGTCCTCAGAAACACAACAGGCACTGTCTTGACGTGGAAAGTTATCCATGAGTCCTGTCATAACCTCGTGTTAGACCGAAAGCTCCCCACTTCGACAGTCAATGGTTGTACCACACTCCTACAAAGAATCGGTGTCTAAAATAACATCAAGCGTGGGTCGAGGGAATACGGCGAATTCAGTGGTAAATACTGCGCACACAAACACACATCCGCAGAACAAACACCGACAGGGCAAAACTTGCCACCACGAACACTATAAAACGTAGAAATATTGTTCCAAGAAAGCATCAGTTTTTGTGGCAGTAGGGCTTCAAAATTTACACTCAACACGGACATTGTTGCCATTGTAAAATAAAGGGCAATAAAAGCCATTGTATATATATCGTCATCAAGCAGGTGAACTTTGGTTTTCCGCATAAGAACTGACGGAAGAATGTCAGTTGGCAGCGAACTGTATCCAGCGACCTCACCCCCATCGGCCGCACTATCTAGTTTTTCGGTGGTGGGGATAGCAGGCAACGCCACGGCGATGCAAACCGAAGAGCACGTGGAGCAGGCGGTGGCGTTAAGCTGCTATCAGAGGCTGGTGATGGCTTCCGCAAGCTACCTTGACGTAGTCCACGATTTGTTAGCAGGCGTGGAGGCTATGACGTGGAATAGGGTCGATAATTGGACTGGTACATCGCTCGTGCATGTTCTTCTTGAAAACGTCGGTTGGCGGTCGCAAAACTTGGCGATGTCGCCAGGGACACCACAAATACACCGCACACGAGAAGGCTGAAATTCACAGTGCTGCTTAAAGCCTTCATTTCCACCAGCCAGCATGGGGCATCTGTCATGATCGTGATATTCTCTGTACCCGGAATAAGTAGTACGGCACCGCTGCTGCTCGATCTTGAAGTAAGGCCAGTTTGTGGGTTTAGACAGAAGCACAGCTCTATAATTGTCCAAGTACGCTGCATTATTAAAGGGTTGTCACGATGCAGGTAGTGGTCCGTGCTCATTGCCTCGAGAGTCGCTACTACCCCAATGGCCGATTTTGTGGCACCGGAGAAGCTCTTTCTGGACTATCTGTCGTATTGCCGACGGCAGGTCCGATAGTGTGCTCGCGTCAACGCAGGCCAATGCCGGCACATTAGCCAAACTGCCAAATTTCGGTGGCACGCGATGCTTGTTAAGTATTTAAAACGTACGGCAATGTTGGAGGACGTCGGCCATAGATGTAAGGTTTTCTTTGGATGTCAAGAACGCATATACATCTTCAGCTATACCCTTAAGAAAATCACCCACCTTATCTTCATCGGACGTACTAGAATCCACGAGTCTACACAGCTTGAGGGCCTCTTCTACTTACATAGTAGAAGTCTCGCCAGAGGGTTACGCCCATTAGGACAAGGTCTGTTCAGCTCGCTTCTGGCTTTTTGCGGAGTCCGCAAAGCACATTTTCAGTCCTTCGACAAACGTATTCCCAGGTCGTAAGTGTTTCCTCGTGGTTCTCCTACAACATAAGAGCATTGTTCATGAGCGACAACACAACATTCGAGTGCTGAGCTGCGTAGTGCCAGCCGTTATTTTTGCGCACCCGTCGGTACGGCTTCAACCACTCGTCCACGTCCTAACCCCCAGTCCCGGCAAAGCTTGGTGCCTCCTTCCAGAGCTGCAAAGAGCCCGTCAGCCTCGGAGCTTCAGTTTCATGGGACATGCCTGCTGTTGAGGATGGAAGTCCCGCCAGTCGACGACTGCTTTGAGGTTCAGATGGTGGCGATTCTGTCATTGGATGCTTAGAGACCCAGTACCTATACCACTCTGTTACGGGGTGTGTAAAAGGCGTTTATTCCCTGCAGCAGTAGGACAAGTGGGTGCCGGTACTGTGCGGCCTCCATCTCTTCTGCATCCCCTAACAATATGCTTGTGGGAGGATTTACTAACTTGCCTCACAGAACTAGCAGTTACATGATCTGGCCCCATTGACGACTCGTTTGAAGAACACTAGCATGCGCGCTGGCTACTATTTAAAATTCGCTTGGGTGTTTCAATCCATTAAAAATAAAATGCGAAAAATTCATTTGTTTTATGCAACTTCTTATGGTTCCAGGCTTAAGCATATTGTGGAGGACTACAGTTATAAAACAACAACTTTTTTCTTTATGGGCTGTTACGGGTCAAGGACAATTGAATCTCGCTTGCATATTTGGCTCTTTAGTGCCTTGACGATGCATTCGCAACCAAGATAATTTTATATTTTTGGATGCTCACTCAGGCGAAGTAGTAAAAAGGAATGCATGGAAACGCTCGACCATTACGAGAACGCGAGAGAACTCTGCCCGGCACCACCCTGAAAGATAATAAGAGAAGTCGCAGTGAACCTCTGAATTCTCCAATTTGGCACATTCAGGGACGAAACAGTCCTACACGCCATGTGCCTGACATCGTATGAACGCAATCACTTTTCCACGACGTATCAAGCACCATATATAATATGGCATGGTAGTTTGGGTCGAGCGCAAGGCTGAACGATACTGGAAGACGGACTGAAGAGCAGTGGGATGATGGCCTTACGTATTTGCAACTTGAGCACCAACAAAGCCTGGCAGACAGAGCCGAGTTGGCAGCGCGTGCTAACGCTTCCTAAACTAGCAAGGCAAACAACGACCTCAGGCAAACAACAGCCCGCTCACAGCATTGTACAAAGTGTATTGTTTTTCTCTCCCTCCAGATACTATATATCGTGAATCATTGCAAAGATTTCGTGAGCGCATAGACTAGGCCCAAAACACAATTCCATTTCATGGCAAATGCGATTCAACATTGTGACAGCCCAGTAGCTGTATTGTACCCGCTTCAAAGCCAGTGGATTCATGGTTCGAATGCTGGTCAATTTGGCAACTTCATTCTTCTTCGAATTTTATGACTTCGAGAGCAAAGTGACGAGAGGAAGAGACTGCACAACGAGGGATGATGTTATATTTATATCTGTATGAAGAGGTAATAAGTGCTTGCTCAGTAAGACTACTAAAGATATCTAAGGCAACCTGCCTCAGCAAAGAAACGTTCTCTTATTTCTTATCTTCTTAGGAACCCATCAGCGCGTTGGTGGTTATGAAAGGTCCTCTTTGCTAATGGACCTTACATGACGTTGTAAAAGTTTGGCATATTTCTGGACTCTGTAATGGAGGTATTTATGCCAATCATAGAGGACATAGAAACTCTCTGGGCCATGGAGTGCTGCCAAGTTGGCGAAATAGATTATACGCCTGAATTTCAAAATGTGCAGAACACCGTCCTGCCTCCCTATCAGTGTGCGTTGGTTATTCCATCAGTGGGTATTTCTGATCTGTCACCTTCTCATCGTAGACGGCGTCTCGGCCTCTTGTTTCGTTTTTGACTTTGAATATGCGTATGTCTGTGAACTCAATGCGGTGCGACCTGTCGTTGCTTTTATATATATCTGTTCGTTTATGTATACGCCTTGGGCGCGTGGATTCTTTTACCTCAGGACGTTGTTTCTTTTTCTGCTACATTCCAAGAACGGAGCAAGGGAACGGCGTCTGGAAGTGAATGAAGACGAAGAGTAAAGGAACTGTTCCGGCGACCATGTTATTCTACACGCGCAACCTCCTGTTCGCATCACACAAACGACAGCATGAACACCCATCGGGTTTCTCATCACCGTCACATCATTTAAGGGATCCTCAACACAACGCCGTGAAAACCCAATGCACGCTTCAACAATCTGCATAGTCCAACCCCTTGACCACTTCATCGGAATCCGTGGACGTTGCCAAGTAGACCGGTGCAGCGGTGGAGAACGCGTGCAAACCTTGTGGCACTCCTGGAGCTCCACGGAATCACTGCATTGTGGTCTGAAGGGGTGAAGGTCGACAGGTTCAATGAATATGTGACGGGTGAAGCATTTCGCTTCTCTGTCGAGGTCTTATTTGAAGACGACGAATCGTGGAACAAAATCAAAGATAAATGAACAGTTGATATTGTCATGGCACACTCAGTTAGCGATACCCTTAAGGATGCGACAAATTGAAGACGATCAAGGTGCGCCTAGGCTTGTGCACGATTCACCATATTGCTTGTAGCTCTAAGTAATAATTACGAAGGTATGCCGTCTTATTCCCTCCTTGTTGCATTTTCGGTGGAGGTGCGGGGTATCCCCACGGCATCACAGAACTGCGCAGTCGACTCTTCCTGCGATCCCAAAGCATGCTGACTGATCCGCCTATCTCACCCCCGGCTGCTTCTCCATCGACCGCCGCACCATCACTCATCTTGACGAAGCGTCGTTACTCTGGTGCGTTTTCTGCAAACAGCAGTGTAGACGTAAAGGTTTGCCTTAACTGGTGTGAGCGCATCAGTGCTCACAACCGCCGGGATCTGACGTTCATGGTTTCAACTGTGGTATTCTGTTTGCGAGGCTCAGAGTATGTGTGTGTGGGAAATGCATAGAACCAAGATCACAAGTTAGAACTGGTGATGTCTACCTTATAGGTAGAGATTACAAGACTCTAGCGTATCGTACATAGCGTACATGCAGGTTACCTTGGCTGATTGTCGCAAAGTTGAAGACATGTTAGAATCAGACAAATTTGAGTACGTATTGAAATGAAATGTTGTTGACGCTCTTATTTGAATGTATTAAAATGTTACGGTAAGGCCGCTGACATCATTGCAGAGGGCCGACGGTTCGAAGAAGCAAGGAGTCGTGTAACTCAGGGCAAATTTGTCCATTTTCCCCAACACCGCCACTACTTTGTCTTGCAAGGACCTCCCGCTCCTTCATGAGTCTGCAAATGACAACATGGTGGGCATCGTTGGACGCGAAATTAGGGCCACTTCTCCTGCTGTTTCTCAATGCCGCCACAATGAAGAACCTCACGAACCATTGGGCTTATTCAAGCTGTCGTGCGTCAGGCGTTAGCGGATGCTGACTTCAAGCATGTGTCAAACCGCGATTTTTTTTTTGTCCGTTTGGCCTCAGGCAACTTATACCTGATATCGCGACGAGCAGAGTGACGCACACGTGAAGACTAGCCTATCTGCTTCAAATGGAGAGGAACTGGCCATATCATCCGTCACTACCACAAGCGACAGTATTCAATCTCCCAACTTTTCTTTAACAGCAACCAATAGGAGTTTAGACCATCACTTACGGGACCAACCTCCATGGCATGGCTGTGACGTCAAATTGGGGTCTGGGTGCCGCTCGCCGTCGTCACGGGGTCGTCGTTCTCGCTCACCACGGCTTCGGCGGCCACTACACTGTGAAAACAGAGTTCCGGGAACTTTCTTTGAAGGAGTATCTGCTTGTCCTGTATTTAAAGGGACACTAAAGGGAAACAATAGATCAGTTTAGACTAATGAAGCATTGTTTCAGAACCCTGCAGGCGGTCATTTCAAAAAGATAGTTTGATTATTAGATGAGAAAATGAAGGTCCAAGTATCAGTATTTGAATTTCGCGCCGAAACCGCAGCGCCGGTACGTCAGCGTGACGTCAGGGATTCCAAAGTATGTTTTCCCATTTGGGCAGCGTTGGCTGAGTAAAGGTTCCCGAAACTTACCATGTTTAATATTTGGGTCCCTTAGAACACAATGTAGTCAATCTGTACCTCTATATATAATCAGTAGGCCCTAGAAGATGCTACAAAAGTCCATGACGTCACAGCCACCAGGTGCAGGAACTTAAGTAGGCGTCGCCACCCGTATTTAGTTCTTGCGCTTTTTCTGGCTTACCAATCGTCTTATCGTTGTAAGAGTGGTGTTTTTGGTGTTGTAGAAAGGTAATTTACTGATGCAGAAGAAATCATTTTTCAGTTTAGTGTCCCTTTAAGTCTCTTTTCCAGAGTAGATTGACCCTCTTTTATAGAGAGCAGACTAACTCCCCATGACGCAATTTTATTATTTCACCGCAAGGGAGTGCTAGTACTGTTTGACAGAGGGCTAATGCTTTCTCCCATGAAGGGTAATAGTACTCCCCCATTCCGCGTGCTTCTACTCCTCCAAACTGAGTACGTCTGCTGTTCCGAACCGAGTGTTTCTATTCCCCCAAGCAGAGTGGTTGTACTCGTCCCAACAGGAAGGTTGTACTCCTTCAGAACAGAGTGCTAGTACTCTTCCCAATAGTGTGAAATCCCTCACAAATAGCGCCATGAACACGTTAGAAGAGATTCGCATATTAGCGGTGCGAAATCGCAAGGGCGCCCTCTCGCGTGTGACGTCACGCCCAGGACGCCGCTCGCTCTGCCTTGCTCGGCTGCCGCACGTGCTCGTTTCCTTCGTGCATGCTTGGGGTATGAGTGGTTGGAGCCGTATTTACTGAAGGATATGTAGGCTTCTTCGTGCTGGCAGGCCTGAACCGCAGTTCCTTCTCAGAAGCACGTGAGTCGAGAAAATGTGTGGCTTGAATATCGAAAGCTATGTAGCGTTGAAGGGGTCTACTGGTTTTGCAATGCATGTATGTGCCATGTCCGCCCATAATTTTTACATAAAATGAATCTCTGCAAATTCGACAAGTGAAGTTACGTATGATGCTTCGCTAAACACTTAGCACTCCCTTAGTACTTAGCTATTGGAGACATTTCCCTTTTACACCAAAGAAAAATCTGAGTAATTGGTGTCAGCATGCTTTCCCTATTAGAAAGACACTGCCAAGCGAAGCTGTCATGATGGTTCTTATTACATTGGTGAGTTGTTTTAGTCATGTATGGTCACTTTATTATTACGTAAAAAACAGTTAGTGGCGCATTTCGCATCAAAATCTTGCTGCTACTTTCACCTCTCCCTAAAACAGGCCTCCATAAAACGGATTGCTCATGACTGCTAACACGACAGCGCCTCATGTAGAATATTCACATAGTTAACACAAATACCATAGTAGCAATCACCTGAAAGAAGAGTGCCGCGGTTAAGATCGAGAGCCAATCAAGGGGAAGCGATGAAATGTTTCATGATTACCCTCGTAGCAGCCTTTGCCGAAATATGGCCTACCCCTTACGAAGCGGTAGCAACTGACTGTCGTTATGGCATGGCGCGCATTGTTCGCAAAACCCATCAGTTCACTACAACTTCAAATTCAGACCACGAAGCAGTATCTTACAGCGCCAATCGCACTGCCTAAAACATACTCGAGGCTACAGCGCAGTAGTTTAGTGTGCCTAGAAAAGGAAAATTTAAGCACATTCTTCCTCACCATGTCTGCATCCGTCATTGCTTATTCATACAAATGAAGAACTACTCGCTTCGTCTGCCCATAAAAGAGAACCTCGCAAACATTTCTAAGAAAGACACCACAAGCCTTACATAGATAACTTGATTTTGGATCTTCCACGGGGGAATTATAATATCTTCAATACAACTAATGAATGACGCTTCGGCTTCTTTCTGGCGGCAGCCATATAGTCCAAAAGCACATTTCACTAAAACGTTTGTGCCGAGCGGCCTGTGTCCTTTCGCCAAAGAAGTTCGTCATGCATATTCCTCAAGACACAAACACCAGTAAATTGTTGACCATGTAATTAGTTTACCGAAGCTAGTAATTAGTTTACGTTGTAGCATGGAAAAAGGAATATATATGGGTACTTTCAGTTTCGTATTCTGCAAGCAGATGTAAGCCTGAATTAGCTTTACTTCAATTTATCGTCACTTAAGATAAACATGTCAAGAACCGCGTAATTTTACAAACCAGTTAAAAAAAGCAACTGGTGCCAGAAGAATCTAAACCGTACTGTTAGATAAATCCTGGTGCTAGTGCTGAATGTTTCTGTGAAGAAATGCAAAACTCGAAATTATACCATGAACCACTTGCCAGGAGCAAATCTCTTTTAGTGGCCTGAAATCGAAGTACCTGTTGTTGACGTCATATGTAGTCAGCATTTTTAGAGCTACGGCAGGTATGCTGTCATAAGTGAATATTTACAAGCTTTATTTTTGCAATTGTCGATCCGAGCATGAAGCGCCCAATATAGGCTCATTTGGGCTCCTTAGGCTTGCATTGTAGCGTCACCTTTGAGAACTGTACTGTCATCTAAGAAAAAAGCTCTTTGAATAAATTTTCGCGGACGAACACGTCTCAAAAATATATTTGAGACGAACGGCTATATGTACACAAGCGGAGGAATCGAGAGCGAAAAAAAGGAAAACGCTGCAGAAGGCTCCCGGACACCGCCCGAACTGTAGCAGATGACAGGCGCGAGTCCGTGCACTGACATCACGTGAGCGGCGCTTGCAGCGCCCTGTAGTTCTTTCTCGGGGCGAATACTTATTTGTGGGGAATATTTTAGTCCTACATAAGCAGCTCCTGTACTTCTGCGTGGTGAATTTGATATAATCTGTAGTCGCCGAGGTACTCAAATGAAACATTTGTTATTCTAAAGTGCCAAAATCTTTAATAAAGGGAAAATCAGACATGCACCCCTTCTTAGCAGTTGCTAGAAAGAAAAACCATACGGGTTCTTCGAAAGAAAAACATCGCAGTTGAAATCAAATTTGTCCTGGTCCAGGACAAAAAGCGTTTACACCGCCTTTCCGCGGCAGCCGCTCAACCTTCTGGGGTAACCAGGTGGCTAGCAACTGGCAGGGTGAAGTTGAATTTGTCAACAACTGGAAGCAAAGGTAACAGTTTGACGTAATTGTTCTGCTGAAGTCCGCAAGGTGGAATTAAGTACTTAATAAAGGGAAAATCAGACAGAAAATTGCTGCGAACAGATGGATGTCTGACTTTTCCCTTCATTGATTCTCTTCACCTTGCGGGTTTCCACAGAACTATTCTGTCAATATCTTTATTGAGCAGTCGAAAGAAAACTGAATAATATTTCGGGAAACATGCTGACACGCACATAAAATCAGATGACGATGATGTCCATGAACGTTAAAACACATCTTCCAATAAAAATTTAGTATATTCTTTAAAGTTTCATCAGTATTTAAGTGCAGAAATATCCTTTATTTTTAATAAGAACCATCTTAAAAAATAACATATACGCTGGAAAGTAAAACAGCACAAACGTGCGCATACTCAAAAAGTATTGACTCAACGACTGAAGAGAAATATGCACATTACTGGCGAGCAAGGACATTTCTAGCACAAAACACATGCACTTATATGACAGAGGTTACCAGATGAGCTGCTAATCATGAGGCTGGTTATGGAGATAGATTGTGGAAGAGACTGTTTTTTTGTGCAATATTCAAGACCGCAAAGTATTTGATAACGTCCTGTAAAGCGTATGGATGCTCCTGACTCAGTACAGTGCTTTTAGAAATGTGTGGCTATTCTCATATGAGGCCGCAGATCTCGTTCTGGTTATAAATATTTAACTTAAAGTTATTCATGTAGGGGCTGCTTCGCATTTCTTCTAAGTGTGTGCCTTGTCGTTCTGCAGCAATATGCCGCCCAATCTCAAAGTGGTCCAGAGGCCTATCATATTTCCTATTCAGTTGGCATACTCACGAAAGTAGTTTCCTGGTGTTGGGATTAATTCCGTTGGGACTGCAAGGAGCATTGGCATTAAAACATTGCGCATCAAATTTCATGTCATATGTGGTAGCTTTTCATTGTTATTACGGTGAGAATTTTATACTTCTGAGGGACAGCTTGCATAATTACGTAATAAATTATTGTGAATAGATGAAAACGCTATCTAACTAAAGTAAGCATGGTTTCAGACGTAAGCCAACCAACTGGTGTTATAAATATGATGCATCAAACGCGACAAAATCATGAGTACAGGCAGGCTGGTGCATGAAAAATATGATGAAGCATATCCTAAACTGGGAAAGGCATCATCCTATTTTACATATTCCTTCCATGCCCATGGATTTAGCATGCGGCTATGCGTACACTTCTGCAATGAACCAAACACCTGAAACCAAAGCTTTTTTTCCTACTGAAGGGGTTAAGGCACA